>NC_073380.1:26088680-26439305 GCF_028641065.1 Leucoraja erinaceus | reverse complement strand
CCATTCCTTCTCCCCAAAGATGCTGCCTGCCGTCGAACTCATTCTCTTTAAAACGGCATCTGCTGTTCCTTCCCACACATACACAAGAAATAAGCAACTTTTCGGGTCGAAACGTTGCCTATTTCCTTCGTTCCATAGATGCTGCTGCACCCGCTGAGTTTCCCCAGCATTTGTGTGTGTGGGTGGGAGTTGGGGTGGTAGAGAGATAAGGCAGCCTGAGGAAAGGCTCCCTCCGTAGATGCTGCCTGGCCCGCAGAGTTCCTCCAGTTAGAAACTGCTTTCAGACAAAAAGAGACACACTGACATTAATGAAATGCTTAGCTAGTTTTATTAGATTTGTATGTAAATAGCAAACTGGCTGGATTCACTCTATCCAACTTCCGGGTTCACCGTTGGCAGGAGTTCCCACGGTGACCGCAAGAGTTACTACGGATATCGCACGGGACACTTCGTTCATAAAATGTTGCAATGCTCAACCACAAGTGCACAAGACACTCTTGGACAAATTCAAACATGTTTGAATTTTCTCCCGAGTACCCAAGGTACACGATTACCTGCCGTTAGCGCCACGGTGGTCCACGAATGCCGTATTGTTACCGCACGAGGTTCCCACGATGTCAAACTCTGGTTACCTCTTGCGTCAAGTCGCACCGTGAAAAGGGGGTTTCACATGTCTAAATTTGGCCTGGTTGAAAACCCCCAAAAAAAACTTTTTGTGTTCTTCTGAAACAAACCTGACAAAAATACACCTGATCCAAATGTTGAAGCATACACTGCAAAGTGTACGTTACCTCTTGCTGTGCAGGGTTTCTAATCTAGATACAAAACATCTGAAATTAGTTTTTATTAACTATATTCAACCTTCTGAAACATTTTAGCTTGAGGCACTTAAATCTGTCTCATTTTATACTATGATAGGCTTAGGTCTACGATTTTCATAAATGGTTTCTATTTTTAATTTGTTGGATTGCCGAGTTGATATGTGAATCTGTCATACATTGAATTTTCATCTTCAAAAATAATTCATCTGATCCAGGAGGTAATCCTGACAGGATAATTGTATGGTGATCGGTCTGAGCAACACATTGCAGCATCCGGACTAAGCGGCTAACATTATTGACACCCTGTATGACATCGGCCTGTGTTCACATTAATCAGTGAGTGTTACAGAGAACAAACCCTGTCAAGAAATCGTTTGCCGGGAGAGATTAGACACAGATGGAACTCTATCCTTCCAGTGATAGATTACTGCAAAGGGAAAAAGTCACCCATCCCATCACAATTTTATATAAGACGTATGACAAATTGCACAGCGCACAATGCATTGCAGTGGAGGTGTGAGGTGACAAGCACAAGTTATTTGAGATGGAAAACTGTAGGGAACTGTGCAGCAAATCAAATGCGATCAGTAAGTCATTAAAATATTTACCATCTTCCATTCCATGCAGACGTTTGTAGATAGAAATATGGAGATCTATCTTGGCGAGGATGACTACAGTAATGGTGAAGGGTACCTTAGTTTAGCTGGGCTGATGGGTGCCTATGTCATAGCAAGGGTGATGGGTATTAATGTTATCACACGAGCAATGGACACCTCTGCAACAGCAGGGGTGATGGCTAACTATGTTACCACAAGGTGATGGTACCTATGTCACAGTAAGAATGAAGGCTACTTATGTTTAAGGCTAGGTAATGGATACTTACATCACAGTAAGGTGTGATACCTTCATTAGTTACCTTCATTAGTCTGACATAGAGCATATCAGGTATTCTTTTAACATGGGAAAACATCTTTGGACTAGTTCAATGTTATCCCATTTTCGCATCCACTCCTTACACACTAGGGGTATTTTACAGAAGCCAATTCACCTACCACGTCGCAGGTCCTTGGGATATGGGACGAACTCGAAACATCCGGAGGAAACTCATGGGGTCATCGGGAGAACGTGCAAACTCGACACAGGCACCACCTGATGTCAAAGTCTAAACCAGAACTCTTGGGCTCTGAGGCAACAGCTCCACCAGCAGCACTGCTGTACCACCCTAATTTTCATGACTTTTAAACCTTAAGTAAGCAATGGTAGGTCTAGAGAATTTCTGTTTGCAGGAAAATCACCTGGACCTCAAGTATGTTATCAATGCAGTGTTTGTAAATTAGAATGATAATCAGCTGTGCATTATTTTATATTCAGACTCAATCAGGAATATGAATGACAGAAATATGACTGGCAAGATGTCCTTTTTGTTTAAAGATACAGTTTGGAAATAGGCCCTTCAGCAACCGAGTCAACACTGACCATTACCTGTTCACACTAGTCCTCTATTATCCTATTTTCGCATCCACTCCCGACACAGTAGAAGCAATTTACAGCAGCCAATTAACCTACAAACCCGCACATCTTTGGGATATGTGAAGAAATTGGAGCACCCAGAGGAATTCCATGAGGTCACAGTAATCCAGCATCATCGCACGCCAGACCGATCCCTGCAACTCCAACCCAATACTGCTGCCAGGACAATGGACCCTTAAGGCCAAGGTAAGTCTCTATATTTTTAATCTCTGTTCCCCCGTATGGCTCTGGGTCTCTCTGATCATTGTTTAGTTCACCTTATTCTGATCTACAGGCAGAAACTAAAATCTGCTAAGCCTGTAGTCAGAACAATGAAAAAGTGGACAAGCGAGGGCATTGAAAACCTACTGTGCTGTTTTGACTGCACGGATTGGAATGTGTTCAGGGAAGCAATTACAAGCCTTGATGAACAGAAAGATTAAACGAGAACTTACCGTTTGAAGTTTGATCTTTATTTTATGAGAAGTTGAGGTGAGGAATTACATGAAGAGCCCGCCAGCCCGCAGGTGCGTCAATCTTCAAAGCAGCTGTAGGAAACCACAGACTAGTTGCTGACCTAAGCTATAGAAGGATTAATGAGCTTAGAACTACTGAATGATCTTCACGAGAAGTAGGGTTGGGAGTGGAGGGCACGTAATCCCTCCTTCAACTTCTCATAAAATAAAGATCAAACTTCAAACGGTAAGTTCTCGTTTAATCTTTCTATTTTATTTCAGTCACGTGAGTGACTACGTGAAGACTTCAAAGCTTTGTGGTTTCATGCAGTAACCCAATCTGTAAGTGAAACACATAAACAGATAAACCATTAATGGTAGGAAAAAACATGGGTTATTAATATCATGATGCTAACTTGCATACATGGCCATTGTTCTTAACCGGACCGTAGTCCCAATAGACTGTTGAGTTAGACAATAACTCATGCAACTGTGCAGAAATCTATCTGCAAATACCCAGACATATTCAACCAAATTTTATAATTTATTAACCCGCACTATGTAAGCCTCTTGCTGTATGATGAAAGGGAAACTCCATTCTATTGGCTGCTAATGAGCCATCAGCAATATCTTGAGACTATTGAATAACAAAAAAAGAACTATCTTTCATCTCATAGGTACTAGCAAACCCAGTGCACGTATACCTAAGGACATCCCCGATCTCTGATCTGGTGGGTATGCTGTCAAATTCAAATGTATGCAATCCTGCTCATTTTGCTTTTGAGATCATTCCCATAACAAGCTATAATGTCAGTTATGATGTAGAGACCAAGCCAGAGATTGAGTAAAGGCTGTGTTCTTAATGCTGAGATCAATTGCTGAAAGCATAATCATCTAAAAATACTGCTCCCATTAGGGAAAAGTAGAAGAATATTTGCTTAATAATTTACTGATATACATCGTACACTACAATGAGTGTAGGCTATTAGAGTGGTCAAATAAAAGACACCCTGCATAACGTTAGTGAACAGCGGGTGAATAACCAATCATTTATTGTCCCACTTATGGTACTATAGAAAATGACAAAGCAGCACAAGCAATGTCAATTGTGCGATCACATAAACGCTTCTCTAGGCTCAACCTGAAAGCCACACAAAGCTCTGTTACTTCCGTTTAAAATAAACTCACATATGTTGCTCACAAGCTTCTCATACAATCGTGCAGATCTAGCTGCCCGAGAAGACAGGCTGCCTCAGCCGTCACTCGTGACTGGGTACATAAGAGTTGCTTCAGCCGCCTTACCATGGCGTGAATGAATAGGCAAAACTGGCACTGTTGAATTTCATGTTGCCTCATTTGCAATATCGCAAAAGGTATCTACTGATAACCCATACGTTTTATCAGCTGAAAATTTTGCATATTACCTAAAACTCGATGACTCAATGCCCTTTAATCTGAGTAGGGCAGCATAGGCTTTCACCACTAGCTTTGTTATCAAAACAGCAGAATCCGTGCCTCATGTGTATAGATATGGCAGAGTATGCAACTACAAGATCAATTATCTGAATCAGTTACATTGCAGAATGCCAATCATCCATCTTAAACTGGGTAAGTAAACCCATGATCAGATTAGCAAATGTTAACCCGATTCGGCCTGCACCATGTTTCTGTAATCTTAAGAAGTATCAGAAATATACCCCTCCAGTCCTTGGCCAGACCACTCATCCTCGGATGAGCTGTCACTGATTGCACTGGGAACCCCTGTTCCTCTATTGATCCTACGGACGGAAAATATTTGGCTTTTCTTACCCGCGAAGATGCATTATCTAGTTATTCATACAATTCGCTGATAACATATAAATGTGATTTACCTACCACATTATTGGTACACAAACTCCATTCTTCTCTCTTTGTTTCCTAAGATACTCTTAAGATAATGACAATCCATATTTGAAAAACCCGCCAAAAAACTTGCACTGGCCGTGCGCAGTAGGCTGCTGCGCAGGGGCAGTACTGCAAAGGCAGAATTTCAGCTGCCTTCAGCTCCCCTTGAAATTGACAGCTTGAAGCAGCGCTGACGGCATGTGGGCTGCACATACTTTTGCGTGTTGCAAGTACTGCGCATGAAAGGCACGGAGAATTATGCCTAACTAAGAAATCGATCTCTTAGATAGTGATAATTCCCCCATACCTTTAGTATTTATATTTAATAATTACATTTTATAATTTTAGTCAGGGTAGGCAGTGCCTACCTTGCCTATCCTGACGGCACGTGCCTTCTGCAAACCAGCACTGTCCCTGCCTGCTTCAAAGTCTCCACTGTTGTTCCCGCACCCAAAAAGCCAAGGGAAAATAATTGTTCGGCACGGACTTGTAGGGCCAAGATGGCCTGTTTCCGTGCTGTAATTGTTATATGGTTATATGGTTATATGGTTATTGCTGGTTTTAATGACTACAGGCTGGTCGCACTGACCTCTGTAATCATGAAGACCGTTGAAAGACTTGTGTTGGCCCACTTGAAAAATATCACAAACCCCCTGCTGGGCTCCCTGCATCTAGCATACCGGGCCAATAGATCAATGGATGACCTAGTGGTCAACCTAGGCGTGCACTTCATCCACAAACATCTAGATCACCAGGGAATCTTTGCTAGGATTTTGTTTGTGGATTTTAGCTCTGCATTCAACGCCATTGTGCCAGAGCTACTACACTCCAAACTCTCCAAGTTGACTGTGCCTGAACCCCTCTGTCAGGGGATCACCAACTTCCTGACAGACAGGAAGTAATATGTGAGGCTGGGAAAACACATCTCAGACCTCCTGACCCCCAGCATAGGAGCACCGCAAGGCTGCATATTTGTTCTTCTCTATTACTCTCTCTATACCAATGACTGCACCTTCATAGACTATCAAGCTTCTCAAGTTTGCAAACGACACAACCCTCATTGGACTGATCCAGGATGGGGAGGAATCTGCCTGCAGACAGGAAGTGACACAGCTGGTGTCCTGGTGCCATTACAATAACCTGGAGCTCAATGCACTTAAGACGGTGGAATTGATTGTAGACTTTAGAAGAGCTCACTCTCCCCTCCCCCAATCACCATCAACAACACCACAGTCACATCTGTGGAGTAATTTCAGCTCTTTGGAACCATCATCTCCAGGGATCTTAAATGGGAGGCTACCATTGACTACATAGTCAAAAAAGCCCAACAGAGGTTGAGGAAACACAATGTGCCACAGGCAATGATGACCCAGTTTTATACTGCTATCATAGAGTCTGTCCTCACCTTCTCCATAATGGTCTGGTTTGACTCAGCCACCAAGCATGACATCCGGAGGCTTCAGCGAATCGTTCGATCAGCCGAGAAGGTTGTTGGCTGTAATCTTCCCCCATCAACGAACTGTACACTGCAAGGGCCAGGAAGCGAGCGGGTAAGATCATTTTTGATCCCTCTTACCCTAGCCACAAACTCTTTGAAGCACTTCCCTCTGGAAGGCGTCTACGGACTATCAAAGACGCCACAGCCAGACATAAAAACAGCTTTTTTTCCACAAGCAGTAGCTCTACTCAACAGCCAAAAGTCTGTAGCCTCCTTTTGCTCTGGTATTTTGTTTTATTCTTCACATGTTTAAATTATGATATTTAATTTTTAATTGACTGCTGCATATTGTGTTGTTACTTGCGAGCAAAGCACCAAGGCAAATTCCTTGAGAATACAATGTATTCAATTCAGAACTTGGAAACCTGAAGGATACAAAGTGGTGTTAGAAATATGACAAATCTTGTGTACTGCCTCAGTGGAATTTACTAGTTTTACACTCCTGTACTAAGATGCGATTGTGCTTATGTATAATAGGATTGTACTGAATTGTAGGCAAAAATAGAATTTCACTGTACTTAGGTACATGTGGCAATAAGATACCATTGAACCACTGAAAAATTCTGCATATAAACTTCTAATTGTTACTGATTTTCCATGTACATTATTAAATTGATAACAAAGTGTACCTTTTGGCTGGACTCAATGACTGTAAACTTGGGACAGAAATTCCGTCATGCTTTTTGATGTACTTGTTTAGTTCCACTCAAAAATATTTGAACATTCAATGTTGTGAGGGAAGTATTTCTCTCCAGTATATCTCTCTCAAGAGAGAGTTCGATTTAGTTCAGGGCTAAAGGAATCAAGGGATATGGGGAAAAAGCAGGAACACGGTAGTCATTTATTTAGCACAAAAGGTTGCAGAAATTAAACTGATCTGGATGCAGTTAGAATTCAGTTCTGTAATCATTTGTATAGCTTATGCTGTTCCTTTTAAATTATGCTAATAAAAATAGCATGAACTAGAAGAATTTCTAAACCAGAAAAAATATCTAAAATTGCCTGCCATCTGCATTTGCAAACTGAAGATATTACAGAATGAAAACCATAAGCATAAAGGATAAGTTGGATCAGCCAGAGTGAGCCCACATGCAAATTGGAGGAACATCACCTCATATTTTGTTTGGGTATCTTATAGCCCAGTGGTATGAACATTGAATTCTGTAACTTTAAATAACTTCTATCACATTTCCCTCCCCTCCCTTCCCCATTTACTCCCTTCATCCACCCAAGTCATGTCCACAGTTTGGAACAACAAATCCCTCTTGATATCACCTTCCCAAGCCAACAATTGGCTTATCAGGGAAGCACCCTGCTTGAGGTCATCCATTTTTACGTCTTTTTTCACCTCCAGGTCTTTCTTCCCTCAACCCTCCCTTCCTTCAGTCTGAAGAAGGATCCCAACCTGAAACGTCATGTATCTAATTTCCCCAGAGAAGCTGCCTGGCCTGCTAAGTTACTCAACACTTTGTGTCTATCTTTGGTATAAATCAGCATTTGCAGTTCCTTTTTATTACATAAGGAATCAATTGTTTGTCACATATGTCACAAACACTCTTGACTCTCGATTCTTACAGCAGCTGCCTGATGTAGCAAGGGTTCCCTTTGTTCTGACGTCAACTTTACTACCATGAGTGACAAACGGTGGGTTGAAGATACCAGTTAAAAGATTAAGATGTAAAAACAAGGAACTGCAGATGCTGGTTTACCAAGAAAAGACACACAACTCAGCAGGTCAGGCAGCATACAATGAGAACATGGATAGGTAATATTTTGGGTCGGAACCTTTCATCACACTAATAAATATTAAGATGGTGGCTACTTGTTCTTCTGAAGTGGAAGAACCCTTATGAGGAGTGAACTTGACCACCAACAATTAACTATTCATCTGCCATTCCTTGGCCATTTGAATAAGATCCTGTTGTAATCTTAGACAACCTGCTTCACTTTCCACAATACTTTCAATTTTAGTGTCATCAGCAAACTTATGAACCATGCCATCTACAATTAAATGCAAATCATTCATGTAAATAATAAGCAATCACGGACCCGGAACCGATTCCTGCAGCACACCAATTGTTACAGGTCTCCAGTCTGAAAGAGAACAGCCCTCTATCACCACCCTCTGTCTGCTTTCTTCAAGTCAATTTTGTATCCAATTGATTAGCTTGCTCTGGATTCCATGTAATCTAACTTTCCAGACCAGCCTATGATGCGATACCTTTTCAAAGGTCATGCTAAAGTCCTGACAGACAATGTTTACTGCTTATCATGAGAGACCCCTTCCACCCCTACAACGGACTGTTCCAGCTGCTACGGTCAGGCAAACGCCTCTGTTGCCATGCGGTGAGAACGGAGAGGTTGAGAAGGAGTTTCTTCCCAGAGGCCATTCGGACTGTAAACGCCTATCTCACCAGGGACTAACTCTACTGAACGTTTTTCCTTCCATTATTTATTATGTAAAAGAATATGTGTGTTATGATTGTGTTTATAATGTGTTTGGTTGTTTGTCTTTTGCACAAAAGTCCGCGAGCATTGCCACTTTAATTTCACTGCACATCTCATATGTGTATGTGACAAATAAACTTGACTTGACTTGACTTGACATCACTACTGCTAATCTTCTTCATCACCTCTTCAAAAAGCACAATCAAATATGTGAGACGTGGTTTCCATGGCACAAAGTCATGCTGGCTATCCCTAATCAGACCTTGTTTGTCCAAAGATGTAGTTCCTACCTCTCCTCTCCAACTATTCACCCATCGCTGATGTTAGGCGCAAGAGTCTATAGTATCCAGGCTTTTCCTTGTAGCCTTTCTTAAATAGAGTTACAACATTAGAAATGTTCCAGTCTCCTGGCAACTCACACAGAGCAATCGATCATACAAATAGCTCTGCTGTGGGATCTGCAATTTCTTCCTTAACTTCACACATTGTCCGAGGATACATTTGCTCATGTCCTTGGGATGTAACCATCCTTATGCACCTTGACACCTAGCACCTCTTCTGTAATGTGGACTTTCTTCGAGACATCACTATCAACTTCTCTGTTCCCTTGCATCCAATTCTTTCTCTACGGAACTGGAGATGTAACAAATAAACTGTAATTCAAGGGGTAGACTAGAAAGACAACCAAGCCCTTATGTAAATTATTATCAGGATCTTCCACTTGTAGATCAACATAAAGTGCTGGAGTAACTCAGCGGGATGGGCAGCATGTCTGGTGAAAAAGGCTGGGTGATGTTTTGGGTCAGAACCCTTCTTCAGCCACTTCTTCCACTTGTAAGTGGGTGAAAGTAGGTTGATGGAATTAATGAATGATGAATACATACGGCTGAGATCAGACTATATCCACAGTTCTGTTGCTGCCTGTTCAGCTGACTAGACATATAAGAAGAATAATGGAAAGAGTTCATCCAGTCTTGGAAAATGTTTTATCTTGGGGATAAAAATTGATATACTTTGCTCTGGTTAAATCATATAATCTCCTGGGAGAGGTGTAAAGAATTTTTAAAAGTCTGACAAAACAGAGAATCAAGTCAGGCAAGTTCCTATGGATGATCAAAAACATTCCAGAAGGACACTCTATCTCAGATGAAAACCTAAGGTGGAAACTGTATTAAATCAAATGGCAAATGTAATCATCTGTACCTCAGTCACCCTCCTACTCAATCATTATTTTCTCTATTCTCTTTAGATATCTTGTAGGTATAGGATTCCGATTGAACAAGTAATTTCCACCCTTCAAATACAGGTTCAATATTTACATCAAGGATGTCAACTGAATAACATTCACGGCAAACAAAGATTTGCTATTACTGGTCTCACACTATTGTAACAAAAACCAAGTTGGGCTTTCCTTCGGGGGATGCAACTTTTTTTAATATCGTATTCCCCGTCTCCATCTGTGCCGAGGCCTAATGGCGGAGCTGGCGGCCTCGGAGCTATGGCGGCAGCAGCAGCGGCAGCGGCGACCCGACTCGGCCTCAGAGTTGTGGGGGCGGCGGCAGTGGCAGTGGAGACCCTACTCGGCCCCGGAACTATGGCAGCGGCAACAGCAGCGGCGAACTGACTCGGCCACGGAGCTGTGGCGGTGGCAGAGGCGACCCGACATGGCCACGGAGCTGTGCCGGCGGCAGCGGCAGCGGCGACCCGACTCGGCCTCGGAGCTGTGCCGGTGGCAGCGATCACCCGCGGAATTTGAACTGACCCGTTCGCGGAGCACGGTTGAGCCGCAGGAGTTACCATCACCCGGTGGAGTCATAACATCTGCAGCCTGGATCGCCTCGGAGCAGAGGGAGAACAAAGAGGGAAGAGACAGACACTTTAAGATTTTGCCTTCCATCACAGTGAGGAGGTGTTTGGTGAACTCACTGTGGTGGATGTTAAATTTGTGATGATTGTGTGTTTTTTTCATTTTTATTATATGTATGACAGCAGGGAAACAAAATGTTGTTCAGACCGAAAGGTCTGAATGACAAATAAATTCAATTCAATAGTGAAATATGATGAATGTGATGATATGTTATATTAGAGCATTCTTATACCGATATATCCAGGTACAATTAAGTTGATCTGCAATGGTAGAGTTGGTGTCGATGACATTGCTGAGGCACTGGAATGATCTGTAACTCCCGGAATGGGTATGGATGGCAGACCTTCTCCTTTCAATGGCTTTTGTAGAAATATTGTTATTTCCTAGTGATTTTTCTTTTTAAATTTCAGATATATTTAATTAACTAGTATAAATTCCTTAGGTGTTGGGCTCCGTGTTTTTAGTCATTAGCAGAACCATTATGCTACTATGGCGGTGTTCAATAATTTCTGAGTTCTAATTTTCACTTTCTCAAGTAGTTTTCCATGATAACTGGCAGCTTCCTCTCCCTTGTTTTGCAGTTTTGTAGATGACATTTCGGATCGGGACATTTATTCCGAAGAAGAGTCCTGAACTAAAACGTCCAAGTTCTCGAGGGATTCTGCTTAAGCCACTAAGTCACTCCAGCAATTTTTGTTCTTTTTTATATGAATATCAAACCTTTTGACCTATGGCACTTTCAAATTGCTTTGATTAACATTCATAAAGGGATTGTACTGACTAGAGAACTTGTTTTATCCAATTAGTTAAAGCAGAACTAAGTTAGTTGTTGGGAAATTATTCTTTACCCTGGGGGGGGGGTCCCAAAGAAAGATTTAATTGAAAAATTGCACTACTCTTTGGGTACATATTTTGATCTGGTAGCCTATCTTTGAAGAGAGCAGATGATGTGCTATTGATACTTAGTTTTATGTTTCTGTTTGGTTTCCCTGGTTCTTTTACGTATGGTGCATGAACATTTCAATGCAATAGATCATTAAACATTTATGGTTGTTTTACTTTCTACCCAGAATGTGGATACAATGTCCCCATATGATGGTGTATATCTGGTGACGGCTAACAAGCTGCCCGTTTCATAATGTTCCAGCCTTTTCCCGATAAAGATAAAAAGCTGGCTAACAGTCCGATGATGTAGTTATACAATGTGTTAGTCCCATGTAAAAATCTTTCCACAGCAACTTTCACATACATCTCTCAGCTTACATGCATGTCTATGACTAAGGGAGCATCGTATTGTTGCATGATCCATCTCTAAAGCTGAAAACCTTATTGATTGTGTTAGCTACTCATTTTCTTCACTGCCGATTTTTTGCAGGGCTTGCTTTGCATTCCTCCCAGTCCATGTGTCACCATTATAACACAGAAGATGCTGTTGACATGCCGAGTGTCATTGCGTCAGCTCCCAACAGCAACCTCTAATGAATACTAGACTAAGTGGGACCCGTTGGGTCCCAGTCACACGGGAGGCCTGGTCCCCCAAAGCAACCTATTCCCCTATGCAATATTCCACCACTCACCTGTTCCTCCAATGCAAAAGCAGGAGCGTACTGTAGCCGAGGGGTGGGGACAGCTTCAGACAGGGCCTTTTGCAGGGCTGAGGGGTGAGGGGGGGGGGGGGCCTGGGGAGAGGCTGGGGGTGGGAGGGGGGGGGGGTGTGGGGGAGAGGGGGGGTGTGGGGGAGAGGGGGGGGTGGTGGGGGAGAAGGGGGGTGGTGGGGGGAGAAGGGGTGGTGTGGGGGAGATGGGGGTGGGTGTGGGGGGGGAGTGGGGGGAGACGGGAGTGTTGGGGAGACGGGGAGTGTAGGCGAGACGGGGAGTGTGGGGGAGAGATGGGGGGGTGGGTGTGGGGGAGACGGGGAGTGTGGGGGGAGATGGGGAGTGTGGGGGGGAGGGGAGTGTGGGGGGAGGGGGGGTGTGTGGGGGAGAGAGGGGGGTGTGGAGGAGAGAGGGGGGTGTGGGGTTGGGGGGGGGTGTGGGGGAGAGGGGGGGGTGTGGGTGAGAGGGGGGGTTGGGGAGAGGGGGGGGGTGGGGGGAGAGGGGGGATGTGGAAGGGAGTGGGGAGGGTGGGGTGGGGTAGAGAGGGGGGTGTGGGGAGTGGAGGGGGGTGTGGGGGGAAAGGGGGTGGGGGGAAAGGGGTGTGGGGGAGAGAAGGAGGGGGTGTGGGGGGAGAGAAGGGGGGTGTGGGAGAGAGGGGGTGGGGGGGGTGTGGGGGAGAGGGGTGTGTGTGGGGGAGAGGGGGGTTTTGCGGAGGGGGGTGTGGGGGAGGAGGAGGATTGTGGGGGAGAGGGGGGTGTGTGTTGGTGAGGGGGGATGTTGGGGAGAGGGGGTGTAGGGGAGAGGGGTGGTGAAGGGGAGAGGGGGTTGCAGGGGAGAGGTTGGTTGTAGAAGAGAAGGGGGTGTAGTGGAGAGGGGGATATAGGGGAGAGGGGGGTTGTAGGGGCGAGGAGGGTTGTAGGGGTGAGGGAGGGGTGTTTTTTCCCTGCTCGTTGTGGTGGTCGCCACCGTCGCCTGCGAACATGCAGCCCCCGCTCGTGAATATGCAGCCCCCGCCCGTGAACACAGCAGCCCCCGCCCGCGAACACAGCAGCCCCACCAGCAAACGCAGCAACCCCTGCCCGCCAACACAGCAGCCTGCACTCTGCTCCGCATCTTCAGCTTTATTTTCACCGCTGGTGATTGACAGAGGGTGCCGGAAGGGATCGTCGCCATCCCAGCGAATAACAGACCATTTATAACTTTTGTAATATTTCAACGATCGGAATAAAACTTGATGCACTTACAGCACAACAGAATAGCGAGTAAGGTGGCGAAAAATCGTTGTGCTATCCTGTACTGTTTTTGTGCAAATTTAATAACAACGCAAATCAGAAGAGGACAAGATGAGAGTTTTATACGTATATAGATTATAACACCAGAGAAGCACACTCTTTGATGTTGAGCAAAGGGACAGCCCCTCTTCACTCTAGAATTCCAGACCCCACTCTGGTCATTACCACAGTAAGTGAGGGCTTGCAATATGCTGCCATATTTTCAATACTTCTACAGTACCAATATTTCAGAAGTACTTCATTGCTGATAGGATTTTTTAGGATATTTACCGAAGATGTGAAAAGCATTCTTTACAGTGCATTCAGAAAATATTCAGACCACTTTTTCCACATTTTGTTATGTTGCAGCCTTATTCTAAAAAGGATTAAATTCATTATTTTTATCATCAATCTACACACTACCCCATAATAAAAAAGGTGAAACAGCTGTATAGAAATTTTTGCAAGATAATTAAAAATAAACAACTGAAATATCATATTTACATAAGCATTCAGACCCTTTACGCAGTACTTTGTTGCAATTGGCAGCGATTACAGCCTCAAGTCTCCTTGGGGGTATAACTTGGCACATCTGTATTTGGGTAATTACTCCCATTCTTCTCTGCAGATCCTCTCAAGCTCTGCCAGGTTGGATGGGGAGCGTCGATGCACATCTATTTTCAAGTCCCTCTAGAGACGTTCGATCGGTTTCAAGTTTGGGCTCTGGCTGGGCCACTCAATGACATTCACAGACTCTTCATGAAGCCACTCGTTGTCCAGTTGGAAGGTGAACCTCCGCCCCAGTCTGAGGTCCGAGAATGCTCTGGAGCAGGTTTTCATCAAGGATCTCTCTGTACTTTGCTCCATTAATCTTTCTCTCGATCCTGACTAGTCTCCCAGTACCTGCCACTGAAATACATCCCCACAGCATGATGCATCCACCACCATACTTCGCCATACTTATGGTATTGGCCAGGTGATGAGCGGTGCCTGGTTTCCTCCAGACGCGACGCTTCGCATTCTGGTCAAAGAGTTCAATCTTGATTTCATCAGACTAGAGAATCTTGTTTATCATGCCATATGGCAAACTCCAAGCAGGCTATCATGTGCCTTTTACTGAGGAGTGGCTTCCATCTGGCCACACTACCATGAGAGCCTGATTGGTGGAGTGCTGCAGATATAATTGTCCTTCTGGAAGGTTCTCCCATCTCCACAGAGGAACTCTGGAGTGACCATCGGGTTCATGGTCACCTTCCTTCTCCCCCGATTGCACAGTTTGGGGCATCCTGGTGGTCCCAAAGTTCTTCCATTTAAGAATGACGGATGCCACTGTGCTCTTCAGGACCTGCAATGATGCATACATTCTTTTATAGCGTTCCCCAGATCTGTGTCTCGACACAATCCTGTCTCGGAGGTCTACAGACAATTCCTTCTTCTCCATGGCTTGGTTTTTGCTTTGATATGCACTGCCAACTGTGGGACCTTATTTCGACAGGTGTGTGCCTTTCCAAATCATCTCCAATTAATTTAGTTTACCACTGGTGGACTCAATCAAGTTGTGGAAACATTTCAAGGGTAATCAATGGAAGCAGGATGAACCTAAGCTCAATTTTGAGTGTAACTCAAAGGGTTTGAATACTTATTTAAATGTGATATTTCAGTTATTTATTTTTAAATACTTTGCAAAAATTTCTAAATACCTGTTTTCACTTCTTCATTCTGGGGTATTGTGTGTATAACATATAAAATGTAACATATATAACCCTTACAGCATGGAAACAGGCCATCTCGGCCCTACAAGTCCGTGCCGAATAATTATTTTCCCTTAGTTCCACCTGCCTGCACTCATACCATAACCCTCCATTCCCTTCTCATGCATATGCCTATCCAATTTATTTTTAAATTATACCAACGAACCTGCCTCCACCACTTCTACTGGAAGATCATTCCACACCGCTACCACTCTCTGAGTAAAGAAGTTCCCCCTCATGAGATATTGAACAGTTTCTTTTCTTCGGTATTCACCAAGGAGAAGGATATTGAATTATGTCAGGTAAGGGAAACAAGTAGAGTAGCTATGGAAACTATGAGGATCAAAGAAGAGGAAGTACTGACACTTTTGAGAAATATAAAAGTGGATAAGTCTCCAGGTCCGGACAGGATATTCCCTAGGACATTGAGGGAAGTTAGTGTAGAAATAGCAGGGGCTATGGCAGAAATATTTCAAATGTCATTAGAAACGGGAATAGTGCCGGAGGATTGGCGTACTGCGCATGTTGTTCCATTGTTTAAAAAGGGGTCTAAGAGTAAACCTAGCAATTATAGACCTGTTAGTTTGACGTCAGTGGAGGGCAAATTAATGGAAAGAATACTTAGAGATAATATATATAAGCATCTGGATAAACAGGGTCTGATTAGGAACAGTCAACATGGATTTGTGCCTGGAAGGTCTTGTTTAACTAATCTTCTTGAATTTTTTGAAGATGTTACACGGGAAATTGATGAGGGTAACGCAGTGGATGTTGTGTATATGGACTTCAGTAAGGCCTTTGACAAGGTTCCTCATGGAAGGTTGGTTAAGAAGGTTCAATGGTTGGGTATTAATGGTGTAGTAGCAAGATGGATTCAACAGTGGTTGAATGGGAGATGCCAGAGAGTAATGGTGGATGGTTGTTTGTCAGGTTGGAGGCCAGTGACGAGTGGGGTGCCACAGGGATCTGTGTTGGGTCCACTGTTGTTTGTCATGTACATCAATGATCTGGATGATGGTGTGGTAAATTGGATTAGTAAGTATGCAGATGATACTAAGATAGGTGGGGTTGCGGGTAATGAAGTAGAGTTTCAAAGTCTACAGAGAGATTTATGCCAGTTGGAAGAGTGGGCTGAAAGATGGCAGATGGAGTTTAATGCTGATAAGTGTGAGGTGCTACATCTTGGCAGGACAAATCAAAATAGGACGTACATGGTAAAGGGTAGGGAATTGAAGAATGTATGTGAACAGAGGGATCTGGGAATAACTGTGCACAGTTCCCTGAAAGTGGAATCTCATGTAGATAGGGTGGTAAAGAAAGCTTTTGGTGTGCTGGCCTTTATAAATCAGAGCATTGAGTATAGAAGTTGGGATGTAATGTTAAAATTGTACAAGGCATTGGTGAGGCCAATTCTGGAGTATGGTGTACAATTTTGGTCGCCTAATTATAGGAAGGATGTCAACAAAATAGAGAGAGTACAGAGGAGATTTACTAGAATGTTGCCTGGGTTTCAGCAACTAAGTTACAGAGAAAGGTTGAACAAGTTAGGGCTTTATTCTTTGGAGCGCAGAAGGTTAAGGGGGACTTGATAGAGGTTTTTTAAATGATGAGAGGGATAGACAGAGTTGACGTGGAAAAGCTTTTCCCACTGAGAGTAGGGAAGATTCAAACAAGGGAACATGACATGAGAATTAAGGGACTGAAGTTTAGGGGTAACATGAGGGGGAACTTCTTTACTCAGAGAGTGGTAGCTGTGTGGAATGAGCTTCCAGTGAAGGTGGTGGAGGCAGGTTCGTTTTTATCATTTAAAAATAAGTTGGATAGTTATATGGATGGGAAGGGAATGGAGGGTTATGGTCTGAGCGCAGGTATATGGGACTAGGGGAGATTATGTGTTCGGCACGGACTAGAAGGGTCGAGATGGCCTGTTTCCGTGCTGTAATTGTTATATGGTTATATGGTTATATGGTCATGTTACCCCTAAACTTCTGTCCCTTAATTCTGAAGTCATGTCCTCTTGTTTGAATCTTCCCTATTCTCAAAGGGAAAAGCTTGTCCACATCAACTCTGTCTATTACTCTCATCATTTTAAAGACCTCTATCAAGTCCCCCTTAACATTCTGCGCTCCAGAGAATAAAGACTTAACTTATTCAACCTTTCTCTGTAACTTAGTTGTTGAAACCCAGGCAACATTCTAGTGAATCTCCTCTGTACTCTCTCTATTTTGTTGACATCCTTCCTATAATTGGCCGACCAAAATTGTACACCATACTACAGATTTGGTCTCACCAATGCCTTGTACAATTTTAACATTACATCCCAGCTTCTATACTCAATGCTCTGATTTATAAAGGCTAGCATACCAAAAGCTTTCTTTACCACCCTATCTATATGAGATTCCACCTTCAAGGAACTATGCACGGTTATTCCCAGATCCCTATGTTCAACTGCATTCTTCAATTCCCTACCATTTACCATGTACGTCCTATTTTGATTTGTCCTGCCAAGGTGTAGCACCTCACATTTATCAGCATTAAACTCCATCTGCCATTTTTCAGCCCATTCTTCCAAATGGCCTAAATCACTCTGTAGACTTTGGAAATCCTCTTCATTATCCACAACACACCTATCTTGGTATCATCTGCATACTTACTAATCCAATTTACAACACCTTCATCCAGATCATTGATGTACATGACAAACAACATAGGACCCAACACAGACCCCTGAGGCACCCCACTAGTCACCTGCCTCCAACCCGACAAACAGCCATCCACCATTACTCTCTGGCGTCTGCCATTCAGCCACTGTTGAATCCATCTTGCTACTCCTGCATTTATACCCAACAGTTGAGCCTTCTTAACCAACCTTCCATGAGGAACCTTGTCAAAGGCCTTACTAAAGTCCATGTAGACAACATCCACTGCTTTACCCTTGTCAAGTTCCCTAGTAACCTCTTCAACAAATTCAAGAAGATTAGTCAAACATGACCTTCCAGGCACAAATCCATGTTGACTGTTCCTTATCAGACCCTGTTTATCCAGATGCTTATATATATTATCTCTAAGTACCTTTTCCATTAATTTGTCCACCACTGAAGTCAAACTAACAGGTCTATAATTGCTAGGTTTACTCGTAGAACCGTTTTTAAACAATGGAACAACATGCGCAGTACGCCAATCCTCGGGGACTATTCCCGTTTCTAATGACATTTGAAATATTTCTGTCATAGCCCCGGCTATTTCTACACTAACTTCCCTCAATGTCCTAGGGAATATCCTGTCAGGACCTAGAGACTTATCCACTTTTATATTTTTCAAAAGTGTCAGTACTTCTTTTACTTTGAAACTCATAGTATCCATAGCTACTCTACTAGTTTCCCTTACCTCACATAATTCAATATCCTTCTCCTTGGTGAATACCAAAGAAAAGAAATTGTTCAATATCTCCCCCATCTCTTTTGGCTCTGCAGATAGCTGTCCACTCTGTCTCTCCATGGACCAATTTTATCCCTCGTTATCCTTTTGCTATTAATATAGCTGTAGAAACCCTTTGGATTTACTTTCACCTTGCTTGCCAAAGCAACCTCATATCTTCTTTTAGCTTTTCTAATTTCTTTCTTAAGATTCTTTTACATTCCTTATACTCCTCAAGCACCTCATTTACTTCATGCTTCTAGATTGATGATAGAAAAATGAATTAAATCCATTTTAAAATAATGCTGTAACATAACAATAAGTGGAAAAGTGAAGGGGTCTGAATACTTTCTGAATACACTGTAAATGTCTTTCCTTTCCTTCTTCTATCTTCTGAAGTACGGTTAGCAATTTAGCGATTCCAATTATTTGTCATTTTGAAGACCCGAGGATCACTCTTTGCATCTTCCTTTGAAGCTGAATATATTACAAAGGACAGAAACACACATCCCTTCAGCTTATTGAGCACATTTTCCAAAATTGAGGCTAGCAGTGACAAAAATAATCTAACATCATTCAAATATTCTTTGAACATATGAGATCCAAAGCTCAACAGAAACTATTCTTCCGCCCCTTATGTTAAGCTTTGGTGATTACTTAATGTTCAGAGACGAGATAATCAACATTTGACCACAGGATGTTTTAGTCTATAAACTAACTCAAGTGTGATGAATGCAAATGTGTTCTTGCTGAATGCTTTAGTATGCCTATCAGGCAAAAACAAAATCTATAACTTCTGCGCACTTCAATTAACTTAACAGAAAGAAATCTCAATAGTTGTTCGTACAGCTCCATCCAGCTCAAGCAACCATGAAGAAAGCATTTTAAATTGTGGAAACAGGGTTTCACAGCGTTGCAAATCATCATTTTGTAATCCATTATGAAATTTAATTATTTTCTAATACACTTCAAAGAGGCTCAAAAGATGACCAATGTCTTAAAATATATGTTGTTTCAGTAGCAATCTAGTGGAGTACAATTTCAATTTAACTTTAAAGGAATTTATTCAGCAAAACTGAATTGGTTCCTTTTCGAGACAGGTCATTAAGTAGATGTGTGGGTACAAGTTTATTCAGTTTACTAGATGCAATGGCTTTGAAGATCAATCTTGCACATTTAGACATAAGGGAAAATTTACATGAATTTCTATTCTGTTCCTTAGTCCGTGGTATGTCATTCATTTTGGAGTTCGAAGACTGGTGCCATTTGTGATATTGAAGAATGACAAATATAAGCCTTTGTTTCGTGAATAACATCATGTGAAATTGTCCAGCAAATTAGGCTTTGCTAGGGTTCTGAAGGCATATGAGACATATGTCTTTATTGGCTGAGGCAGGTCATACTAGAATCACATTAGGTGATACCGAAGATAAACACATAGTGCTGAAGTAACTCAGTGGGTCAGGCAGCATCTCTGGAGAAAAAAGATGGATGGCGTTTCGGGTTGGGACCCTTCTTCAGATCTGAAAAGTCACCCATCCTTATTCTCCAGAGATGCTGGCTGTGCCGCTGAGTTACTCCTGAACTCTGTGTCTTTTCATGGCAAACCAACATCTGCAGTTTCTTCAGTTGACAAAAAGTTGATGTCAGAATAAAGGGATCCCCTGCTAAATCAGGCAACTGCTGTAAGAGTTGAGAGTGTTGAGCAAGGCTAAAGAGGGCCTGATCAGGTGGATACGAGGATCGAATCCGCGGTGATTAGGCATAGTAGTAGAACTGTAATTGTGTTTTGTCAAAATAAATTTTAGATGTGCAAGTGCTAGACGAGGGTTGCTTTCTTTGAAGCAAAGCAAACTTAAAATACTTTTTATGTTTGAAGAAGGGTCTGAAGAAGGGTCTCGATCTGAAACGTTGCCTATTTCCTTCGCTCCCTAGATGCTGCCTCACACGCTGAGTTTCTACAGCATTTTCATCTACCTTTGATTTTCCCGCATCTGCAGTTCCTTCTTAAACATAAAATACTTTTTAGTCAGAGGGTGGTAATTGTAGCAGCAGATTTTCATATCTTTCAGGTAATTAGCACCCTAGCCGCTATTTGGATGAGAATGGTTGAAGAGGGTGTCTTCTAAACACATGCAAGCTCACTCACAGAGACCTTCAGAGCTTCTTCTCAGATATGGCTTCAAAACACAGTCTTTTGATGAATAAATGCTTTATTATTAATAGAAAATAGTAAGATACTTCCAAGTTTCTTCTGACTCGTTACTACAATCTTCTTCAACCTCCAGCTTATTACTTTAGACATTAGAAAACTCCACGTGTCTCCTTAACACTGGCAAGATCTGGCATGTGGGCCGCATGATCCGCATGATTCCGTATGGTAGAACGGTTAACCTTCCCCATCGTCTCTCCAAACTAATCTAAAAACTAAACTTCTGCGCATGCATCTAAGCTCCAAACACGCCCAAAACCACATCATAAATCCCACCCACAATATAACGGGCAGTCTAAAATTTAAAGGCACATGCCATCATCAATGACATTCAAAACATGCCAAATCACTACAGTAATTTTGTGGAATTCTTTGCCACAGAAGGTTGTGGAGGCCGTCAGTTGGTACTTTTAAGGCAGAGATAGATAGATTATCCAACCTCACCTACTGTATCCGCTGTTCCAGGTGTCAAAGATGTAGAACTTCAGACTTGAGACTTTAGAATTTTAGACTTTAGAGATACAGAGCAGAAACAGCCCCTTTGGCATACCAAGTCTGCACCGACCAGCGATCACCCTGTACATTAGCAACATGTACACACTAGGGACAATTTAAATTTTACAGAAGCCAATTAACCTACCAACCTGCATGTCTTTGGAATGTGAAAGGAAACCAGAGCACCCAGAGAAAACCCACTTGGTTGCAGGGAGATCGTAAATACTCCATCTAGAAAGCACCCAGAATCAGCATCAAACCTGGGTCTCTTGCGCGGTAAGGCAGCAACTCTACTGCTGTGCCACTGTACTGGAACTAATTTAAAGACAATTATTGACCTTCTCATGATCACAACAGGCCAAATGGCCTCCAAATGCATACACTTTTATGATACAACCATTGTATGCCGTTTGAAAAAGTACATAATTTTTCTGGATAGGAAGGCTAAGTCCTATTGGTGGTCAATGGATGCAGGAAAAAAAACTTTTTGCAATATATGTTATTAGCTGTCGGAATCCAAAATATATAAATACAAACTTCCACTTGACATTATTCCCCTCAGTGTACCTGAAATGAGCTTGAAAAGTTTGCAACAGTTTAACCACATGGGAAGTTACTGAAGCATTGATCTATGGGGAGTTGCAGTACAGAAGGAAAGGGTGTATGCCTCATTTGTCCAGAGCCTCGGCCAGACTCCTTCAGCAAGGATATATTGGCTTTCATTGGCGTAACTGGTAGGAATGCTGCTGCACATTAAAACCCTGAGAAAACAAAATGGCAAAAGCAAATGTAAAAAGAAAGAACTGCAGATGCTGGAAAGCAGGTCTCCCCTATGAACTACACACCTATGAACTTTTTATAGGGGGACAATCGAGAGCACATTAACCTACGGCATGACTTCCTGGTTCGGGAGCTGCAAGGCGTACGAACAGCACCAAGTAGACAGGATTGTGAAGACCGCCAGCAGGATTATTGGTGCTCCACTCCCTTTCCTGCTGGACATATACTGGAAGAGATGTATCAGCAGAGCCATCTCCATCATCAAAGACCCCTACCACCCATCGCATCACATATTCTCCATCCTGCCATCTGGGAAGAGGTACAGGAGCATTAGCTGCAAAACCAACAGGATGCTCCTCAGCTTCTTCCTGCAGGCTCTAAGACTGATAAACGAACTTTGCCCCCTGCCAAAGTATCGCGCACCAACCACCAACCTGGACACACTGCAGCAGAGCCACTGTCGTGCCGCTGCCGATCGGAACGCCTGTTGATGTTTAGTAGAGAGTAGAGTGTTTAATTTGTTCATGATATATGTATTTTTATTTCTATTTATTTTTTACTGAACACTGAATGGACACTGGTTGAGCAACGTTTTTTGTTTCCTCTGGGTATGTGAGTACTCAGGAAAATGACATTAAAGATATACTATACTATACTATACTATACTATACTATACTATATACTATACTATACTATACTATACTATACCAAAGACAGGCACAAAATGCTTGAGTAACTCAGCAGGTCAGGCAGTATATACGGAGAAAATGGATCGGTAACGTTTCGGATCGGGACTCTTCATCAGACTGAAAGTACGGTGTGAAGGGGGAGGGGGGTTGTGAAGAACTGGAGATGTTAAAAGACTAGGACCAATCAGGGCCAGCAGGTTCTCTGAAGATCTTTCCTGGTCCGAGAACACTAATGCAATTATCAAGAAAGCTCATCAGCGCCTCTACTTCCTGTGAAGATTACGGAGAGTTGGTTTGTCAAGGAGGACTCTCTCTAACTTCTACAGGTGCACAGTAGAGAGCATGCTGACCCATTGCAGCGTGGCTTGGTTCGGCAACTTGAGCACCCTGGCGAGGAAGAGACTACAAAAAGTAATAAACACTGTCCTGTCCATCATCGGCTCTGACCTTCCTTCCATCGAGGTGATTTATCACAGTCGCTGCCTCAAAAAGGCTGGCAGTATCATCAAAGACCCACACCATCCTGGCCACACAGTCATCTCCCTGCTCCCTTCAGGTAGAAGGTACAGGAGCCTGAAGACTGCAACAACCAGGTTCAGGAATAGCTACTTCCCTACAGCCATCAGGCTAATAAACCTGGCTCAGACACAATTCTGATTATTAATAACCCATTATCTGTTATTTGCACTTTATCAGTTTATTTATTCATGTGTGTATATATATTTATATAATGGTATATGGACACACTGATCTGTTTTGTAGTAAATGCCTGCTATGTTCTGTGTGCTGAAGCAAAGCAAGAATTTCATTGTCCTATACAGGGACACATGACAATAAACTCACTTGAACTTGAACTTAAAGAAAGTGCCCTGGTAGGCCCATTGTTGGCTAGGGAAGCGTGATCTGGCGAGGGATACAATGTGGTGAACTGTGGAACTAGTTAAATGACTAGGATAGAGGAGTTATTTATTTCTACTTTCGGCAAAATCTAAAGGCGGACCAGAGGACTGAGATATTTGCAGGAGCCAACAGTAGCCAAGACCAAAAAACAAATAAAGATGGAGAAAATCGACTATGAGAGGAAATTTGGGCAAGTAACAACTTATTGGTCAAAAAAAAATGAACCCATGACCTGAAAGTGTTTGGAAAACAAATTTAATAATCTCTTTCTAACAATGATTTGATAAATTTAAAGTGTGAAAAGCTGGGAAAGAGTCATGGGCCTGTCCCACCTGGGCAAATTTTCAGGCGACTGCTGGCGACTGTCAAGTCGTAGCAGTTTACTGAAAAACTGGTGACTGGAACGGCGACTGTCAGAGTTGAACACACACACACACACATACCAACATCGCTTCCTTCACCAGCCAATTATGCAGGCGGGGGACAGGGCAAGCGGGAGGAGCGCTGTCTGAGTGAAATTCACACGGTGCAAAGCCAATGTGATACAGGTGCACACCACGATGAACAGGAAGGTTGGTGCTGTAATTATGATGGTGAAAGCACAGTGTACAGCAAGGGCCACTTAAGTCCTTTAAAAGAGAGGGGAAGGAGGGAGGAAGGGTGAGAAGGAGGGAGAAGGGGGAGACAGGGTGGGGAGATTTTTTTTTTTTTAGTTTAGGGGGGTTTTGTTTTTTCCTTTTTTTCTTTTTCTTTTTGTGTTTTTATCTTTGTGGTTTTTTTTTAACATTTATAAGTTTCCTTTTAAAGATTTAACTATATTTACATAGAGACCGGAGGTCTATATTCATTGTGTATTTTGATATGTCCCATATTAGGTTATACCTGTTATTAATGTAATCCTGATCCCTATGTCTCAATACCATTGTTATGTTTGTCATTATTCTTTTTGCTCTGTTTTTCATGTTTTATTTTTTATTTTTTTGGAAAAAAAAACAATAAAAAGATTTTAAACGAAAGAAAGAAAGAAAGGGTGGGGAGAATGAGTGGAGACAACTTTTAAGAAGCCAGGGATACACGGCTGTGAAGCTCGGCGGACATTAACATTTTTTTGGTTATCCTTTCGGTTATCCTTAGTTCTGAAAACTACTGTTTACGTTTTTTTTCCCAATGAGCCAATGAAATTCACCCCTCAGCACTGGCTACAACCTACGAGAACCTATGACAACCTACGACCACCTGGCGACCCACTACCACTGCACCTACGGCACGAGAATTCTCGTTACTCTACATTGCGGCTTCATTCTGGTCGTCACTAATTTTTCAACATGACCATGAAGGCAACTCCCCATCAACCATCTGTGAACATGTGGTGACCGCATAATAGTCCTGTAGTCGCCTAAGTGGGACAGGCCCATAAGGGATTGAACATTATTGAACACTACAATCTCCAACTAAACTTCAAACTAATAACTGTCTCAGTTGCACTCAGGACTTTGGGCTTTGTTTTTTTTGCACTATTATTTCTTTCTTGAACATTTATTTGTTTATTATGTTATCTATTGAGTACTGTGTTTACAAATCTGTTGTGCTATAACCATATAACCATATAACAATTACAGCACGGAAACAGGCCATCTCGGCCCTACAAATCCGTGCCAAACAATTTTTTTTTCCCCTTAGTCCCACCTGCTTGCACTCATACCATAACCCTCCATCCCCTTCTCATCCATATGCCTATCCAATTTATTTTTAAATGATACCAATGAACCTGCCTCCACCACTTCCACTGGAAGCTCATTCCACACCGCTACCACTCTCTGAGTAAAGAAGTTCCCCCTCATATTACCCCTAAACTTCTGTCCATTAATTCTGAAGTCATGTTGTGCTGTTGCGAGAAATAATTTCATTCTTTTGCTTCAGTACATGTCACAGCAGTAGAGTTGCTGTCTTACGGCACCAGAGACCTGGGTTCGATCCTGACTATGGGTGCTGTCTGTATGGAGTTTGTAGGTTCTCCCCGAGTCCATGTGGGTTTTACCCGGGTGCTCCGGTTTTCTCCCACACTCGAAAGACATAAGTTGATTTGGCTTTAGTAAATAAAATTGTAAATTATCCCTAGTGTGTAGGATGGTGCTAGTGTACGGAAATCGCTGGTTGTTGTGGACTTAGTGGGCCGAAGAGCCTGTTTCTGTGCTGTATCACTAAAATTAACTAATCTAAATTAAACTAAATTAAACTAAATTACAGATAGACACAAAATGTTGGAGTAACTCAGCAGGACAGGCAGCATCTCTGGAGAGATGGAATGGGTGATGTTTCGGGTCGAGACTGAGGATGGGTCTCGACCCAAAACGTCATCCATTCCTTCTCTCCAGAGATGCTGCCTGTCTTGCTGAGTTACTTCAGCTTTTTGTATCCATCTTTGGTTTAAACCAGCATCTGTGGTTCCTTCCTAAACTAAACAACATATGACAATTAAGCACTCTTGGTTCTTGGATTGGTTTGAAGTTTGGTTTGACAAATGGACTGAATAGCCATCTTTTGTGCTGGATCTGTCAATAGATATGTAATTGATAATTAGATAATAATGCTCAGTAATATCACTTATAACCAGGACTTTTTCAAAAATGAGGTGTGCTTAAAGAAATAAATGGTGAGGGATGGACATTCATTGAGAGCTAACATTGGGGAGGCACGGTGGCGTAGCGGTAGATTTGCTGCCTTACTGCGCTTGCAGTGTTGGAGACCCGAGTTTGATCCCAACTACGGGTGCTGTCTGTATGGAGTTTGTACGTTCTCCCATGACCGCGTGTGTTTTTTCTGATACCTTCAGTTTCCTTCCACACTCCAAAGACGCACAAGTTTGGTAGGTTAATTGGTTTGGTATAAATGTAAATTGTCCCTAGTGTGTGTAGGATAGTGTTAATGCATGGGGATCACTAGTCAGTGCGGACTTGGTGGGCCTAAGGGCCTGTTTCCGCACTGTGTCTTTAAACTAAATGAAATCAATAGAACATATAATTTATTGTGATATTTAAATAATTGTGCAATAATATGATCTGAACAATTTCTAACAGCAAAAAAAAATGATTGGCTAAATGGATTCCTATGGGATGCTTAGTTGTGATTCCAAAGGTTCAAATTCAATTACCATGAAAGAGAAAAAAGAGCCAGCTAACCGCTTGGCACCTTACTCACTTTTATTTTTCAGTGAAATCACCACTAGCTTCAGTTAAGAACAATTTTGGCAAAATAAATAAATATAGCAATGTTTAGTTGTTTCGGGAGATAAAATGTATAATTATATTGAGCTTCAATTTGAAGTTGGAATGTCAAGTCAGCAAGCATCAAATCCAATTCTTTCACGTGTAACTCTATTTGAATATCAAAACAAGTTCGACAGGCACTGTTGTTATCTTGATCTCTGTGACATTTGTGAAATTGCTTAGAGTTGGTGTGGGATCTCAGTCCCCTACAGCACAGCTTTTAATTAGAGATATAACTGTATTAATTAACTGACTCAGTAGGAATCTTGTGCCACCTCCCTGGTTAATGATTCCCACAGTGCTTTCAACATGTAAATAGCCCAAAAGCTATAATGTTTAAATCATTTAGTGGCTCTTTATTAGCAGTAGCCTCTATCTGAGGCATCAATGTTGTGCTAAATCCAACTCAGAGTTGGAGAAATAATTTGCGCGGTCTGCATTAAACACTTAGCTTGCACTCTTTTTTTTCCCTCAGATTAATATAACTGCAAGGAGTTGGGAGCTAGGGGTCAGGAATAGGTTTAAACGTTTTCTTTCCCCTTGAGTTCATGTGTGCTGTAAGAAGATATGAATTTAACTTGATGATGAGTTTTAATATACAAGCTAGTCCACTTGATATTTACGTTGTCTGTTTTTAGTTTAAAATTTTCCTGGAAAAAGAAATGGAATGGAAGTTGTTTTATGTTCTGTCTAATTATTTTAAACGTAGAACTGTGAAATGATGGTCTATCCTCCAGAGTACATTGCAAGAGTACCACAGGGTCTACTGCCTTCACCCAGTGGACTGTTTAACCAAAAATGATTCAGGAGTTGACTAAACATGTCAGGGAGGATTGATTCACCAACATTGTTGGTTGCCTAACAACATGCACCATAAACAGACACAAAGAAGTCTGAAGAAGGATCTCGACCCGAAACGTCACCCATTCCTTTTCTGCAGAGATGCTGCCTATCCCGCTGAGTTGCTCCAGCTTTTTGTGTCTATGTTCAGTTTAAACCAGCATCTGTAGTTCCTTCTTAAACATGTACCATAAGTTTGGCAGCATGGTGCCACAACAGTAGAGTTGCTGCCTTACAGCGTCAGAGACTCAGGTTTGATCCTGACTACGAGTACTGTCTGTATGGAGTTTGTACGTTCTCCCTGTGACAACGTGACATTTCCCTTGGTGTTCCAGATTCCTCCCACACTGCAAAGACATAACGGTTTACAGTTTAATTGGCTTCAGTACTACTATTCATTATCCCTGGTGTGTAGAGTAGTGCTAGTGTATGGGGATTGCTGGTCTGTGCAGACTCGGTAGGTCTGTTTCAGCGCTGAATATGTAAAGTTTAAAGTCTAAGGTCTAACTAAAGCCTAAAGTTGTTTGATATGATTAGTAATTTCTCATAACAAATGAAGCAGACTTTATCCCAAACCATACCATTATGCACTTTGTGCAGGTTGCATTACGTACTTTAGCTTGCACTGTTATGGTCCGGTTACGTAGCATAAAATTATCTTAATTTATGGTATTATTGTTTTTTGCACTGTTATTTCTTTTGCTTTTGCATTAATGTGCCTAAAAACCTGCTGAAAGTAAGAATTTCATTGTTTCATAATAATGACTGATTATCATCTATATTACTAAATCTCTGATCTTGACCGCATTTGGCCTACTGTGCTGTGATTTCCGACAGAACGCCGCTAGCTACGGCCATCATTTTCGGCCACCTCGCACAGAGCACCACTTCGCCTTATGGGTGCGGCGGATTTTTCCCATCGATGACAAATCAGAGAGATATTAATGTTTTTTTTTAAATTCACCATTCTCTCTGTTGCCCCTGCTGGAGGGAGTATAAAACCAGGAAGTGGTGTGCTTCACTCATTCTCTGCAAGATGGATTAAGCCACGATCATGTCTCTCTCAGCTCTGAATGACACTGAACAAATGTCTACACAACTGTTGAAAGGCACAACTTACTGCAAATGGTGGCATGAAGTTGAAAGGCACTACTTACTGCAAATGGTGGCCTGGGTGTTTGCTTGAAGTTGAAAGGCACTACCTACTGCACATGGTGGCTTGGATGCTTTGGCTTGAAGTTGAAAGGCACTACTTACTGCAAATGGTGACTTGGGTGCTTTGGCTTGAAGTTGAAAGGCACTACTTGCTGCAAATGTTGGCTTGGGTGCTTTGGCTTGAAGTTGAAAGGCACTACATACTGCAAATGGTGGCTTGGATGCTTTGGCTTGAAATTGAAAGGCACTACTTACTGCAAATGGTGGCTTGGGTGCTTTGGCTTGAAGTTGAAAGGCATTACTTACTGCAAATGGTGGCATGAAGTTGAAAGCCACTACTTACTGCAAATGGTGGCTTGGGTATTTTGCTTGAAGTTGAAAGGCACTACATACTGAACATGGTGGCTTGGGTGCTTTGGCTTGAAGTTGAAAGGCACTACTTACTGCAAATTGTGGCTTGGGTGCTTTGGTTTGAGGTTGAAAGGCATTACTTACTGCAAATGGTGGCTTTGGTGCGTGGCTTGAAATAGAAAGGCACTACTTATTGCAAATGGTGGCTTGGGTGCTTTGGGTTGAAGTTGAAAGGCACTACTTACTGCAAATGGTCGTGGTGGATTTGGCTTGAAGTTGAAAGGCACTACGTACTGCACATGGTGGCTTGGGTGCTTTGGCTTGAAGTTGAAAGGCACTACTTACTGCAAATGGTGACTTGGGAGCTTTGGTTTAAAGTTCAAAATGTACTACTTACTGCAAATGGTGGCTTGTGAGCTTTGGCTTGAAGTTTAAAAAAATCACCATTCTCTCTGCTGCACCTGCTGGAGGGTGGGGGAGGGACTATAAAACCAGGAAGTGGTGTGCCTCACTCACTCTGCAAGATGGATTAAGCCATGGTCACGTCTCTCTGAATGAAACTGAACAAATGTCTACACAACTGTTGAAAGGCACTACTTACTGCAAATGGTGGCTTGGGTGTTTTGCTTGAAGTTGAAAGGCACTACGTACTGCACATGGTGGCTTGGGTGCTTTGGCTTGAAGTTGAAAGGCACTACTTACTGCAAATGGTGGCGTATGATTAGGCTTGAAGTTGAAAGGCACTACTTACTGCAAATGGTGGCGTGAGGTTGAAAGGCACTACTTACTGCAAATGGTGGCTTGGGTGCTTTGGCGTGAAGTTGAAATGCACTATTTACTGCAAATGGTGGCTTGGGAGCTTTGGTTGATAGTTGAAAGGAACTACTTACTGCAAATGGCGGCAGGTGTTTTGGCTTGAAGTTGAAAGGCACTACTTACTGCAAATGGTGGCAGGTGTTTTGGCTTGAAGTTGAAAGGCACTACAAACTGCAAATGGTGCCTTGGGAGCTTTGGCTTGACGTTTAAAAAAAATCACCATTCTCTCTGCTGCCCCTGCTGGAGGGAGGGGGAGGGACTATAAAACCAGGAAGTGGTGTGCCTCACTCGCTCTCTGCAAGATAGATGAAGCCAAGGGTCACGTCCCTCTGAGCTCTGAATAACACTGAACAAATGTCTACACAACTGTTTGTACCCTTAATGTGGTTTGAAAATGAAAATATGGTTTGTTTGAAGTAAAAAGGCCCTGCTTGCAAATGGTTGTTTGGGTGCTTTGGCTTGAGGTTGAAAGGCACTACTTACTGCAAATGGTGGCTTGGGTGCTTTGGCTTGAGGTTGAAAGGCACTGCAAACGGTGACTTGGGTGAAGGTACACAAAAATGCTGGAGAAACTCAGCGGGTGCAGCAGCATCTAAGGTGACTTGGGTGATTTGGCTTGAAGTTAAAAGGCACTACTGCAAATGCACTTACTTCCTGTTTGCACTGTATATTGATTTTAGATAGAACGCTACACTTACGGCTGTGATTTTTGGCCATCTTACTCAGTCCCCCCTCCGCTGAGCAGGTGCAGAGAATTCTTCCCATCAATGAAAAATAAAAGCGTTAGTAAAATATTAGTGTTTAAAAAATGTCTGGATCTCTCTCCTGTCAATCACGCCCTGAAAGCCACACCTTTTCTGGTCGGAGTGGGAGGGGTTGTAAAACCCGGAAGTGTGGGTGTTGCTCAGTCTCTGCATGATGGGGCAGGGAGAGATCATGACTCTGTCTGAGCTGTGAATCAACTGAACACACTGAATGTCTACTGAACTGTGAGTTTGGTGTTATGTGTGGTTTTATGTGGTTTCACCCTGCATGAAATGGTATGAAGCTGCATTTGAATTTGGTGGCCTTGGACCCTGCTTGATGTGGAATAAAACTGCACTGAATTTGGTGGCCTTGCACCCTGCTGAAAGTGGTAGGAAACTGTACTTGTAATTGGTGGCCTTGGATCCAGCTTGAAGTGGTATGAAACTGCACTTGAATTCGGTGGCCTTGCACCCTGTTTGAAGTGGTTGAAAACTGCACTTGAATTTGGTGGCCTTGCTCCCTACTCATAGTGGTAAGAAACTGCACTTGTATTTGGTGGCCTTGAACCCTGCTTGAAATGGTAGGAACATGGATTTGAATTTGGTGGACTTGCACCCTGCTTGAAATGGAATTTCAAGGAATAGTCATAAGTTAACTGCCAGCCCACCAGCCGTGAGTGAGCTGCCAGCAGATCAGGCTTGAGGGACTGAGCTGCCACCCCAAGAACCCATACCAGCACTCCAGAAAGCCCCCCACTGGCCACCAATATTGGAATTGGTGGAGAGGTGGAATATTGCATCGGGGGACCAGCCCTCCCCTGTGAACATGGGACCCAACGGGTTCCACTTAGTCTAGTTATTGATAAATGTCCAAAGATTATGTTCATGCCTCTGTGATTTGAAGCTGTTTTGGACTGATTTGTAAAAAGAAAATATTATTTTCTACTTACCACATTGGAATTGTTCAATCAAAATGATTTCAGCACATCTTCCAATGGTTGGATAATTTACTATCGATATCAATTTTAAATGGGGGAACTGGGACTCAAGCTGATGTTAGTCTTAGGATATTAATTCCAGAAAATTACTTCACATTTCCTGCCTAAGTGACCTCAACGGCTGGACATAAAATTATGTGGTTAATTGTCTTGAATGAAAGCAATTTTTGGAACTAATCTTCAACTGACCATCATACGCCTGTGCAATTGCATGAATTTAAGTGGCACTGCTCTACCCAGAGCAAGGTAAACAATATTAGATTTGCAGTCCTGTGTTGGACTGCTCCACTTTGAGATGTATGGTAAGGAAACATAATCTGTGTTGTTCATCAAACACCTATCTACAGTGCAATATCCCATTTTATTCTTCACAATATAATAACCAATTGGTTATGTGTGACTAGTTTTAATTCTCTAACCTATGTGGAAGAGAGATCCAGCAGTGTGCCACGTTGATATAATCATCACAGATCTCATTTTTGGCAGAGGGTTTCACCTTGTTTCGGTTCATCTGCTGTTATATAGAGGCATGACGTTGGTTGAATTAATAGCCAATTTTTTTAATGACTTCATTTCATTCCTCTTCCTATTCAAATAGGACAATTATAAAGGCTCAGTGGTTACCTTTAGTTTAGTTTAGCGATAGAGCATGGAAACAGGCCCTTCAGCCAACTGAGTCCATGCTAACCATTGACCACCCGTTCACAGTTGTTCTATGTTATTCTGTTCTCATATACAATCCCACACACACTAATGGAAATTTACAGAAGCCGATTAATCTATAAACCTGCCTGTCTGGGATATGGGAGGAAACTCATAAGAAACCCATGTGGTGGTAAGGAGAATGTGCAAACTCCACACAGACAGCTCCCGAGTTTAGCATCGAACGTAGGTCTCTGGTGCTGTCAGTCAGCAGCTCTACCGGTTGTGCCATTGTGCCACCCATAATGTTGAATTAGACTGCAATTTAATAAAAGATTAACAAGGAACGAAAAATTGAGTATGAGATAAACCCAGGCAGAAATGTTAGAATGGATAAGATATATTTCTATAGACATTTAAAAATGAAAATAAACAAAAATCAGCTCTGTTCCCATAGAAATTGAGTCTGGAGAATTATTATTTAAAATGGGGGCAGCACAGTGGTGCAGTGGTAAATTTGCTGCCTTGTCGTGCAGCCGTGTCCCACGGTACGAGTTCATTCCAAGAGCTCTCCCGAGTTTGTCCTGATTCGAACTCGGAGATTTATGGTAATGGCCACTCGTCGGTACTCGGGGCACTCGTGGACTTTTTTCAACATGTTGAAAAATCTTCACGAGTCTTTCCGTGCTTACCTGCCGTTAGCGAGTCTTCCCGAGTACCTGCCATTAGCGTTACGAGCAGCTAAGAGACGTCCCTGAGCTCCGATGTTCCCGCTATGTTTATTCTCCGTGCTTACTACGAGTTTGATTTTTTTTAAACTCGCGAGAGCTCTTGGAATGAACTCGTACCGTGGGACAGGGCTTTTACAGCACCAGAGATTTGGGTGCGATCATGACCATGGGGGCTCTCCGTACAGAGTTTATACGTTCTTCCTGTTACTGCATGGGTTTTCTCAAGGTGCTCCGGTTTCCCCCCCACACTCCAAAGATGTACAGGTTTGTATGTTAATTGGCTTTGGTATAATTTGTAAATTGTTCCTAATGTGTAGGATAGTGCTAATGTTGAGGTGATTGCTGGTCGTAGCAGACTCAGTGGGCTAAAGGGCCTTTCACGCTGTATCTGTAAGTCTAAAGTAAAGTCTGAAATAAAGGTAAGATGGATGAAATGGGAAAGCCTATTGCATTAATCTTCATGATAGAGAATGTAACACCTAGAAATAGTTTTTAATGGAGAATTGGTTGAAAAGAGGAACTCGGGGGGGGTGGGGGTGGGCGGAATCATAATCATCAAGGAAACAACTGAGCAAATTGTTATAGCGGTGAGCTGACAAGTGACCAGTGCGATAGTTGATTTGAAGTGTCCAAACGTCTGTATATTCACAGAAGATTCTTGATTAGTATAGGTGTCAGAAGTTCTCCACGGAGGCAGGAGAATGGTGTTGAGAGGAAAGGATAGATCAACCATGATTGAATGGCGGAGTTGATTTGAAAGGTCGAATGACCTAATTCTTTTCCTATGTCTTATCAAAATGAACTTATGAAGATTCCATAAAAGCTAAAATGAAGAAATAGAAGAAATACAGACCAAGTGACAACATCTGCAAAGGCAAAATGCCAGAAGATATTTCTAAGGACCTTATACAGATGCATAGAAAAAAAAGATAATCAAGTGTAATCAGCAAACTTTTGTGAAATGGAAACCTTGCTTGACAAATTTACTAGACTTCTTCAAAGAAGTCTATACAGTATTTTATCGATAAAGTGGAAGTAGTGGATGCATAAAGGTTATTGGGGAAGGAATAATGTTGAAAGGACCATTTTGTTTTCCTCAAATATGATCTTGCCAGATAAAGAATATAGGGCTTCAAGACCTATCTTGAAGCACTACGCTTCTTGACAATGCATAGTTAAATGTACACATGATTTACCAGCCATTGATTATAGAGTCATAGTCATAGAGTGATGCAGTGTGGAAACAGGCCCTTTGGCCTTACTCGCCCTCACTGACCAACAATGTCCCAGCTACCCAAGTCCCACTTGCCTGCGCTTGGTCCATAACCCTCCAAACCTGTCCTAACCATGCACCTGTCCAATTGTTTCATAAACGATGGGATAGTTCCAGCCTCCACTACCTCCTCTGGCAGCTTGTTCCATACACCCACTCTGTGTGAAAAAGTTACCCCTCGGATTCCTATTAAATCTTTTCCCCCTTCACTTTGAAACTATGTCGTCTGGTCCTCGATTCCCTTCCTCTGTGCATCTACCCGATCTATTACTGCCATGATTTTGTGTACCTCTCTAAGATCACCTTCATCCTCCTATGTTCCATGGAATAGAGACCCAGCCTACTCAACCTCTCCCTATAGCTCACACGCTCTAGTCCTGGCAACATCCTTGTAAATCTTTTCTGAACCCTTTCAAGCTTGACAATATCTTTCCTATAACATGGTGCCCAGAACTGAACATAATATTCTAAATGCGGTCGCACCAACATAATATACAACTGCAACATGACTCCCAACATCGATACTCAATACTCTGACTGATGAAGGCCAAAGTGCCGAAAGCCTTTTTGACTACCTGCGACTCGATCTTCAAGGAACCATGAGAGATCCCTCTGCTCTACAAAACTACCTAGAGGCCTACCATTTACTGTGAAGGTTCTGCCCTTATTCGACATCTCAAAATGCAACACCTCACACTTCTCTGTATTAAATTCCATCAACCATACCTGGGCAATCGATCCAGATCCTGCTGCAATCGTTCACAACCATCTTCAGTATCTGCAAAACCACTAACTTTTGTATCATCAGCAAACTTGCTAATTTTGCCCTGTATGTTTTCATCCAAATAATTGATGTAGATGACAAACAGTAACGGGCCCAGCACCAACCCTGTGGTATACCACTAGTCACAGGCCTCCATTCTGAGAAGCAACCTTTAGACATCCAGCTCAGAACCAGGCCCTTCGGCCCACCAAGTCTGCGCCGACAAGCAATCACCACCGCATATGAACACTATCCAACACACTAGGGACAATTTACAATTTTTACTGAAGCCAATTAACCTACACACGTACATGTCTTTGCAGAGTGGGAGGAAACCAGAGCACCCAGAGGAAACCCACATGGTCACAGGAAGAACGTACAAACTCCGTACAACCAAAACCCATAGTCAGGATTGAACCCGGATCTCTGACGTTGTAAGTCTACAATTCTACCGCTGCGACACTGTACTAATGATTTCAAATTATTGTAAAATTAGGTACAGCAATGTTAAACATCTCAGCATAGAAGAAGTAAATTTTCTTGCTGAATATGGTTAACTTTTACACCGAGCAAAGTAAAATGAAAGTTTATTGAGATCAACCAATGGGTTAAACTCTGATCTCCCTTTTCTCAATTTGAACAATCAACTAACATCAAGGCAATATTAATATTTTAAATGTGTCTAATATTGTATCATATGTTATCTATATTACTAAATCTCTGATCTTGACCGCTTTTGGCCAACTGTGCTGTGATTTCCGACAGAACGCCGCCATCTACGGCCATCATTTTTGGCCACCTCTCACAGAGCCCCCCTCCGCCTTACGCGTGTGGAGGATTTTTCCCATCGATGACAAATCAGAGATATATTAATGTTTTAAAATAATTCACCATTCTCTCTGCTGCCCCTGCTGGAGGGAGGGGGAGGGACTATAAAACCCGGAAGTGGTGTGCCTCACTCACTCTCTGCAAGATGGATGAAGACAAGGGTCACGTCTCTCTGAGCTCTGAATAAAACTGAACAAATATCTACACAATTGTGAGTGCCCTTAATGTGGTTTGAAAATGAAAATATGGTTTGTTTGAAGTAAAAACGCACTGCCTGCAAATGGTTGTTTGGAGGCTTTGGATTGAAGTTGAAAGGTACTACTTATTGCAAATGGTGGCTTGGATGCTTTGGCTCGAAATTGAAAGGCATTACTTACTGCAAATGGTGGCAGTGGATTTGGCTTGAAGTTGAAAGGCACTTCTTACTGCAAATGGTGGATTGGGTGCTTTGGTTTAAAGTTCAAAATGTACTACTTACTGCAAATGGTGGCTTGGGAGCTTTGGCTTGAAGCATTAAAAAAATCACCATTCTCTCTGCTGCACCTGCTGGAGGGAGGGGGAGGGACTATAAAACCAGGAAGTGGTGTGCCTCACTCACTCTCTGCAAGATGGATGAAGCCAAGGGTCACGTCTCTCTGAGCTCTGAATGACTGAACAAATGTCTACACAACTGTGAGCACCCTTAATGTTTTGAAGTTAAAAGGTACTGCCTGCAAATGGTTGTTTTGGGTACTTTGGCTTTAAGTTGAAGGCAATACTTACTGCAAATGGTGACTTGGGTGCTTTGCTTGAAGTTGAAAGGCACTACTTACTGCAAATGGTGGCTTGGGTGCATTGGCTTGAAGTTGGAATGCACTATTTAAGGCAAATGGAGGCTTGGGAGCTTTGGTTTAAATTTCAAAATGCACTACTTACTGCAAATGGTGGCTTGGGAGCTTTGGCTTGATGTTTAAGAAAATCACCATTCTCTCTGATGCTCCTCGTGGAGGGGGTGTGAGGGACTATAAAACCAGGAAGTGGTGTGCCTCACTCAGTCTCTGCAAGATGGATGAAGCCAAGGGTCACGTCTCTCTGAGCTCTGAATAATACTGAACAAATGTCTACACAACTGTGAGTACACTTAATGTGGTTTGAAAAGAAAAAAGGCACTGCCTGCAAATGGTTGTTTTGGGTGCTTTGCCTTGAAGTTGAAAGGCATTACTTACTGCAAATGGTGGCTTGGGAGCTTTGGTTTTAAGTTGAAAGGTACTACTTACCGCAAATGGTGGCTTGGGAGCTTTGGCTTGAAGTTGAAAGGCACTACGTACTGCAAATTGCGGCATGAAATTGAAAGGCACTACTTACTGCAAATGGTGGCTTGGGTGCTTTGGCTTGAAGTTGAAAAGGAACTACCTACTGCAAATGGTGGCTTGGGTGCTTTAGCTTGAAGTTGAAAGTGACCACTTACTGCAAATGGAGGCTTGGGTGCTTTGCTTTAAGTTGAAAGGCACTACTTACTGAAAATGGTGGCTTGGGTGTTTTGGCTTGAAGTTGAAAGGCACTACTTACTGCAAATGGTGGCGGGAGCTTTGGCTTGAAGTTGAAAGGCACTAACTGCAAATGGTGGTTTGGGTGTTTTGGCTTGAAGTTGAAAGGCACTACTTACTGCAAATGGTGCTTTAGGAGCTTTGGCTTGAAGTTTAAAAAAATCACCATTCTCTCTGCTGCACCTGCTGGAGGGAGGGGGAGGGACTATAAAACCAGGAAGTGGTGTACCTCTCGCTCTCTGCAAGATGGATGAAGCCAAGGGTCACGTCTCTCTGAGCTCTGAATAACACTGACCAAATGTCTACACAACTATGAGTACCCTTAATGTGGTTTGAAAATGAAGATATGGTTTGTTTGCAGTAAAAGGGTCCTGCCTGCAAATGGTTATTTGGGTGCTTTGGCTTGAAGTTGAAAGGCATTAGTTACTGCAAATGGTGGCTTGGGTGCTTTGGCTTGAAGTTGAAAGGCACTACTTACTGCAAATGGTGGCTTGGGTGCTTTGGCTTGAGGTTGAAATGCACTACTTGCTGCAAATGGCAGCTTGGGTGATTTGGCTTGAAGTTAAAATGCACTACTGCAAATGCACTTTCTTCCTGTTTGCATTGTATATTGATTTTAGATAAAACGTTTCACTTACATCTGTGATTTTTGGCCATCTTACTCAGTCCCCCCCTCTGCTGAGCAGGTGCAGAGAATTCTTCCCATCAATGAAAAATAAAAGTGCTATTAGTGTTTAAAACGTTGAAAATCTCTCTCCTGTCAATGACACCCTGAAAGCCACACCTTTTCCAGTGGGAGAGGGATGGGGCAGGGGGAGGTCATGACTGTCTGAGCTGTGAATCAACTGAACACACTGAATGTCTACTGAACTGTGAGTTTGTTGTTATGTGTGGTTTTATGGAGGTTTCACCCCACATGAAATGGTATGAAGCTGCATTTGAATTTGGTGGCCTTGGACCCTGCTTGAAGTGGAATAAAACGGCACTGAAATTGGTGGCCTTGCACCCTGCTTGAAGTGGTATGAAACTGTACTTGTATTTGGTGGCCTTGGATCCAGTTTGAAGTGGTATGAAACTGCACTTGAATTTGATGGCCTTGCACCCTGCTCATAGTGGTAAGAAACTGCACTTGAATTTGGTGGTCTTGAACCCTGCTTGAAATGGTAGGAACATGGATTTGAACTTGGTGGACTTGCACCCTGCTTGAAATGGTAGGAACATGATTCGAATTTGGTGGACTTGCACCCTGCTTGAAATGGAATTTCAAGGAATAGTCATGAGTCAACTGCCAGCCCACCAGCCGTGAGTGAGCTGCCAGCAGACCAGGCTTGAGGGACTGAGCTGCCACCCCAAGAACCTATACCAGCACTCCAGAAAGCCCCCCCCACCCACTGGCCACCAATAATGGAATTGGTGTAGAGGTGGAATAATGCGTCGGGGGACCAGCCCTCCCGTGTGAACATGGGACCCAATGGGTCCCACTTAGTCTAGTAATATATAAACGCTATCAAACAGATTTAAATAAGTCAATATGTTTACAGGCAACATAACATACCACTTGCATGCACACCTACTAGTAATAGAAATATTTTTAATTAATTTTGCAAATACAGAACTATAGAAGAAGAAAATTGGATTTGGTGTTTTAACTGCTTGCCCAAATATCTATATAATTAAAAGTCTCATCTTGACCTCTTCCTCTTTGCACTGCACTTTGATTTTAGAAAAAATGCTATCGTATATGGCTGTGATTTTTTGGCCATCTTACTCAGAGTCCTCTTCCGCTGCGTAGGCCCGGAGGATTTTCCGCAACAATGAAAAATAAAAAACTTATTACTGTTTAAAAAATCTTGAGATTCTCTCTCCAGTCAATCACCGCCATGAAGGCCACGCCCCTTCCAGTGGGAGGTGGGAGGGACCATAAACCCCGGAAGTGTTGGCGTGGCTCAGTCTGTCTGCAAGATAGTGAGGGAGAGGTCACGATTCTTGCATATAACAATTAATTACAGCACGGAAACAGGCCATCTCGGCGCTACAAATCCGTGCCGAACAATTATTTTCCTTTAGTCCCACCTGCCTGCACTCATACCATAACCCTCCATTCCCTTCTCATCCATATGCATATCCAATTTATTTTTAAATTATACCAACGAGCCTGCCTCCACCACTTCCACTGGAAGCTCATTCCACACCGCTACCACTCTCTGAGTAAAGAAGTTCCCCCTCATGTTACCGCTAAACTTCTGTCCCTTAAGTCTATAGTAAAGAAAGCTTTTGGTGTGCTGGCCTTTATAGGTAAAGAAAGCTTTTGGTGTGCTGGCCTTTATAAATCAGGCCAGCACACCACTGTGAGTATGCAACGTACTTGAATAAATGATTTGTGAGGCCATAATGATAATGAAATGAGTTGTTTGGCCTGCTCTGTGCTTGAAACTTCAATGAGAATGGAAATTAAGTGAAAATGCAATTTGTTGTTTGGCTTGGGCCAGCCCTGTGCTTGAAACTGCAATGGCAATGGGAGTGAAATGACAATGCAATGAGCTATTCGGCCTGCCCTGTGCTTGAAACTGCAATGCAAATGAAATGAGTTGTTTGGCCTGCCTGAAACCACTAATTTCGGCTCACAAGGCCCCTATTAGCCGATAAACAAGTCCCCTTTGCCCAAAATGCCCGTGTTAGCCCAGGAGGAGCATTTTGGCTCAAAAGGCCCATGCCAGGCCAGGAAAAGTCCAGAAAAAGTGCCTTTCACTGAGATTTCACTCAGATTTTTTTTTAAAGAGCCCTTTCAGCCCATCAGGCCTATACTAGCCCATGAATCCCTTTAGCCCATCAATAAGTATTCCCCCTGCAAGTGTTAAACCTCACCCCAGTATTTTTCTCCCTTCCTTTATTTCCTCCCTGTCAGACCCAGGCCAGGATAGATTTTCCTCCGTCATTGCTGTGATCTACAGAAAAAGATGAAATATGTCGAAAATGGATCCTCCACCCTCTTCCCCTTCTCTCTCATAGAGTCTCTCACTTGTTTTGCGCAGATTTTCAGGCAGTTTCTGAGCTGCCAGCCCACCAGGCCTGAGCTGCCAGCCCACCAGGCCTGAGTGACAGAGCTGCCAGCCCAAGAATACAATCGGCCCACAACGTCCATACTAACCCTCTGGATACCAGACCCTTTGGCCCACAACACCCTTACTAGCACTCCAGAAAGCCCTCCCCCACTGGCTAGCAATATTGAAATTGGCGGAGAGCTGGAATATTGCGTTGGGGGGTGAGCTCTCCCGTGTGAACATGGGACCCAACGGGTCCGGCACTAGTCTAGTTATTTGAATATTGTGAGAGCACACTTCTCCACCATCTTCTCAAGTAATACATTCCAAATTGCTATCCCCACCTGAATAATTATTTTATTACTTAGATCCTCAACTTATTTGTGGTATTTGAAATATTGTGTGGCACTCTGTTCACCCCATTACAGGAAGGATGTGGAGGCTTTGATGAGGGTGCTGAAAAGAAGTAGCAGAATGGTATTAGATTAGAGGGTATTAGTATTAGGTTGGACAAATTTGGCATGTTTTGCTGGAGCATCAAAGGCTGGGGAGACCAGATAAAATTATATAAAAATATGAGAGGCAAGGATGGGGTGGACAGCCAGAAACTTTTTCCAAGGGTGTAAATGTCAAAGATGTAGCTTTTAATTGCGAGGGGGCAAAGTTTAAAGATGTACAATTTGAAGAAGGGTCCCAACCCGAAACATCACCCATCCTTTTTCTCCATGTCACAGTCTGCCCTCTCCTCATTCTCATCCACTTCACCTCCCAGTACTTTTCCACCGGACCCTCCTTCTCCTCACCTGCCTGCCAGCCACTCCCCTCTCATCAGCCTAACTCTCCTCACCTGTTGCACTCAGTTGCCTCTGTTCACCTATTAACCCGGTATACAGACTCTCCTCACCGTTCACACAGTGCCATATTGTCCTCAGCATTCATGCTAGACTCTCCAGCGATTTCCCGACTGCCTACACGGATTCGAACCTGCCTGCCCCTGACCATACCGTCCTGTCGTCTTCCCGGATAGCACATCAGCCTTCTGTCCCCGACCTCCTGGTTTCTGTGTGCCTCTCTCCTGGGCTGTTTGGTGTATCCCTGCAACGGCTCCTCGACTTCCTGCCTGGCTTCGACTCTCCTTTTGTCTGTCCCTCGCTGGTCTGTTTGCATCGTGTGTTGGATCTCCTGGTTACCGGACCTTCCGCTACCCCGACTATGTCTCCTGCCTGCCCCTCTTCGGAACCCTTGCTCAACCCTGAGCCTCGGTGTGAGTTCGGTGTACCCATTCCTGTGTTACTACTCTGTGTTACAGTATCGTAATAAGGTTCATTACCAATTATACCTGCCTGATTCTGTGCTGCTATTGGGTCCAAGCTATACCTGTTACACTCCAGAGATGCCGCCTGACCAGTTCAGTGACTCCAGCACTTTGTGTCTAGCTGAGGTGTACAGGGCCAGTTTATTTTACACAAAGAGTAGTGTGTGCTTAGAACGCACTGCCAGGGGTAGTGTGGAGGCAGATCGGTGGTTAATTGTGACTTTACTATTGCATTATTTCACATTGGAGACCTGAATAGAGGTCATTGATGCAGCAGAACTTCAATAACATGCTACTAATGAGAATTTATTATTGAGAACTGCACATGGAAAGACTTCCAGGTGCAAATTGTTCAGAATAGTAGGAACACAAGAAAATGACTACTTGGCCTTTCAGTCGCCAATTAGATACTGCGGCAATTATCCATTAACGCAGAGAGCAAAATTGTCAAAGTCAAGGAGAAATCTGAGATGTTTCTTTTCGTGTTTGTATAGCATTTAAACTGTCTCTGAAAAACAATGACCACTAGTAACTGGAAGGAAAAGTGAAAAGCAAAATGATTTGGGGTTTCATTAAATAATAAAAGGAATGCTTCATAAATAAAGATGTTAAAGGCCGAAATAAACAGTGGATTTTATTGCAAGGATAGAACATAATTGTCAAGATGTGATTCAAAATCTATATAAAACCTTAATTAACTCACAGCTCCTCATAGTGAGAAGATGTGACCTCCAAGCTATGGGAAGGATGTTGACATAATCGGGTGTACAGTGCCGATGTGTAGGAAGGAAGTGCAGATGCTGGTTTAAACCAAAGATAGACACAAAAAGCTGGAGTAACAGCTTCTTTGGAGAGAAGGAATGGGTGGCGTTTTGGGTCGTGACCCTTCTTCAGACTTCAGGCAGGTCTTTTACCAGGTTAGCGGTTAATTGTGGCATCACTGCTTCATGCCTGCCTTGAGTGATTTATATTGTGCACATATCAACATTACTAAGATGTGGAATAATGAATATAAAACCTCAGAAACCCATGGAAAATCACAAAATACTGGAGTAATTCAGTGGGTCAGGCAGCATCCCTGGGGAAAATAGGTGATGATTCAGATTGGGACACTTTTTCTGGTCCAGATTTGAAGAGTCTCCACTGTAAACATCACCTATCCATGTTCCCCAGGAATGCTGCCTGACCCGCTCAGTTACTTCAGCATTTTGTGTCTTTCCTTGGTATTGAAGGTATCAGAAACTCGCTATTGAATGTACTCAATGTAGATTTGGCCTCCAGATAAGGGAAGCTGATGCAATAGAGGCTGCAGTTTGTATGTACCTGCATTTTCAAATCAATTAATTAACTGTAAAACACAGAGGTTATGAATATAATTATTTTTAAAGTGTACCTAGATCTGTAACTTTTCAACATGCAAATTCGACCAAAGGGAAAAAACCTTGTAACTAATTTTAATCTAATTATAGAAATGCTTTCATATCATATTTTCCTCTGCATTATTTTATCTGCACCTTTAACCTGTTTTATTTCCCAATATACATCAATGATTTAGATGAAGGGATTCAAAGTTACATTAGCCAATTTGCAGATAACACAAAGCTGGGTGGCAGTAAACTGTGAGGAGGATGCTATCGGAATGCAGGGTGACGTGGACAGGTTGGGTGGTGAGTGTGCAGATGCATGGCAGATGCAGTTTAATGTGGATAAATGTGAGGTTATCCACTTTGGTAGCAAAAATAGGAAGGCAGATTATTATCTAAATGGTGTCAAGTTGGAAAATGGGGAAGTGCAACGGGATCTGAGGGTCCTTGTTCATCAGTCAATGAAAGTAAGCATGCAGGTACAGCAGGCATTGAAGAAAGTGAATGGCATGTTGGCCTTCATTACAAGAGGAGTTGAGTATAGAAGCAAAGAGTCCTTCTGCAGTTGTACAGGGCTCTAGTGAGACCACATTTGTAGTATTGTGTGCATTTTTGGTTCCCAAATTATGAGGAAGGACATTCTTGCTATTGAGGGAGTGCAGCGTAGGTTCGCAAGGTTAATTCCTGGGATGGTGGGACTGTCATATGCTGAGAGAATGGAATGGCTGGGCTTGTATACTCTGGAATAGAAGGATGAGAGGGTATCTTATTGAAACATATAAGATTATTGAGGGTTTGGACACGCTAGAAGCAGGAAACATGTTCCCAGTGTTGGGGGAGTCCAGAACCAGGGGCCACAGTTTAAGTATAAGGGGTAAGCTGCTTCTGGATGATCAGCCATGATCACATTGAATGGCAGTGCTGGCTCGAAGGGCCGAATGGCCTACTCCTGCACCTATTGTCTATTGACCATTGAAAGGTCCTCTTTCATTGAAATGCATTTGTATAATTCCCTGAACTATCATACCTAAAATCTTACTTAACTATTGTATCACTATTGTCTGCAGATGATGAAACATATAAAATTTACCCCTCAGGGGTCACTAAATTAGATCCTTTTCTCTCATGGGTTGAGTCCATTACTGGTGCTATGGAAATGGTCTGCCCAGAGCACCACAGCGGAACCTATCAACCCTTACTTATTTCCACAATTCATGTTTCAAAATTAATAATAAGTTTTCACTCATTGTTTGGTAATGATTTATAATTCCTTCAGATTTTAATATATTTGACAGGGCTATCTGTCATGCCTTAGGTCATGAAAAATATTTTTTATGACCAATTTTAAGCGTTGTGCCAAAGGGGTTGTGCACACAGAAAGTAGGTTTGTCCGCATTGTCACTGTCCTTAGCACTGCAGTGCGTTTCAGTGAAGGGGATTTTCTGCAAATGGTTTCAGGGAGATGCAGTTGCCATTAGATTGATGATTAAGAAAATTACAAGGCTTCTAAGCCTTAAAGGTTTGCTGCTGGAAATTATACTGTTATACAGTACTTACTTTCTGGGAGTTTTTTTAAACAATTATTCTTTGAACTGGTGGTTTCTTTTAAAATACTGGCAGTTTTTTTACCACGATTCACACTCAAACATCTGCTGCCTCTTCCCTAGATTTGAATGAACTTCAATGCTCTTGAAAGAACTAACAGTTATTTTATAAAGCAGGATAGCGTAATGAACTAGAGGAGGCAGGAAATATTCTTCAAAGGTTTGTTGATAGACATAGACATAGACATAGACATAGACATTTGGGTGCAGGAGTAGGCCATTCGGCCCTTCGAGCCTGCACCGCCATTCAATATGATCATGGTTGATCATCCAACTCGGTATCCCGTACCTGCCTTCTCTCCATACCCCCTGATCCTCTTAGCCACAAGGGCCACATCTAACTCCCTCTTAAATATAGCCAATGAACTGGCCTCAACTACCCTCTGTGGCAGAGAGTTCCAGAGATTCACCACTCTCGGTGTGAAAAATGTTCTTCTCATCTCGGTAGCCTGAGTGAATGGGTAAAAAGGTGGCAGATTATTAGTAAATAGGGAAAATTATGTTTTTCAAGATGGGATGCAATAATTTTATTTTAAATGGCAACAAAGCTCAAGCTCATGAATTGAAAATTAAAAATGCAGATGTGGAAATCTGAAACGACAGTATGTGCTGAAAAATCTCAGAAGTCAAGCAACTTCTATGGTGAGAAAAAGAGTCCAACTGATTAAGGTTCTGATCTTAGACCGTTTGGGAGGTTGATTCACTCATATTTGGAAGAGAATGGGACACAGTCAGCATGGCTTTGCCCGAGGCAGGTCGTGTCCTATAAACTTGATTTTATATGTATAAAGGGAAGAACTGCAGATGCTGTTTTAAATTGAAGGCAGACACGGGCTGGAGTAACTCAGCAGGACAGGCAGCAACTCTGGAGAGAAGGACTGGGTGACATTTCGGATCAAGACCCTTCTTCTGAAGCTGCATACCAAATCTCGTTGCGCTTATGTGCAATGACAATAACATTTATTATTATTATTATTATTATCTTTGCTCAAACTGAAGTTGTCACACTTGTTTTTGATTTCTAATAAAGATTGTAAGTTGCTTTACCTTTCTGGTGACTTCTTGAAATTTATTTCGTGTAGCCCATCTTGGCCAATTTATAAGTAACACCACAATTTTGACAAATTTGAACTGTCTACTCCAATGCTTCTTGATCGCTAACTGCTATATCCAGCCATACCTTGCTGTATTGTGGGTGCCTTAAAATGAGGGATAGCAATGATACAAAATCAACCAATGCTGTTCCCAGCATTGATGATTCCCATGCCATGTCTAACCAAGGCCATTTGCAGATCAGGGAGTACAGCAGGACATTTTATTCCCAACAGATTCATCAAGAAAATGACAGAATCAGATTAATATATCGCCCCGTTTTACCTTTCTGCTATCGTAATCATTAATGTCTCATCTCCGCAACAAGACCATGAACAAAAAATGTCCAATTTGTGTATTCCCTTCTTAGCTACTGCAACATTGTACGTTTCTGTTCATTTGAAAAGTTTTATTTACCCAGACACCAAGATCAAGCTCCATTTAGATAAGGGACACAATCTTATTTAAGTAAAATGCAAATCCAGCCCCCACTCCTCACCACCAACTGATCAATTATTTTCTTAAATTATTGCTCTGGTTTTGCAAAAATAAATAATTTAACTGAATATGTATTTAATTGTGGTCAGCGAATGGCTGAGTATTAGAAGGTTAAAGGGGCTGACCCACTGTACGAGCTAATTCGAGAGTTCTCCCGAGTTTCCCCTGATTCGAACTCGGAGAATTATGGTAAAAGCTGCTCGCAGGTACTCGGGGCTCTCGTGGACATTTTTCAACAAATCTTCACGCGTTTTCAGGAGCTTTCCGCGTTTCCCGAGTACCTGTCGTTAGGATTACGAGCCGCTAAGAGACGTCCCGAGCTCTGATGTACCCGCTACAAACATTCTACGTACTTATGATTTTTTTAAAACTCGGGAGAGCTCTTGAATTACTTCATACAGTGGGACAGGCTCTTAAGGATCCAAGAAGCCCCCAATTTGAACATTATCGAAGATGGAATTTGATGCAGCTACCATCAACTATGTGGTATATTTTGAATTATGGAGCCCAGGCTGTAACTTACTCCACAGAACTCTTTGATCAGTTGGGACATTGCGGTCATTTCAGTTTTATAAGGTTGGGATTAACCCTAATTGATTGCAGCGCAGAATTGCAGACTCTGAAAGTACCATAAAAGGCCAAGTGGTTATTTGCAGCTTCTTTGGGTCAGTGCTGTTAATTGATTTTCTGGGTGACCTGCATTTTCTCCACTGATGAAATAGCCTTTGAGTAGACTTGGCAGCTCTGCTCACAAATATTGCCCAAGATACAAAAAGCTTCACCAAGAAAATGCCTATTTTCACTAACTTGAACAAAAAAAACTATCTGCTTGAGGGACAGCGGTCAGGAAGCAACAGTGGAGGGAAATGGACAGACAATGATTAAGATCAGGGGGTTCAAGAAGGAACTGCAGATGCTGGAAAATCGAAGGTACACAAAATTGCTGGAGAAACTCAGTGGGTGCAGCAGCATCTATGGAGCGAAGGAAATAGGCGACGCTTCGGGCCGAAACCCTTCTTCAGATTAAGATCAGGGCTCTTCTTCAAATCCAACCTAAAGCAATGTCTGTCTATTTCATCCACTGATGCTGCTATACCTGCTGAATTACTCTCGCAGGTTGTTTTTGGCTCAGGATTTCAGCATCTACAGTTTCTTGTGTCTCCATTTCCAGTTCCTCATTTGCAGCTATCGCAAAGATCCTACCTTGTTGTTCGGGAGATTCTTATCCACTAAGAGGATGTAAATGCAAGACAGCAAAGAAATGTGATAAAGTGTGTTGTAGGGTAAACAATAATGAGGGCTAATAATTAGTAAATAGGGATGTGGATTGTCAGTCGTAATAAATTACCTATTATTTTGAACAACAACTCCGCGTGCCCTTTCCATTTTGCTCCTAAAGTGTTTACAGGACCCCTTCCTCAGCACCACTTCATTTCAGACAAGGGCATCATATTTAACATCCTAGGTCAACCTTGGATTTTTAGGTCACTTTAGAAGATAGTGATTCACAAAATATGATTTAGAAAATCATATTGCTCAACTTGTTCACAACTTCGATAGGACAATATTAAGGCGCAGATAATAGAGTTGTTTCTTCATAGCTGTAGCAACCCAGGTTCAATCCTGACTTAAGTGGCTATTTGTGTGCAAGTTATATATTCTCCCATGGACCATATGGGTACTCCAATATCTTCCCACATCACAAAGTTGCATGGCTTAGTAAGTTGATCGTTCACTGCAACTTGCCTCCAATGTGTACATGAGTGGTAGTTCCTGGAGGAAGTCAATGAACTGGACTATTGTAGATGGGTCTTTGATGGTTGCAATGGTCTTGTTGGGCCAAATGGGCTGTGCCTGTGCTCAATGACTCCGCGAAGACAGACCAGGCAAGGATGGAAGCTTCCTTACCTTAAGGATGGTGTTGGTGATGGTGATGTGGAAACATATGAATGAAGTAAACCCTCGCAATTATGGACCTCCATATAATGGATTTTGGTTATAGAGGACCAAGGCCTCCGCTCCTGGTGATGGCTGGGTGCAGCATAGCGAAAAGGCAGTGGCAGGGAGTGAGAGTTAGATATAGCTCTTAGGGCTAATGGAATCAAGGGATATGGGGAGAAAGCAGGAATGGGATACTGATTTTGGATGATCAGCCATGATCATATTGAATGATGGTGCTGGTTCGAAGGTCTGAATGGCCTACTCCTGCACCTATTTCCTTTGTTTCTATGTTTCTAAAACATTCTTGAACAGTGTTGCATTGCGCATGGGTTTGCATACGCTGCTGCCAAGCGAGGCACTGGGGTGTTGGATGCAGATGCAATGCGTGCCATTGATAACTGCATGAGATTCTATTCCACTGCCCCCTTGCTTCTCCCAGGTTATCCACTGAGCCAGCGCCACGCAACGTGCTTCCAATTGTGGGGGCTCTGCGGCTCCCAGCCTGTGAATTCCCAATGTTGTAACCCCTCGTTCCTTCCCACCCGGCCTTGGGTTAAACATTAATATTTACCCCCACATTAGGTTATAGCGAACAATCTGCAATAAAGGACACCGTCTCCCCCCCACCCCGCTCCCCGCATTACCCCCATGGCCACTTATTACGAGGGTTTACTGTGCACTGGTTTTTGTGCATTGTTGTGTTGAGAAAATACTCTGGAGTCAGTTCAGCAGAATTTCAGACCTGCTTACTTACTTACAAAGAACCAGCCCAGAAGATCCGGCTCTCCAGCAGTAGACCAGGAACCCTCCCTGAAGACCTGATGGGCCGCACGGCAGGAAGCAGGTAGAACTGGCGGGCTGCGGCCTGTGAAGGGGAAGTCATGGAGACCGGCCCCTGCTCATTCCTCGAAGACTGGAGTGCTGAAGAGGAGGAAGCAAACTGGTTGCGAGGAGGTAGGGCTGGCAGGAAAGTGAACCGGGATGAGAAGAGGAATGTCGGTACGCTGAACGATTCATGGGCTCGCATGGATCAGGCGCCACTCCATAATTCCCAGCATGCATAACGGATGTTGGAAATGGTGTAAAATCTGGCGACTCAAAAATAATTTCAGTATTTTGCACATGTGACAATAAAACATGATGGAATTCTGTAATCTCATTAGTTACAGGTTCAGCACAAAGCATTCAATGGATTATCTTTCACTTCATCAGTGAATTTTGAGTAGCAAAAACAAAATGTAAGTACACCTTTATGATTCTGCTTGAAATAAGCCAATGTGCCAGTAACCATTATGAAGTAAATGAATCTGTTCTTAAATATCTCGTGCGTTATTTATCATCATCATTATACTTTCTTGAAGCAAGTCTACTTCTTCTGGCATAAGGCGTGCACAGCTTAACGTTGTTGCACGACTTGTTCTATTTGATCTTATTTGATTGTTCACGCCAGTTTGATTGCATTCATTGAAACAGGGCAGACCACGTGAAGGTTGCAATCTCCCACCCTGAAGAAAGTCTAGATTTCAGCCAACACTCTGTAATTTTATCATTCAACATGGATTGAAAATATGATTAAATTCATGCTTTAGTACATTTAACTATTAACATTTCATGAGGGAAGAGTGTTTTTCACATGGGCTCGTAACTGCATCTTGGATTAAGTAATTGTAAACCACTTCAGGGGGTAAAATAGACATCATGAAGCTGTAATGAGCAACACTGACTGCAAATATATAACTCGCAAACATTAACTGTGATCAAGGAAAATTCACATCTCTGCTGATTTAATGAACAAATCAATAGATTTGGCAAAAGTAAACAAAACGTTGCCTCATCTTCTTTATAATGTTGGATGGAAATAAGAGTAGGGCGCGTCTCTTTTTTGCCTGTTACATGAGATGGACTCTTGAGACAGTTCCACAAATGTATGCGAAATTGGCCAAAGAATGGCTGTGATAATATATGGGTTTGATCAGTATTTCTTGTCCCACACACTAATACAATTTGGCTCAAAGAACAGTAAGCATCCTAACAGTAGCATTACTGTGAATCGTAGAATATTACAGGACAGATGGAGACTAAACAACCCATCACATTAGTGTGAGCTTTCAGAGAGCTACCCAATTAGTCTCACTCCTTCCGTGATAATCATACAAACTACATTATTCAAGTATTACCCAATTCCCCTTTGAAAGCTACTTTTGGCTTTTTTTTTTTTGCCAAACTTACACACAGCACATTACAAATACGATGATTTCCTGCATAAATAGAGATTTCACCTTTGGTTTTTTTGCTAATTATAAACCGGCATCCTATAGGTGATCCTTCCGATGGTGGAAAGGTATTCTCCACATGTAATTGGTCTCACCAACCATTAAAAATAGGGCTTCAGTATTATTTTCCCATGATGCATGCCAATTAGTATGGCAGTCAAAAAATGTCACACAGTGCTGGAGTAGCTCAGGCAGCATTTCTGGAGTACGTGGATAGGTAACATTTTGGGTCGGGACCTATCTTCAGACTGCTTGTTCAGAGGTGGGGGAGGGGGGGTGGTGTGGAAGAGAGGAGGGTCAGGTCATAAAGTGGCAGATGACAGGTGAACACAGGCAAGAGGATTTCTGATAGGCTGATGGTTGGACAAAGGCAAGAAACAAAAGACAGGAGGCGTGAGACAAAAAGATTGAAGGATTGCGAATTGTGAAGTCCGAGGAAGGAATGTAGTTGGAGATAGAGGGGGAGGGAAGAAATAGGTGGGAGTCCAAATGGGGCGTAGGGGGGGGGGTTTGGGGAGTCAGCATGTGACATGTCAAGTAGGTCTACAGGGGTGGATGGTGTGTGCACATACTAGGAATATGAACCGTAGATGGGTGATTGAGGTCGGTCCCCTTGTAGAGCTGATTTGATGGCAGAATTATAAGTTTTCCCTCATTGCTGCCGCTGTCTCAATGTTCTCGACTCTCCTGGCAAATTTAGCGTTCAGGGTTAGGCACTGCAGTCCATCCTCAAAACTGGGCTATTTAAATTGTTCATGATCAGCTCTGAGCAAAGGAGGATGTGGCACAGGAGTAGGAACAAGTGGAAATGGGAAAGGGACAAACGAGAAGGATGATGGAGAGGAGAGAAGAAGAGGGAGAAAGAAAAAAAGGATGCGAACGATTGGTCAGTGTCCACTTTGAAACCAGCTGGTCATTTAAGTTGGATAACTGCACGTAATAAAAATGATCCCAGATCCCTAATCTACGTTCCTCCTTGTCTTTCCCCCCCCCCCCCCCCCCCCCCCCCCCCCGATCATCCCTGTCTCCCATCCTCAACTTTTGTGTTCCATGGGATTTGAAGCTGCTCTGTTCTGACCCTGAAACAGGATGGCTACCAATTGATCCACAGCCGAGACCACAAGCGTATCCCTCGACATTTTGATTGACCCTGCAGTTCTACCGGTAATCCCCAAAGTTAGCCAATGTCATTGGTTTTTGGTTGGCCACTGGTCGGTAATCTCCAACTCACAGTCCTGCTGTGTTCCTGGGCTCCTTCGTACTTAGCAACGTCCCTGACAAGCACATCATCTGTTTGCTTTTGTTCAACCCTACAGTTCAACTGACAATAAGGGCCAATGTGTCTGACTGTTAGCAGGAAAAAATGATGAGAAAATTTGAAGGACGACCTGGAGATAATTTTTGCCGGCTCAACTGAAAAACCAAGCTTTTCCATTTAACATATCTCTCCCTTATTCTAGCAATGTTACAAAATTTTGAGATTTAAAAAATCAAGTCTGCAATTTATCCCATCAGATAAAGCACGACAATAAGTTTAATTTGACACCTAATTCACTTTCATATCTCAAGTAATAAAAAAGTTATGCCCATTTTCATACTCGGAAATTAGCATCTTGTTCCCTATTGATTTTCTATGGACATAACAAAAAAGCTGTGATCATGGACAGTCAAAAGCCCATAACCTTCTTAAAAATTAAGAGAACTGAATGAAATTTTCAGTTATCATAGATTGAACCTTTCTGAAACAAATATAAAATAATCTTACTTGGATGACCTGAAATTAAAGCATATAATTAGTTAGTTACCCAATTGTAGCTAATTTCAAACTTCAATTACTAGATCTAAACATCTATCCATTTCTTAATAAATGATTAACATTTTTAAATAGCCTAAGTGTCCAAATAATATTCACAAATAATTCACAATAAAACATGATTTTTAAATCTCATTTACATCAATTTATAGGCCAAATGGAAGGAATTTAATGTTCAATTGCTGTAAATTAAAGTCAATTTTAAATCGGCTTTCTAGTGGGTTCCTGTGAACGCGCTGGTTTAGAACGTTCACATTGCGCTGGATTTGTGCCCTCAAATGCCCAGAAAAATACTGCGGGATATAAAGAGCCCAAAATGAGCTACTCGCTATAGAAAACTTTATATACAGGGTTCTTAAGAAGCCCCTTTTAATGTAAAAATAAGGTACATACCTTTAATTGTTTGCTTTATAAAACCCTGGGGCTGCGAGAGGTTGCGGGTTGAGAGAGTGATTTTTAAACTACTATAACTATTATACAAGGCCATAAAAACTAATAATACCTTTTGCGACGGGGTCTTTCAGCGATTTTCCGTTAATGATTTACTAGGCTGAACATTTTCGATTGCAACAGCCTAGTAAAAATCGCGTTTTAAACCCGCCCCCTCTAAACAGCGCCAAAATCACACACACGGGGCTGGGGCAGATTCTCAATGACGATTCAGGTAGGTTTTGTAACATACCTACTTATTCTTTTCACAGTACCAATTTCTACATAAGAACAATTGTAAGCTACCTTCAAATCCCTCAACAATTGTGTACCTGTGGGTATACATGTCCATGTGTGTCTTCATGAAGATGCTAAGTGTATGTTTACATGTGCATATCTGTGTCTAGATGTACATATATTTGCCTATATATTTGTATACATACATGTATGAATTAGCAAACAAGTGTGAGCGCAAATGCATGTGCACATGTATGTGTGTGCATATATGTCTGTGAATGTGTACTTAAACACGTGTGGTGACTGGAATTGCATTGGTGTGTGTTTTTTTGTGTGTGTGTGTGTGGTTTGTGTGTTGAGCAAGGCTGTATGCATGCTGTGTGCGTGTGTTTGTGTGTGTGGATGTCATATGGTCATAAGTGCTAGAAGCAGATTTAGGCCCATCCAGTCCACTCTGCCATTCAATCATGGTGGATCCATCTCTCCCTCCTAACCCAATTCTCCTGCCTTCTTCCCATAACCTCTGACACCTGTACAAATCAAGAATCAATCTATCTCTGCCTTAAAAATATCCATTGATTTTGTTTCCACTGCCTTCTCTGGCAAATAATTCCACATATTCACCACCCTCTGACTAAGAAATTCCTCCTCATCTCCTTCCAAAAGGACCGTCCTTTAATTCTGAGGCTATGACCTCTAGTCCTAGACCCTCCCACTAGTGGAAACATCCTCGCCAGGTCCACTCTATCCAAGCCCTTCACTATTCAGTAAGATGTGTATGAGAACTGATAGTTATATGGACTTGCAATGTTTTTAACTCTGTTCTATCTTTTTAAAGTATCCCGTTAGCACCAAGCAAATTACAAAATAGCTTGAAAATGTTGGGAATCTAATATAAAAACAGAACATACGGGAGATCTCAGCAGATCAGTCAGAATCTGTGGAGGGAGAAACAATTAATCCGCAACTGCAGCTGACCTCCTGAGTATCTCCAGCAATTTCTGCTTTTATTGTCAGTGATAATGGTGAGCAATGGTTTAGATGGGAAATGTTTACTTATTTTTGCTCTCTCAGAATATTTTGCTCCGTCTCCTGTGTTTTCTGTTTTTGTGTCAGAGCAATTATGCCATTTGACTCTAATGTTTCAAAATTAATTTCCTCAATTAGATTAGCATGAATGCATGGAGCACCAGTGATGAGAGCATATGGATCCTTGCATGTTAAGATTGTAGGAAAGAAAATAATGGAAGTTAATGGTAGCAGAGGGAATCAAGTTTCATGCAGGCATTAAAAAAAGATTTCTTACAGAATCGCTCGAGTTTGAGCACAATTTATTTCAGCACCAATAGACAATAGACAATAGATAATGGGTGCAGAAGGAGGCCATTCGGCCCTTCGAACCAGCACCGCAGTTCCATGTGATCATGCTGATCATCTCCAATCAGTACCCCCTTCCAGCCTTATCCCAAAATCCCCTGATTCCACTATCTTTAAAAGCCCTATGTAGCTCTCTCTTGAAAGTATCCAGAGAACCTGCCTCCAGTGAAAAAGTGTTTCCTCTTCTATGTTCTAAATGGCTTACCCCTTATTTTTAAACTATGGCCCCTGGTTTAGGGGTAATATGGGGGGGAACTTCTTTACGCAGAGAGTGGTGGCGGTGTGGAATGAGCTCCCAGTGGAAGTGGTGGAGGCAGGTTCATTAGTATCATTTAAAAATAAATTGGATAGGCATATGGATGAGAAGGGAATGGAGGGTTATGGTACGAATGCAGGCAGGTGGAACTAAGGGAAAAAATTTGTTCGGCATGGACTTGTAGGGCCGAAATGGCCTGTTTCCGTGCTGTAATTGTTATATGGTTATATGGTTATATGGTTCTGGACACCCCCAACATCGGGACCATGTTTCCTGCCTCTAGCGTGTCCAAACCCTTAATAATCTTATATGTTTCAATAAGATTCCCTCTCATCCTTCTAAACTCCAGAGTATACAAGCCTAGCCACTCCATTCTCTCAGCATATGACAGTCCTGCCATCCCGGGAAATAACCTTGTAAACCTATGCTGCAGTCCCTCCATAGCAAGAACGTCCTTCCTCAAATTAGGGGACCAAAACTGTTCACGATAGACAATAGACCACAGATAATAGGTGCCGGAGTAGGCCCTTTGGCCCTTCGAGCCAGCACCGCCATTTAATGTGATCATAGCTGATAATCCCCAATCAATACCCTGCTTTCCTGCTTTCCTGCTTTCTCCCCATATCCCCTGACTCCGCTATCTTTACGAGCCCTATCTAGCTCTCTTTTGAAAGTATCCAGAGAAACGGCCTCCACCGCCCTCTGAGGCAGAGAATTCCACACTCGCAATACTCCAGGTGTGGTCTCACTAGGGCCCTATACAACTGCAGAAGGACCTTTTTGCTCCTATATTCAATTCCTCGTGTTAAGAAGGCCAACATGCCATTCACTTTCTTCACTGCATGCTCTACCTGCATGCTTACTTACATTGACTGATGAATTATGACCCCTAGATCCCGCTGTACTTCCCCTTTTCTCAACTTTCCCAGTTTTATGAATTGGATGTGTAGTCCTCCACCAATGTCCAAAAGGTGCTAAGCTTTGTGCCAGGTTTGAGGTCTGAATCTTCAAACACTTTTTTCCTAAGGCATCCAAGATCTGTGCTGGCGTATTGGTGAACTTCAGTACTGATATTGATTCACTGACAAGTGGCTACATAGAAAGGATAAATAATCCATGTTTTCCAGGGTCTTGCCACGAGTCTTTATTGTCAGAAGATGGAATTGTACAGGGGGGACAGTTTGGCTGATGATATTTGCTAAGGCAAGCATAGCTACTGTTGAAGTTAACGTGACCTTTGTTTCTAAGAGCATTTACTGAATAGTTTACTGTTAGCTCCAAGTATTACCTCCACCTCCCCAAGATATTTGTTGGAGGTGAGGTAGAGCATTACATTGTGAAAGATTGGAGACTGTGTCAGCTCAGTGACACCAATCTTTGCTGGGATTACTTCTATGGTAGACACTATTTGATAGCATCACATGTAAGATGATGGTATCGTGCTTAAGTCACTGGCCTGGTAATTATAGAGATTCAAGTTCAAATCCCATCCTGGTAGTTGAGGAATTTGAGAAAATAGCAACCCAGCAACAGTCTTTGTCAAAGTTGAGGGAAGAGGTGATGCAATATATATAAAAAATGTATCCAGGGCAGAGGAATGATTTTAAAAAATCAATTGTCAAAGTTATTGAACTTACCTAGAAGTGAAACTGCACAGGATTATTGAAAGCAACCATGAACTTTCTTAGAAGCGAAGGCTACACAGGATTCTTGGATGCAACCAACACTAGGGACGATCAATGCTGAATTTAGATGGGGCAAAGTAAACAATAGATGTAAGCTTAAAAATGTCTTCCAACTTCAAGGCTTCCAACAGCTACTGTGGTGTTAAATAATGAAAATTATTGCTCGAGGAGATGCTCGACAGTCAACATGGATTCAGCTGCATCACTCCATGACTCGATCAGAACATTACAGTCAAATATGTGCTTGTAAAGTTTAATTTCTGTACTAATGTTGCAAATGTAATGACCAATATTCACACAGCAAAATCCCATTGACAATAATTATATAATGATTGTTAAACAGAGTACTAGGCAGTTTTCCTGTAGTCTTCTTCAAAACACTTGTAACATCCAACCCTTGTTTGCATCTAACACAAACGCTCTGAACATTTAGCATTCCCTTAGTGCTGCGGACACCTTGGAATTTGTATACTAATTGCTCGAATGGTACGTCAATCTACCACCTCTACTCGAAAGGTAAAATTGCTACTAGGTGAGGTCCATAGTGTTATTCAGCTATACAGCATTGAAACAGGCCCTTTAGCTCAATTCATCCATGCTAACCACGTTGTTTAACCAAGCTCGTTCCACTTGTCTGCGCCTGGCCCATATTCCTCCAAATGTTTCCTATCAATGTACCTGTCCGAGTGTCTTTTAAATATCATAATCATACCTGCTTCGACCACTTTCTTTAGCAGCCTATTCCATGGGTGCACCGACCTTCTTGTGAAAAGATTGTCCCTCAGGCCCTTTTTTAATGTTTCCACTTCTATTTTTCCCAAAGCAGAGGTAGAGAAATAATTAGAGAAAATAAATATTAAGGACAGGATTTACTTGAATTCAATCAAGCACAGTGATTAGTCAACAATTACTTTTTCCTTGTCTAGTCTCCGTTGCCGTTGTCGTTGGGCCTAACATCGTGGAACCGGTGGCCTCCAACCGGAATCAACCTGGGGCTCCAGTCGCCGAGACTGCAGAATCGCCATCATGGAGCTGGCTGACTTCGGAGTGCGGAGTGCTGTGTTGGCGCACGGCTGCGACCCGACTTGGACCTTTGGAGGCTTCGGCTGCAGGCCATGTGGATGGTAACATCAGGAGCTCGTGGGTCCCTGGTGGGAGACCGCTTTTCAGAGCTTGCCCGAATCGAGGGGTCTAAATTGACCTAGAGCTGGGCCTTAAATTGCCCGGTGCGGCTTAAACGGCCGCAGGACTTACCATTGCCCGCCGGGGGGGCTCTAACATCTAACGTCAGGAGCCTCGATCGGCTCGATGCAGCAGTTGGCTGCTTGACTGCGGGAGAGGAATGGGCACAGAGAACAGGGAAGAGATAAGACTTTGCCTTCCATCACAGTGAGGAGGTGTTTGGGGATTCATTGTGATGGGTGTGTTGTGTGGAATTGTGTTAATTGTGTGTTTGGTTTTTTTTTGTTTGAACTTAGTTCAAATGACAATAAACGATTCTGATTCTGATTCTGATTCTGATAGCTTTGTGTGGGATAAGTCCTTCCTTCACAAATATGATTGGATTTTGAGGAAGTAACGAAGAAGATTGTTCAAGGTAGGGCAGTGGATGCTGTCTACATTGTCTTTGGCAAATCATTTAACGAGGTCCCTCAAGATAGGCAGGGACACCAAGACCACACTGACCAGCAATCCCCATACACTAGCACTATCCCACACTAAGGACAATTTCTTTCTCCCTTTTCTCCTTCCCTCCCGCAGGCACTCGCAGGCACTTTTTAAGCACACATTCGTTTTGATTAGTTTCTATTCTACCATAGAGATAGAAAGTCTATAATAGACTTTATATGTATTTCTATGATTCTACCAACCTTAGCTGGGAACCTGGGGCTCAACTCGTAGACCACTCGCTCCTTCCTGAAGCAGATATCAAACAGCTGGAATCTGCTAGTGGGACTGTGGCCGAACGCGAACTCCCAGTCAAAGTAGCGAATGTGGTTGTTTACAATGTGGTATCTTGGTCCACGTGGCTGAAACGGGAGGGGGCCGTAGGTTTGAAACTTCTGACGATGTCTCAGCGAGGCGTCGTTGTGATCCAAATCCATCCTTTGGATCTCTCTCGCTCTCTCTCACCCTCTCGCCTCGGCAGTCAAGGAATCATTTGCCGTTTTGTGGGGACGGCTCCATCTGCGGTTCCTTCCTGGTGGGTGGGGGGGGAGGGGTGGTGGGGGGGGGGTGGGGGGGGGGTTGGGGTGAGGGGGTGGGGGGGGGTTGGGATGGGGGGAGGGGAGGGGAGGGGTGGGGTGGGTGGAACCCTGGGGTGGGGGGGAACCCTGGACCGTGGTGGCTACTGATCCTTTCCCTCTGCAGGTGTTGACTGGCCCGCTGAGTTCCTCCAGCACTCTGTGTTTTTTGCTTGGCTCTGGAGTTGAAGGTGGACATGGGGGCTGGGGTGGCTCAGTGGGATGGGCAGCGGCTCTAGGGAGTGGGTGGCGTTTCGGTTCGAGTCCCTTCTGGAGACAATCACAAGTACTCTCACCGACGAGAGTTCAGTTTAGTCTGAAGAAGTAGCAATGTTACAAAATTTTGAGATTTAAAAAATCAAGTCTGTAATTTATCCCATCAGATAAAGCATAAAAATAAGTTTAATTTGACACCTAATTCACTTTCATATCTCAAGTATTTAAAAAGTTATGGCCATTTTCATACTCGGAAATCAGCATCTTGTTCCCTATTGATTTTCCATGGACATAACAAAAAAGCTGTGATCATGGACAGTCAAAAGCCCATAACTTTCTTAAAATTTAAGGGAACTGAATGAAATTTTCATTTTTCATAGATTGAAGCATTCTGATACAAATATAAAATAGTCTTACTTGGATGACCTGAAATTAAAGTATATAATTAGTTATTTACCTAATTGTACCTAATTCCAAACTTCAATTACTAGATCTAAACATCTATCCATTTCTTAATAAATGATTAACATTTTTATATAGCCTAAGTGTCCAAATAATATTCACAAACAATTCACAATAAAACATGATTTTTAAATCTCATTTACATTAATTTATAGGCCAAATGGAAGGAATTTAGTGTTTAATTGCTGTAAATTAAAGTCCATTTAAATCAGCTTTCTAGTGGGATCCTGTGGAACGCGCTGGTTTAGAACGTTCACATTGCGGTAGATTTGTGCCCACAAATGCCCAGAAAAAGACTGTGGGATATAATGGGCTCAAAATTAGCTACTCGCAACATTAAACTTTGTATAAAGGGATCTTAAGAAGCCCTTTTTAACATAAAAACAGCCTATCTTCCGTTTTCCCCTGTATGAGATCTGGCCCATTGTCGGCGGCTGGGGGTTTAGAGGTTAATTTTTAACCTACTATAACAATTAATAAACCCCTTAAAACTAATAATAGCTCAAGTGAGGGAACATTCCAGCGATGTTTCGTTAATAATTAACTAGGCTGAAAAACCTTGATTTGAACAGCCTAGGGAAAATCGCGTTTCAAACCCACCCCCCTCTAAACGGCGCCAGAATCGCGCACAGGGGCTGGGACAGATTTTCAGCGACGCTTCAGGTACGTTTTGCAACATACCTAGAAGAAGGGTCTTCTCCCCAGAGTTGCTGCCTGGCCCGCTGAGTTACTCCAGCTTTATGTCTAACTTCAATTTCAAGAGTTAAATAAAAAACACAGTGTGCTGGGAGGAACTCAGCTGCCTAGGCGGCATCTGTGGAGGGAATGGATTACGAGTCGTTTCGGGCCAGAGTTCTTCTTCAATAGGAAGGAACTGCAGATCAAAGATACTAGAGCAGATACTAGTATCTTTGCTGCAGATCGGGCATGATATTTTTCCGATTTAAATCGTAATTACGATTTTATTGTTTTCCTATTTTCAATTTTTTGTGCCTGATTATGTGGTGGCTAATCAACCGCTGTCTCTAAGGGGGTTGCGTCCAATCACCAACCAGATTCCCTTAAAATTCCCATCCAATCAACAAATCGGTATCCTCCTGTCCAATCAGCCGCCAAGGGCATTGTGTCCAATCACATAATGCACTGGTCACTCAGCGGCCAATCAGACACAGTCTCCTAGGGGCCTTTTGATCAGTCATCAACCTGCTTCCCTCACGTAAACAGACGATGGCTGCAGCCAACCCAGAGAGAGAGAGAGACAGATATGCAAGAAAGGAGCTATGACATATAATACACAATAAACTATATTATGTATACACAATAAACAAGTTCTGCATTTTTGTACTCTTACATGGGTATGACCGCACATTAAAAAATCCCCCCCCCCCCTTTTCTTCCCAACCTCAGCCTCACGGACCTTAGAGTACCCCTAGTTCCTAAAACCCAGTTCCATCACTGGTTAGGATCGACCCTGGATCTCTGCCAACAACTCTACCTTTCTGCCACCATGGTCCTGAAGATTAAATCAAAGAGTTTCACAGTTGATTAATACCATCATCCCCTCCAAGCTGGTTACCAAGCTAATGGATCTGGGTCTCTGCGCATCCCTCTGCAAATGGATCCTCGACTTCCTCATCCACAGACCACAGTCTGTCCATATTGGAGGAAATGTATCATAACTGGCATAACATAAGCAATGTGTGTAGGAGTGTGTGTGTTCCACTGTGACAGTTGCCGTTCCAGTTTTTCAGCGACCAGCGACAACTTGAGAGTTGCTAGCAGTCACCTGAAAAATTGCCCATTAGGTAGCGCGCTAAGGGCTAGCAGAATAAAGGGATATGGGGAGAAGACAGGCACGGGTTACTGATTGGGGATGATCAATCATGATCACAATGACTGGCGGTGCAGGCTCGAAGGGCCAAATGGACAAATAGCTGCAGCACAACGGAATATGTAAACATAATACAGAACAGGAGAACAAAGTTCAGTGTGTCCATATATCATAGACCATATATGTACACAGTAAATAAAAAGATAAACTGTAATAGACTGTTTTTGTTCAGTGCATGTTTGATGCCGTGTTTAATAGCCTGATGACTGGGGAAGTAGCTGTTCATGAGCCTGGATGTTACAAATTTCAAACTCAATTTTCGTATACTGGCAGCTCCATTTTGGCAGAATTAACATTCATTCCTTTTATCATATATGATAAACCATCATTTATGATAACCAAATAATCAGATAATCAGATAACCAGATATACATATTTGTGACTATTACATTCTCCATCTATTAACAACAACAAGACGATGATGTTTCTTCCCCGAATCTTATCAAACTTCCCTAGTTTTCGTGGGCATAGCTTCACAATTTCCGTCTGATGGATCTTGACCTCCCGATTTTCCGTGGGTGCGAATTCCCTCCATCCGTGTTGTTGCCCATTCTTCCATCCCTTTCCATAGTCAAACCTATAACCTATAATCCCTGAAAAACCTGGGACAAAACAAGTTACCATTCATGCACTAATGCTTTCCCATACATTCCACTGTAATTCTGTTCTGTCAATACTATCCCTTTCCTATTTCACTATCAATATTCTGCTATATAATATACTCTTTACTATCCTTGGATCAACACTAATAAGCCCTCTCCGTATTCACACGATGTTCCTTAATGTATATCTGATGATGGTTTCTCATATAAATTTCAGCTGGGTTCAGTCCAAATTTCCCTACAGGCATGCTTCTTATTTAAAACAAACCATGAAAAATGTTTCAATTCAAACCAAATTCAGTCTCGGCCTTCAATTTATTATTTTGAGTTTCATGATCCGTCTGACTCTTCTCATTTCACATCTTGTGGTCGATAACACAATTCCATTCCAATTCCTGTGGAATTCACAGTTGTTCAAATTTAATCAATCAATTTCCATATGTTGTCAATTTTATCATAAATCCAATTCTGAATGCCAAATCTAGGGACAATTTATTTCCTCCTTGACAATAGAAGCTGCTTTACTATCAAGGTTTAAACAAATTTAGATCCATCGGTCAAATACATTGACTCTGATATCTCAACACCCATTTCCTTATTTCTCCTTCTAGTTCAATAGACTTCTCCTCCAGTACTTCGTTAGTATGTTAGCTCGGCTCTCAGTCAATAGGGGTTCTTCCTCGTAACTAGTTTCCTTTAACCACTGAGTAACTTTTTAGTATACTAACTTTAGTCTCTTTAAAGCGTAGTCTTGCTGTTTGTTCACAGTTCCTCTTTCTTACTATTTCCAATGACAAAACTCATGTTCCTGGAATAACTCTTCCATGTTACCAGATCTTCCCAAGTTTCATTCCTCCCCGATGTTCTCTGAATAATCCTTCCCATCTTTGGCTGCCTGTCTAGGGATGAGACAATAACAATACTAAGTTAATAATCAAACTTTAAATACGCCTAAGCCAAATCACAAAAGTCAGTTCTAAATCTCTAACTCTAAAGTCCTTTCAATTAATTATCATACAATTAAGAGATCGAATTAAAATATTTATCAATCTATTTCTAATTACCATAATTTAGGTGCAAAGTAGGTGTTTTGCCCCGAACCATAGAGGTGTGTCTAATTTCAAATTTTAAATTCAATTCTTCTAATTAGAGCTTGCCCCAATAGTCGTCATATGTTGTCTGTATCTTTTAGAAAATGGTGGATGGTGTTATTTTCTTTTTCCTTCACTGGTGTCAAAAGCTAGATGATGTTAAAGTTGGGCACTATGGTGGGCATTTTCTTCTTCTTCCTCGATGTTAGTTTCAAAGGAGTAGGGTTAATGAGGAGTTGCCTTCTCTATTAGTTGGCCTTTCCCAGATGTCTTAAAGGGACAGGACAGTGTAATTTCTTCTTTGTTGTCAGTCTTTGTCTCTGGGCAGCTACGTGGATGTCAAGTCAAGTCAAGTCAAGTTTATTTGTCACATACACATACGAGATGTGCAGTGAAATGAAAGTGGCAATGCTCGCGGACTTTAGTGCAAAAGACAAACAACCAAACAAACTATAAACACAATCATAACACACATATTCTTTTACATAATAAATAATGCAAGGAAAAACGTTCAGTAGAGTTAGTCCCTGGTGAGATAGGTGTTTACAGTCCGAATGGCCTCTGGGAAGAAACTCCTTCTCAACCTCTCCGTTCTCACCGCGTGGCAACGGAGGCGTTTGCCTGACCGTAACAGCTGGAACAATCCATTGCAGGGGTAGAAGGGGTCTCTCATGATATTGTTGGCTCTGGAGTTGCACCTCCTGATGTATAGTTCCTGCAAGGGGGGAAAGTGAAGTTCCCAAGTGCGTTCGGCCGAACGCACTATTCTCTGCAGAGCCTTCTTGTCCTTGGCAGAGCAATTCCCAAATCAGATGGTAATGTTACCGGACAAGATGCTTTCCACCGACGCTGCGTAGAAGCACTGGAGGATCCTCGGAGACACTCTGAACTTCCTCAATTGCCTGAGGTGGTAAAGGCTCTGCCTTGCCTTACTCACGAGTGCTGAGGCGTGTGATGTCCATGTCATATCCTCGGAGATGTGGACCCCCAGATATTTAAAACAGTTCACCCTATCCACAGTATCCCCATTTATCCTCAATGGAGTGTACGTCCTCGGATGATGTGCCCTGCTAAAGTCCATGATCAGCTCCTTCGTTTTTTTGATGTTCAAGAGGAGGCTGTTCTCCTGGCACCAGAGTGCTAGATCAGCCACCTCCTCCCGGTAGGCCTTCTCATCGTTGTCTGAGATCAGGCCCACCACCACAGTGTCATCAGCTAACTTAATTAATGAGTTGGAGCTGAACCTAGCCACACAGTCATGTGTGTACAGGGAGTACAATAGGGGTCTGAGGACGCAACCCTGGGGCGATCCTGTGCTCAGGGTGAGGGACTTCGATGTATTCCCTCCCATCTTGACTACCTGAGGCCTGGCGGTGAGAAAGTCCAGGACCCAGGCACACAGGGAGGTGTTGCGCCCCAATTCCATTAGCTTCCCGGCCAGTCTGGTGGGGACTATCATGTTGAAGGCTGAACTGTAGTCTATGAACAGCATCCTCACGTAGCCCCCCTTCTGGCTGTCCAGATGGGAGAGAGCGGTGTGCAAGACCTGGGAGACCGCATCGTCCGTGGATCTGTTCGGACGGAGATAATATCTGATGGGTGGAGATAATATCTCGGATGGAGATAATAACTACACATCTACCTGAGCTGTGTCTTCCGCCCATTCCTAAGGGTCCACACACTCTTTACGTCACTCCCCAGATAGTAGTATGTAGGTGATACTGTCCTGGAGGTGCAAACTTAATAACAAGTTATTGATCATATTTATAATGCTTCAATGACTCCCTTTCCTACTCCCATACCTCACCTCCCGTGCAATTCATTTCTTCTCTCCCTAGTGCCAGCTATGTTCTCCTTAGTTCTTATTCTTTCCTACACTAGCTACTGGGTTCTTTTTGTTACTTTCATTATTGTCCTTTGATTTCTCTTCCGTTCTGCTATATTCTGTCTTCTCGCAGGACACTCCTTACTCCAATGACCTGATTGCGTACAATTGTGACAAGTTCCTTGATTTACAATGTTCTTTGCTTTATGGTGTTTTCCTGGGCAGTTATAAGATTGTTTACAATTATCTTTTATGTGATCTTCAGTTTTTACTATGATAGTACATCCAATTCTTTTATTCTGGTAAATCACTTGCGATGATTCTAGAGTAGGGATCATATTTCCATGTCCACAATTCCTGGATGGGTTGGTAAGTTAAGACTGAGAGAATGGGTTGGTTTGAGTAAACGGTGTGTGACTTCTCTGTTCCTGACATTCGGGCCAGCTCTCTCGGGTTCCAGTATTCTCTTGAATTGAAGGACCTCCTATAATTCCTGGGCTCTCGGATATTTCTATATCCTCTAGGATCCCTAATTTCTTCATAATCGTGGAAATCCTTTCTTTGACCCCTCTCTCTCATTTGCTCCCTTGTTGGACAGGCTCAACTCCAATGTCCCATTCCCCCACAAGTGTAACACTGATTTGGCAATATGGTTGGCTTTAGTTACACTTTAGTTTAATTGGAATGGGTTCTAAATTGGGAGTATAATTATGATAATAATCTGAATAGTCAGGGACTCTAATTTCTCCCATTCCATCCCTCGCTAACATTTGGGGACTCCATGGCCCTGAGCCAGAGCTTGGTTCCTCCTTCTTGATTATATGTTCAGTTTCTCTTCTAGTTCCAGGATAATTTTCCTGTTTCCTACCATCCTTCCAATAGTGCCTCACAGGTCTGGCTATTTGACTGGCGCGGTTCTCAGACCAGTCCCTGTTAACAGTCTTAATTGAGTCCGCTACTGCAGTGGGGAGACAATTCAATTGATAGTACAATACTGTGGGGAACTTGCTCCATTCTGATAGTCTAAGTCACCTGATGAGTCCATATATAACTTTGAAAATCAGTCTAAAAATTCATCTGCTCCTTCACCCTTTTCTGGTTTTATTTCTAGAATTCGTGTTAGATCATTTGGCTTTTGAAAAGTGTTTGCAAGGGCCATTAAAACAGCCTCTTCTCTTGCACTATCATCCACTATTATGTTTTCCAAGGCTTCATTTGTTGTGTGTCCTCAGGCTCGTAGAAATTTGGTATTTTCAGCTGGAGTAATTATTTGTTGTATGGTCTCCCATAAGTCTCAGGAATCTGCATGATACACACGCATTGTGGTTCTCAAATAATCTATAAAGGCAGCAGGAGTTCTTTCTATCAGGGATTCTGTTTAGTACTGCTATTATTTCATGGGGCTTCCACGGGGTATGGACGTCTGTGGCACGGGGATTGTTCATACTTACTGCGCTGATCGAATCAGCTGAACCCAGCACTGAGCCTTGCGGCACTCTACTTGCCACTGCCTGACATTCTGACAGGGACCCGTTTATTCCTACTCTTTGTTTCCTGTTGCCAACCAATTCTCTATCCATGTCAATACCCTGCGCCCAATACCATGTGATCTAATTTTGACTACTAATCTCATCCATGGGACCTTATCAAACATATAGTTAGGCCACCTTTGGAATATTGTGTGCAGTTCTGGTCGCCACAAAATTGGAAGGATGTGGAGACTTTGGGGAGACTACAGAAGAGGTTTACCAGGATGTCACCTAGATTGGAGTGCATTAGGTATAAGGAGATGTTGGACAACTTGGATTGTTTTGTTTAGTTTAGTTTAGTTTAGTTTAGTTTAGTTTAGTTTAGTTTAGTTTAGTTTAGAGATACAGCAGGGAACCAGGCCATTTGGCACACCGAGTCTGTGCTGATCAGCAATCACCGCATATTAACACCATCTTATGCATGCTAGGGACTATTTTCAATTTTACCATGCCAATTAGCCTACATACCTGTATGTCTTCGGAGTTGAAGCATGTATGTCTTTGGAATGTGGGAGAAAACCGGTGCATCAGGAGAAATAACACTCAGGTATCCCAACTCTCTGGAGAGTTGGAGGCTGAGGTGGTGACCTGATAGAAGTATTTACAATCATGGAAGCACAGATGGAGTTGTCAGAGTCTTATTCTCAGGATGGAATTATTAAACACTCGAGAGAATAGATTTAAGATGAAAGGGGGAAAGTTTAGAGGAGGTTAGTGAGGTAGTTTGTTTTACATGGCTGCATTGCACTGCATATACCATAGCAACATTTAAGAGACATTTATTCAGGTACATGAACAGGCAGGAAATAAAGGGATACAGACCGTGTGTGGACAGATGGGATTAGTTTACATTTTTATAATAGTCAGAGGAGAAATTGTGGGCTGATGGGTCTGTTTCTGTGCTGTACTATTTGTTATTACTATCATAGGAAAGGCAATTACCTTAATAAAAGAAAATATTGTTCTAGTCAATTATTTAAATTATTATCTTGGTGGTATGATTAAAGTTGCATTTGTTAGAAAGGGACATTTATATTCACATGTAACTTGTTTCCTCCAGATCCACGATGACCAGATTTGTCTTCTGCAGCATTTGGTGATGGACTGCCCTGTGAGCTCTTCCCTCAAAGACTCATCACTTATCCCTCCCACTCATATCCAAAACTGTTTCATTGAAGGACAGGTCATGTCACTTGATGCTTAGAAGATGCAATTACATAAGCTTCCTATGTCCAGGCGAGGATACTGTAGCTGCTTCTTTGTAATCCAAGAACAGGAGACATCCTGTCTACTTATCCATTCGATCTTCCACACTTTCCCCAACTACACCACTATATCAAATATCTATAATAATATCTATAATAGCTGCAGCTAGGCAGTCAGTATCTTTTTCCCAGGAGATATACAAAATGAAAATACCAGATGGCATAGCTTTAAATTAAGGGGGTAAAGTTTTATAGGAGATGTGAGGGGCAAGTGTGGGGGGCAATGTGCAGATGTGGAAAGCATGTTTCCACTGGTGGGAGAGTCTAGGACCAGAGTTCATAGCCTCAGATTTAAGGGTGCTCTTTTAGAATAGAGGTGAAGGGGAACTTCTTTGGTCAGAGATTAGTTAATCTGTGGGATTCATTGCCACTGAGGGCTGTGAAGGCCAAGTCAGTAGATATTTTTAAGCCAGAGATAGACAAATGCTTGATTAGAACGGGTGTCAAGGGTTATGGGGAGAAGGGAGGAAAATTGAATTAGGAGGCAGAGATCAGCCATTATTGAATCGCGGAGTAGACTCAATGGGCCGAATGACCTAATTCTACTCCTATAACTAGTGTACGTGAATTTGTGAAGTTCTTTTCACAGAGCGTGGTGAGTGCCTGGAATGCGTTGCCAGGGAGGCAGATATGATAGTGGCATTTAAGAGACTCTTGGACAGGCGTACGGATATGCAGGGAATGGTGGGATATGGAATATGTGCAGGCAGATAAGTGTTGGACTTGACATCATGATCAGCACCGACATTTTGAGCCAAATGGCCTGTTCTCATTCTGTACTGTTCTATGACCTATGCTCAATTTTAACTTGATGCAGATTCAGAATGCAAACGTCTCTGAATGAGAAATTTGATTCAGTTATTCAATGACAAAATAGTTGACCTTGACGACGTACGATATGATAAATTCGTGCTCTGAATATTTTATACTCCTAGCGTTTTCATTTTTCTTATCTTTGTGTGAATTTCCTTCCATCTGCTATTACAAAACACATTTTGCAAATTGAGAAGGAAGTGGTGGACTTGTTCGATGAAAGATTTAACAGGAGAAAGAGACTTCAAAGGTCACATTAAACCTCCTGCAATGCTTAATCATTTCATAAAAGAGAGTTGATTATGGGCATCTTTTAAAATATGTTACATTAAATATTTGATGGATAGATCACGCAGTAGTTAATGGAACAACCAAATTATTCACACATGACTGTTCCCTCCCCATCAGCATCAATATCATTCAAACCACTCCCTTATCTGCAGGACAAACATAGCAATCTTACATCATATTGTGCTCCCTATAAATCAAGTGGAAACAAGTCACATGACCTTCTCAGAAGTTAACTTTTACTGATCTTGCAAAAGAGAACTAAGTCAGAAATAAAAAAATTTCAGCCCAATAGAATTATCTCCCAGGTGGAGAGCTGTGTTTAATAAACAAGATTACACAGATGAAAGGTATTACCTTATAATGTAATTATGATTGTTTATTGGTCAAATGAAGGGCACCTTCACCAAAACATGCTTAGCATGAATCTGCCACACATTGAGTCAATGTCAAGGTGACCAATTTAATGTAAGGTGTACATCTAATGTACGATTATGCTAAACATCACAGTTGCCAACAATAGGAGGCACAGTGTATGACTTTGTAAAAAATATGCTTTTTACAATATTTTACAATACAAATTACAAAATAAAATCGTAAAAAATCAAGTAAATTTTAATATATCATGAGCACTAATATTTAACCTTTGGATAACAAATAAGCTGTATCACGGCACACTAGAAAGAAGATTTCATGGAATTTACTGCAGTTTAAAAAGAAAAAAAATAGTGTGGAAACTGTCAGTTTGGGTAATGGGGCACTTTGGCCTCAATTAAACCCACAGTACATCCTACAAAGACTAAATGCGCTGAGGTGTATCCCAGTGTGCCCTGGGCACACCTTATCACGTATCTATTCCCTTATCACGTATCTATACACTGTAAATGGAATGATTGTAATCATGTATTGTCTTTCTGCTGACTGGTTAGCATGCTACAAAAAGCTTTTCACTGTACTTTGGTACATGTGATGATAAACTAAACTGAAACACCACTGAGGTCATCTTACTGTCATCAGAAGGCTCACGTTCCATTCTCTAAAACCGTGTTGCACTGTACGAGTTCATTCAAGAGCTCTCACGAGTTAAAAAAAATCAAACTCGTGGAAGCACATAGAATGTACGTAGCGGGTACATCGGAGTTCGGGGACGTCTCTTAGAGGCTCGTAACACTAACGGCAGGTACTCGGGAAATGCTCGGGAAGATTCGTGAAGATTTTTCAACATGTTAAAACATGTTTCAACATGTGGAAAAATGTCCACGAGAGCCCTGATTACCTGTGAGCGGTCATTACCGTAAATTTCCTAGTTCGAATCAGGGCAAACTCGGGAGAACTCTTGAATAAACTCTTACAGTGGGACAGGGCTTTAAGTTGCCAAATTGAGGGACTAGATATACTTTGCATCTGGGTGCTCTGTCTTGAGACAACTATTAATATAGCTGAAAATACAATCCTTTTAAAAAATATATTTTATTGTAAGGGCAGCACGGTAGCGCAGTGGTAGAGTCGCTGCCTCACAGCACCAGAGATCCAGGTTTGATCTTGACTGTGGGTACTGTACAGTATGTAGTGGAGTTTAAATGGAGTTTGTACATTCTCCCTGAGACTGTGTGGGTTTACTCTGGGTGCTGTGGTTTCCTGCCACATCCCAAAGATGTGCAATTTTGTAGGTTAATCAGCTTCTGTAAACTTGTCCATAGTGTGTAGGATGAAACTAGCGTGTGGGTGGTTGTTGGTTGGCGTGGACTTGGTGGACCAAAGGGCCAGTTTGTGTGCTGTATCTCTAAAAAATATATATTAAATTAATATTTTAATTAGCTTCCATTTATTAAATGTGCTATTAGTGCACTTTCATCAATAAATTTTTTTTTTTAATTTATTCAATTCTTTATCTAATGCAAAATATTTCATTAACGGAGACGAGGGACAGTGGAAATGCTTCCAATAGCACAAGCTCCCAGAAGTCTGTAAGAATGGTCCATAGGCAAGGATTTGCTCCCAATCTTCTCACCATTTGTGGCTCAAAAGAATGAAGGAGGCTGTGACAAATGCAAGACTGCAGAGAAGAAGCTAAGGAATTGAAGCATATGAATAGTGATATCTTATACAAATGTACAAGGAAGAGGTATTGGCAATTTGATAGTGCATTAAGCTGGATAAATCCCCAGGGCCTGATCAAACTCTGTGCAGACAGACATTGAGATCAAATTTGGGTTTTTAGTACTGTAATAAGGGGCTGTCCCACTGCGGGAAATCTAATCCGCGAGTTCAGAAGAGTGTCTTCGACATTCAAGCTCGAGGGCACTCGCCTGAAAACCTCGAGCAAGATCGACCATCAACGATGAAACCGCGAGCTGGATCACCCGACCACACACACAAACACAAACACATCGCAAAGGCGGGAGCCAGGGAAAGTGGGGGAGCGCTGTCTGAAAGTCACACTCGCGATGAAAGGAAGGTAATAGACGGCTGCACAGTGTATGGTAAGTCCTTTAGAGAGTGTGGGGGGAGAAGGGGAGAGAAGGGGAGAGAAGGGGAGAGATGGGAGAAAAGGGGAGAAAAGGGGAGAGAAGGGGAGAGAAGGGGAGAGAAAGGGAGAGAAGGGGAGAGAAGGGGAGAGAAGGGGAGAGAAGGGGAGAGAAGGAGTGGAGACATTTTTAAGAAGTCAGACAACGTGTAATGAAGTTTAGTGACCAGTAATAAGCATTACCGGTCGGTTTTCCTTGGTCCTGAAAACTCCAATGAGCCAATTAAAATGCCCGGTCAGTGAAGGAGATTGCCCATGGCTGCCCTCGACTGCCTGTAATTAAATAGCGACCCCACTCCACTTCACTACGAGTTAAAAAGAACCATGCCAATTTTTACTCGCGGAAAATTTTTCAACATGCTGAAAATTTTTTCGCAACCTAGTTGAGGCCGCGAGTATGCGGGAAATTCCCTCGAGCATGAAGGAGCGCTCCAGTGACCTCATAGGAGGTGTCGACCATGCTGCGAGTTTGAGTCAAGGGCAAACTCTTCTAAACTCGCAGATTATGTCACCGCAGTGGGACAGCCCCCTTAGACACACTTTTGTTCACACAAAAATTTACGCTCCATAACTATCATTTGACTCCTTCCTTTAAGGCAATTTTGAATCTAATTGGCTCACTCGCCTATCCTAAGACCAAGTGGGTGGATACCATCGTCAGTTTGTGCATTTTAATTTTTCCTTATGAGATGGATGGAGGCCATTCAGCCCACCATTCCCATTCCCTCACAAATGTCCCTGCAAACTATTCTCTATCACATCAATTAACATTGTTTTTCATACTGTCTACACACTCTAGCCAAAGACAGACACAAAATCCTGTAGTAACTCAGCAGGACAGGCAGCATCTCTGCATAGAAGGAATGGGTGATGTTTCGGGTCGAGACCCTTCTTCCAATTTGCCTTCGGGATGCAACACCACCTAATGAAAGGTGCTATTAACTGTTTTAATCAATCAGGGAATCATTAAATCTTTATGGCGCTGAAGGAGATCATTCATACCACTGAATCCATGTCAATTCCATGAAGTCCCATTCTAACACTCTTTCCATGAAGTCGATTAATGTTTCCCTCATATGCCCTAATTCTCTTTAGAAAGCCCTAATAGGCTCTCCCCCATCATTCTTTCATGCAGTGAGTTCCAGATCATCAATCATTTTTGTACAAATAAGGTTTTCTTCACATCCTCCCTGTTCTTTTGCCATTCACTTTAACTGCATGTCCCCTGGTCATTGAAGCATCCACTAATGGAATCAGCTTCTCTTTATTTATTCTGCATGCACCTTTTTTCATCTTGCACACGTCATGCTTCAATATTGCTAGACACTTCAGCAATGAGATGATCAACTGTACTGGTTTTGGTATTATAACCAAAAGAATATGTTCACCTGAATTAATCTCAACAGTCCTGCAGACATCTTAAGACAGTCTTGTTTAATATATAATAGAATTGTGTTTGTCATATGCAGACTTTAAATCAAGTAAAGTCCGTTTCTGTTGTAGGTGACCCTGGATGACTGAAAACTAAATAACCAAACGATGAAAGTACCAGTGGATAGGCAAATAAAAACGCCTCTCCCACATGACCCTGCTGTCTTTAAAATAACAGCTGCTAAAAAGTTGAAAAAAATGATTTAAATTATTGATGGCACTCAGTCACCTTGAATATTATGACCACCTTTCATTTTTACAACTTCTTTTATGACCACATTGCTTACAACATAAATGATTGCTTTGGTAAATTGAACGCATGCTTTTCTGTGCCCAAGGTTTAACAATGTAAGAGACAGAAAAACAGCTTTAGCAAGCAATCCACACCTGCGGCTTTGCAAATGAAAGTATGGTTTTAAGGATAAGAGGGACAGAGATGGAGGAAGGGAAGGCAAGGCAGAGATAGATCCTTGATTATTGTACGGGAGAAGAAGGGTCTCGACCCGAAATGTGACCCATTCCTTCTCTCAAGTGATGCTGCCTGTACCACTGAGTTACTCCAATTTTTTTGTCAAAAAGGTCTTTGTATTGTGCGAGTAGTTGTTGGGTGGGACTTTGAGAGGTAGATAGTTGGTACACAGTTTTGCCGAAGGTGACTTGGCCCATAGCATGGCATGCATCGATGCCCAAAAGGAGGGGCACTTCCCGTCTAACGATGATGTAACTTGGAGTTGGTTTTCATGAACGTTTTATTGTTGTGAATTCTTTGGAAGTCCGATATGGACAGAACATTGCACCGTGCCCCAGTATCTATCTTTGCAGCATCTTTGGTATTGTTGATACTGAGCGTTGTCATGGGATCACTGTTTTTAGATGGTGTCGGGTATACAGGAATGTATGTTTGGCTGTCTTCTTGCAGTTGCTGCGGTTGTAGTTCTGCTGAAGCTGCTATTTCAGGCAGTATCTCATGGGAAAATGTGGGCTCGAGTACATAGAGAGATTATTGTGGCTGGGCCCTGTTACCACGAGCGTGGTAGCACCGGAAAAAATGTTTTTTCTTTTTACAGTAGTGGCAGGTTTTGCCATAAGTGAGACATTGCTCACAAGTTTTTGGTTTGAGCCGCCGCAATTGGGTTACCAGAGGATTGGGTTACCCTCCCTGGGGCTGTAGGTGGTTGTCGAGTGGTTGTTAATGTTTGGCATGGGGATCTATAGAAGGCATGGACATCGTAGGCAGAGTTTGGTCCAAATCCCAGGGATTTGATATGGGTGTCAGTGAACACTGCAACCCAGCAGGCATGTTCAACCTTAGCTAGTGTGAGCTCTTCATCCCGGAGTAGTTCATTTCTCACCTTGTCATTCACGATGCCATATAAGAGTCTGCCGCATAGGAGTACGTCGCAGTCCTTGAAGTGGCATCTTTCAGCGATGTTCTTCAGGGCACCGATGTAGGATTCGAACGTTTTGCCGTCGTGTTGCCTACGGGAAAATAATTTGTTGTGCTCCATGATAATGTCAGTGCGAAGTTGGCACAGGTCACGGAACGTTCGGAGGAGGCAGGTGGGGTCTCTGATAGACTCTGCTGGAGTCACAATCTGTGTTACCGCATTGGAATGTTCTGGGGCGTAATAGAAACCTGTGCTCACAGGGTAGCCTCTGTGCCCGCTACGTTGAGGAGAATTGATGCAACGGTGTGTGGAGCAGCTCCTGGATGGCCAGCATCAATGAAAATTCCGAATTCCACCTCAAAGATGCACCAACATTCAGCAAGTTCACTATCGAATATCAGAGGGTCGGGTTTACGAAATGACCCTGCCATGACAACAGAGCGATGGTTCATTGTAAAATGATAAACTAAAATAAATTCAGGCAAAAGAGTTGGAGATGTGGCTCAAAGATTCTGACACCATGTTTGTGAATGATCCACGACAACACACATAGTGAAAGATTAAGTAATTCCATAAGTAATCCAGAACATTTAAACTGCCAGCCATTCATACCCAGCTCAGCGTGGCTTCTGAGAGCTGGCTGACCTTGATAGTGTAGTCCCGTTTAGTACCGTAATACCATGTAATTTGTGGCATGCATATATGTGTAGTGGAGATTATAAATGGCATGGATTAGTAAGGATAATCTACATTGACTGTTCGATGATCATCATTGAGTCAAAATCCGAGAAGAATCTTCTTGACAATCCCCAGAGGAGTTCAATGATAACCCATTTCCATCTTTGCAATGGCAATTTTGCCAATGATACCCATTTTCCCAGAATAATTTGTAAGATTCTGCTAAGTTTTAATTATGCATGGAAATATGGTGAACTTAATTAAATTCTGAAAAACATTCCGTGCACTTTTCCATTTAAAGTGGAAATTTTGTCACAAAATGGGTGGAGAAATGAACATGTTGAACTGATTAGAAGGATTTATAGTAGGGCCAGTGATGTTAGATCATTTTACCAGAAAGAATACAAATCTAAGGTGGTTCAAGGGCATTGCAGGGAAATTCTTTGCTGAGATGAGTGGTTTGAATGTAAATTTTCCATCTCACGCTACATTTGTATTTGACGCTCCAAGATTTCAAAAAGGAAACTACTCTTATCCTTAATAAAACGAGGAAGCTCAAAATGGGTAGGGAGAAAACTGCAGTTTTGAATTAGGCCGAGAAGCTCCTGAGGAGAAAGACACCAGTCCAGACATGGCAATATAAAAATTTCCCTCCTGGGATAAATAAATTTTTATTGTATCATAACGTATCATATCTTGTATATGCATACACACGCACACATACGTACAAATTAAATAAAACAATAATAGTGCAATAATAACAATAATAGTCTATGTAGTTCAGACCTTAATTGAAGGTCGTTGTGTTTAATAGCCTAATAGCTGTTTCTAAGTTCAAAAGAATTACACTGACATTTTGAATCAGTTGAAATAGATGGCAGAAAAGAAATGGATGGCACAGTGGTGCAGCAGTAGATTTGCTGCCTTACAGTGCCAGGGATCAGGATTGCTTCAGACTACAGGTGCTGTCCGTATGGAGTTTGTACATTCCCCCTGTGACTGTGTAGATTTTCATCGGGTGCTCTGGTTTCCTCTCAAGCTCCAAAGATGTGGAGGTTTGTAGGTTAGTTGACTTCTGTAAATTATAAATTGGCCTTGGTGTGTAGGATAGTGCTAGAGTCTGGTGTGTTCGCTGGTTGGCACAGACTCGGTAGGCTGAAGGGCCTTTTTCCACGCTATATCTCCAAAATAAGTATTTTAGAGATACAGCACAGAAACAGGCCCTTCGACCCTCTGAGTCCATGGCGAACAACAATCACCCCATACGCGAACACTATCCTACATACTAGGGACAATTTACAATTTTTACCAGCCAATTAACCTACAAACTTGTACGTATTGGAGTGTGGGAGGGAACCGGAGCACCTGAGAAGTTCAAAGGAATTATACTGACTTTTTGAAACTGTCGATCGTGGTTGAAATGGATGGGAAAGAGCTTTTAAGATAATTTCCAGAGGTTTAAAAAACAATTTAACATTCAGAAAAAGTGCTATTCATAATGATGACAGAAGCAGAATTAACTGAGCTAATCAGATGACTCTCTGAAAGAGGTGCCCCAGATACAATGGGCTGAATGACCACCTTCATGAAGTTCTCTCTACTTGCATAACGTTTCCAAGCTTTTTGTTTTGACTTCCTGACTCTGAAAACTGTTCAGTCCCTTGACAGCGTGCAATAACTACAGACCTTGGCAGAGATACACACTGCTCAAGAATGGATAAAAATACATAAGCTGTAATTTTCCATTGAGAGGTCAATATGAGATACAAGTAGATCCACAGAGGAGCAAGCACACAGGACCATGTCATTATTGGCATAGGGGTCACATCATTCCTGCTTTATAGTTCATTGATACGAGGCTGATGGCATGCAGTTACATTATTCTGAAAACATAATGACCCAAAGGAAAACAGTTTGGTCCTACACCTACTCACTTTGCCAGAAGGCTTTTACATGGATCGCTGGGCCGTGATCCACTTACATGCCTGTCAAAACATAATTTTCTGCCTTTACATACAATTAATCTTGGAAGGCTGATGAGGAAAAAAAGAACATATTATAAGTGTCATCTGAGTTTACATTTTAATCAGGAACCCCACGAGATTTTTGAAAGCCTGTCCAGGTATTTCAGAAGATAACATATTCACTTACTGACAATGCACCGAAGTGTGATTATCTTGATAGAGTGATGGGTGAAGGAAAGGCAGACCATAAAATTTGATGAAACATTCAGGGGGAACTCCCTATTGCTTAATGAGTTTCCCTTCCACACGGTGTGGAACTGACCCATACAAAGAAAAATGCCCCAGACATTATCTCTGAATCTACCGCCAAGGAAAATGTTTGATGTATCCAATTGCTTTAGTCTTTGCTGCTGAACATCCTCATTCTTTTCGAACAGCAAATCCAATTGACACATGCTGCTATTGGGTGGTAAATGAAACTAGAGACAGGCTCCGTGAACTTAAATTGAAAATGTTAGTTCATTTAAAAAGATTCTGAGGAGGACTGGCTGAATGGATGCTGAAATTTCTCATGTGGGAGTATCTAAAACAGTAGCTCCCAAACTTTTTCATCCATGGCCAAAAATTGATCAAACATTTGGACTTACAACATATTTTAGCTTAGCATGATAAATGATGCGGCGCAGTGGCACAGTGGTACAGTTGCTGCCTTACAGTGCTAGTGACCCGGGTTAGATCCTGACTATGGGTGTTGTCTGTACGGAGTTTGCATATTGTCCCTGTGACCATGTGGGTGTTCTCTTCAGCTCCGATTTCCTCCCACCCACCAAAGATCTACAGGTTTGTAGGTTCATTGGCTACTGTAAATTGTCCTTAGTGTGTAGGATGTACACATACAAGGCAAATTCCTTGTGCATGTACATACTTGGCCAATAAACTTATTCATTCATTCATTAGGGTTAGTGTACGGGGTGATTGCTGGGTCAGTGCAGATTCAGTGGGCCCAATGGCCTGTTTCCATGCTGTATGTCTAAAGTCTATAGCAAAGAATTGAAAATTCTGTCAAAATGATTTGAGTTTGCAAAATATTTTATGTTGGCATTGCAGCTTATTAATCGCAAAATGAATGCATTAAATACAAATAAAATTAAATAATTGAAAACACATTTAAAGCACAAAATAAAAGACTCACAATAACTATTGTGATGGAATTAAATACTCTACCAGTATACCTTGCATGCTGAAACTTGCACAATGGCTGCAAGACCATGTGCCAACCATTTCAACGACTTTCATAGGAATGTTCCACAGTTTTTTTAAGGAACTTTTTGGACTCCATCATGGCCCAGTTTAAATCCTTTGCCGCCTAATTTTGGGCCATAGCCGGAGGTTTGGAACCAATGATGTGGAAGGATGACGCATTATTTTGGTTCATGGGCTACCCATTTCAGATGGGGAGTAGGAGGAGAAATCTTTTAAATGTAAAAGGTTGCGTGTCTTGGGGATTATCTATCTTGATTAGTAAGGGTGTTAAGGGATATGAGTAAGTAAGTAAGTAAATAAGTTTATTGGTCATGTATTCACATACAAGGAATTTGCCTTGATGCTCTGCCAACACAAATATGGGGAGAAGGCAGGAGAAGGGGGTTGACAGTGAAAGATAGATCAGCCATGATTGAATGGTGGAGTAGACTCAGTGGGCCAAAAGGCTTCCTTCTGCACCAGTGACTTTATGAAATTATGAATATATTCAAAGATTTATTTGAATACATTCTATGTGGAGAAAGATAAGATATTTAAACTGCTTGGGGGTCAAGAAGTATGAGAAACCTTGGGAAAGTGGTGTTGAGGGCCAGATTAAATCAGTTGTGATCTTATTGAATAGTAGAACAGGCTTGAGAGGCTGAATGTACCACTTCTACTTTTTTTTGGCAATAGGGATGGATTATTTTGACTGCAATATTCAGGAAAGTCTGTGAATGGTTAGGCAACCCGTTCAGTTGGCAAAGACCTAAAATGTTCTATGTAAGTTTTTTAAACCCCAGCTGAAATGTTTCACTGTAAGTGAAAAGGATGTGTGTTGGGTGACACAATGTATCTGCAACTGGTATATAGGAGACCCACTTCCAACCATGTACAGTAGGCGCCTAGATAAATACTCAAAGAGCTGAAATTTCTGAGAAAGTCAGGTAGCATCTGTGAAGAGAGAGCAAAGCTAATGTTCATATCACCAACCTTTTATATCATCGTATTAATCTGAAATATAAACTTTCTTCATGCACGTTGTTTGAACTGCTGATTATTTTTACCACTTTTCCTTTTTCCTAACAATCAAGAGTCAAGAGAGCCAAGTGTGTTTTATTGTCATATGTCCCAGATAGAACAATAAAATTATTACTTCAAGACTCCGGAAACCACCACACCGTTTATTACTCTCAGCATTCTCCGTACGCATGGTTCCAATGAAGATGGTTCATCTAAATCAATTCCCAGATTTTTAATCAGTATAAATGAGAGAGAAAGAACTACAGATGCTGGTTATACAACAAAAGGACACAAAGCACTCGAGTAACTCAGCGAGTCAGGCAGCATCTCTGGAGAACATGGATAGATGATGTTTCAGGCTGGGGTCAGTCTGAAAAACGGTCTTGACCTAAAACGTCATCCATTCCTTTTCTCCAGAGATGCTGCCTGTCCCGCTGAGTTAGTCCACCTATTTTTGTGTGTATCTTTCGTTTAATCCAGCATCTGCAATTCCTTCCTGCACATAACATCAGCTTTTCCATGTGCTCCAGAGATACTCCCAGACCCACTGAGTAAGTCCAGTACTTTGTGTCTTTCTTTTTAACAATGCTATTCTTCTTACTGGATACTGAATGATAGATTTCAGGAAGATATTCAGATGTTATCCAAAAATAGTTGAGGATTGCAGAAAGCTGGGGCAGGTTTGTATTGAGTGTTGTTAGGAGGTGCAAGTAGGGGCCTTTCTAATAAGATGCAGCTCTATAGGTTATGCTGCATTTGGAGAATTATGTGCAATTCGGGTTGCCCCAATACAGGAAAGATGGTAAGGCTTTGGATAAGGTGTGGAGGAGGTTTACCAAAATGCTGCCTGGATTGGAGGGTTTCAGCTACAGAGAGATGTTGGATAGACTTGGATTGTTTTCCTTAGAATGTCAGAGGTTCAGGTGAGATTTGATAAAAAATATATCAAACTAGACTAAGTGGGACCAATATTCCAATATTGGTGGCTAGAGGTGGGGGGCTTTCTGGAGCGCTAGTATGGGTATTGTGGGCTGAAGGAACTGGTTTCCAGAGGGCTAGTATGGACATTGTGGGCCAAATGGATTTTTGGGGTGGCACATCAGTCACTGAAGCCTGATGTGCTGGCAGCTCACTCATGGCTGGTGGGCTAGCAGTTGACACGGCTATTCCTTGAAATTCCATTTCAAGCAGGGTGCAAGGCAACCAAATTCAGGTGCAGTTTCCTACCACTTCAAGCAGGGTGCAAGGCCACCAAACTCAAGTGCAGTTTCCTATCACTTCAAGCAGGGTGCAAGGCCACCAAATTCAAGTGCAGTTTCCAACCACTTCAAGCAGGGTGCAAGGCCACCAAACTCAAGTGCAGTTTCCTATCACTTCAAGCAGGGTGCAAGGCCATAAATTCAAGTGCAGTTTCATGCCACTTCAAGCAGGGTGCAAGGCCACCAAATGCTGGTGCTGTTTCATGACATTTCAAGCAGGGTGCAAGACAACCAAATTGAAGTGCAGTTTCATATCATTTCAAGCAGGGTGAAACCACCATAAAACCACTATAAAACCCCACAAAATGCCGCATAAACACCTCTCCCTCCCCAATCCCCCAGTCGTGACCTCTCCCTCCCCCATCTTGCAGAGACTGAGCCACACCCACACTTCCGGGTTTTATAATCCCTCCCCACTCTACCCGGAAGGGGCGTGGCTTTCATAGCATGATTGACAGGAGAGAGATTCTCAACACTTTTTTTAAACACTAATAACATTTTTATTTTTTATTAATGGGAATAATCCTCTTAACCAGATGAGCGGCGGGTGACTGACTAAGATGGCCAAAAATCAGAGCCGTAAGTGGTAACATTTGATCTAAAATCAATATACAGTGCAAACAGGAAGTTGTCAAGTTTCCACCAACAACAATCATTTTTGCAGTGCAGCATTTCAATGTAGTTACCATCACCAACAGCCATTTTTGCAGTGCAGCATTTCAAAGCAGCGACCACCACCAACAACAACCATTTTTGCAGTACAGCATTTCAAAACAGCGACCACCACCAACAACAGTCATTTATTTTTGTTGGTCTCTGCAGTGGTCCTGAGTCTACCGATCGAGGAGGGCAGTCAGTCGCTGGTGTGCATTTGCATCAAGTTGGCGAGAAGTAGGGAGGCGTGTCCTGTACGGGCTCCTCCTCCACACCCTGCACTTCCTCGCCATGGTCCACCGTCCGGATACCAAGTGGCGGTCGGTGTTACCTCTGGGCACGAGGGAGGCCCCCGGTGAGGGTCCCTCTATGCAGGGATTCTCCCCCTCTACATTGGGGTCCTGGGGTGGAGGGTATTGCACCGAGGTGTTCCCTGCAATCTGTTTCTCTCGTGGTTCACAGACTCGCCAGCCGCAAGCCACTTTTGCGGGCTGGAAGAGTCTGTATACCACGTGTACATGAAATGCGTGAGGCTGCAGCCACTGTTTGAATACCTAAAGGGGCTGCTCCTTGCCTTCTGGCTGCATTTTTCACCCACAATTCTCATATTTGGACACCCTGTGCATTGGAGAGAGGATAGGGCTGAAGAAGTCTTGGTTGGGTTGGCCAAGCTGGCCATCCATGAGTCAAGGCGCCAGGAGGGCAATTGATTTTTTGATTAAAAAAAACATTTTTTGATTAAAAAAAAACAACAGCCATTTTTGCAGTGCAGCATTTCAAAGCAGTGACCACCACCAACAACAGCCATTTTTGCAGTACAGCATTTCAAAGCAGTGACCACCACCAACAACAACCATTTTTGTAGTGCAGCGTTTCAAAGCAACCACATTTTCATTTTCAAACCACATTAAGGGCACTCACAGCTGAGTAGACATGTGTTCAGTGTTATTCACAGCTCAGGGAGACGCAACCCTCTCGCTTCCTCCATCTTGCAGAGACTGAGTGAGGCACAACATGTCCGGTTTTTTTATCCCCCCCCCCCCCCCCCCCCCCCCCCCCCCTCCAGCCCCCCCCCAGGGGCAGCAGAGAGAATGTCAACATTTTTAAAACATTAATAATTCTTTTATTTCTCATCGATGGGAAAAATCCTCTTGTCCTGTGCAGCGGAGGGGGACTCTGAGTAAGATAGCCAAAAATCAAAGTCGTAAGTGGCAGCATTTTTTCAAAAATTATGAAACAGGAATACAGGAAGTGGTCAAGATCTTACTTTTTGTAATATAGATTATGAGAGGCACAGATAGGATAGACAGTCAGAAACTTTTCCCAAGGTGGAAATGTCCAACATTAGAGGGGAAAAGTTTAATGGAGATATGCGAGGTACATTTTTTTACACAGAAAGTGGTGGGACCCATTGCCAGGAGTGGTGGTGGAGGCAGATATGATAGTGGCATCTAAGAGCATTTTAGATAGGCACATGGAACTGCAGGGAATAAAAGAAGTGTACAGAATTTAGGAGATTGAGAGGGGATCTTATAGAAACTTACAAAATTCTTAAGGGGTTCGACAGGCTAGATGCAGGGAGATTGTTCCCGATGTTAGGGAAGTCCAGGACAAGGGGTCACAGCTTAAGGATAAGGGGGAAATCCTTTAAAACCGAGATGAGAAGAACTTTTTTCACACAGAGAGTGGTGAATCTCTGGAACTCTCTGCCACAGAGGGTAGTTGAGGCCAGTTCATTGGCTATATTTAAGAGGGAGTTAGATGTGGCCCTTGTGGCTAAGGGGATCAGGGGGTATGGAGAGAAGGCAGGTACAGGATACTGAGTTGGATGATCAGCCATGATCATATTGAATGGCGGTGCAGGCTCGAAGGGCCGAATGGCCTACTCCTGCACCTAATTTCTATGTTTCTATGTTTCTATGTTTACAGGCAGAAGAGATCAGTTTAACTTGGCATCATGTTCGGCACAAACATTGTGGGCTGAAGGACGCGTTGCTGTGCTGTACTGTTCTATTTTCTATGTTGAATGTACATTGACACAGCTTTTAGAACATTGAACAGCACAGGATAGGAACTGACCCATTGGCCCACAATATCCCTTCATCTACATATTCATGAGCCTAAATAAATCCCTCGTACACGCCTCTACCATTGTGCTCCCACCACTCCTGGCAACACATTCCAGGGACTCACAGCTCTCTGTGAAAATAAAACTTACACATCCCCCCCCACATCTCCTTTAAACCTTTCCCCTCTGACCTTGAAGCTCAGCTCTCTAGTATTTGACATTTCCACCCAAAGGAAAATGTTCTGACTGTCCACTCCCCCTATGCTGAAGGCTGAATGGAGCACAAACAGTTGCAAAGAGTTCTGTTCAACCTGAGATAATGGGCTGGATCCTGTTGTTTGTTATTCAAAGCAGAATGCTTGCAGACATTTAAATGAAAGTTAATTCCACATACTCTGTCAAACATTGACAATCCAGGACGTTGCTAGATTCAGAGAGCAGGACCTGTCAGCTCGCTCTGCTGTGGGAGTCTGGTGGTAGATCAGAAACCTTTTGCTTTGTTATTTCCCCAGATGTGGGATCCTGCATCAGGTCAAACATGGTGCAGGATCCGAGACCCCACCGATTTCACTGGGGGATCTACAGAGCAAAGATTTAGCAAGTAAACAGAGAGGTTACCTTTCAAAAATTATTATAGAGTCATGGAGTCATAGAGTCATACAGCACTTAATCGGTCTCTCCAGCTCAAACCAGCCATTCCAAACAAAATGGTCAAATTGTCTTGCATTTGGTCCATAACTACATCTTTCCTATCCACGTACCCGTCCAAGTGCCTTTTAGATGTTGTTATTGCACCTGCCTCAACGACCTCCTCTGGCAGTATGTTCCATTATACCTATCTGAGTGAAAAAGATGCCTCCCGGGTTTCTATTAAATCTTGCTTCTCTCACTTTAAAAACCTCTGGTTTTTGAATTCCCTCCCCTGGGGAAAAGACTGTGCGCATTTACGTCACTGCATTTAAAAACATATTTATGTTTTTATATGTATGTTATTCATTAAAAAAAATATTTGCTTCAATCTTAATAGTACTTAAATATCTCTGAATGTCAGAGAAGGTTAAGGGGTGGGCTTTGCTAGTTATCAAACATAGTGTGGGGCACTAGGGGTAAAGGCACCAGATACCTGCTCAGGGTAGAGATAATTCTGAGATGCTGAGGGCACTGCAGACGTGGCACTCTGTACCCAGTTCAGGCAAGTACAAGTCTGAATAGACTGCGAGCTATGATTCCAAAAGAGGACTTTGGTGAGATCCAGCCATATAGTCCAACAGCAAAAGTAGCTGGAGGAGGGAAAATGGGAAAGGGGGTGGGGGTGGAAAAAGGTAGGGAGAGGTTTAGTTTAGTTTAGTTTAGTTTAGTTTCTTGACCGCTCCCGACACAATAGAGGCAATTTACAGATGCCAATTAATCTACAGACCTGCATGTTTTGGGGATGTGGGAGGAAACGGAGCACTCGGAGGAAACCCACGTGGTCACAGGGAAAAGGTGCAAACACCACATAGGTCAAGACCAAGGTCAAGGTCAACACCCGGGTTTCTGGCGCTGTGAGGCAGTAGCTCTACCAGGTCGGGTAGGGCAATGAAAAGAGTACATGGAAGAAGTTACAAGTTGTCCACAATTTGATGTTTGACCAATGGGTAACAACATTTATGAGTTAACAACATGAGTTTTGAAGAATGAGGGGGAGACCTCATTAAAAATGTACCGATTAAAGGTCTGGATAGAGTGGATGTGGAGAGGATGTTTCCATTAGTGGCAGAGTCTAGGACCGGAGGGCATAGCCTCAGAATAAAAGCATGTACCTTTAGAAAGGAGATGAGTAGGAATTTTCTTAGTCAGATGGTGATGAATTTATGGAAATCATTGCCACAGACGGCTTTGGAAGCCATGTCCCTGCGCACTTTCAAAGCAGAGATTGACAGGTTCTTGATTAGTTAAAGTGTCAAATGTTGCAGGGAAAAATGTAGGAGAATGGAATTGAGTGGGTAAGATAGATTAGCCATGATTGAATGGCGGAATAGACTTGATGGGCCAAATGGCCTAATTCTGCTCCAATGACTTATGAACTTATGAACATAAAGAACCATAGAAAGGATGAGGGTCTTTGGGAGTGTTGTAGAGCAGAGGGATATAGGAACTCTTAAAGATAGCGGAGTCAGGGGATATAGGGAGAAGGCAGGAATGGGGTACTGATTGGGGATGATCAGCCATGATCACATTGAATGGCAGTGCTGGCTCAAAGGGCCGAATGGCCTACTCTTGCACCTATTGTCTATTGTCTATTATAGGAATGGAGGTACCCAGTTCCTTGAAAGTTGTGTCACAGGCAGATAGGGTTGAAGAGAAAGCTTCCGCCCTATCTGCCTTTACTGGTCATAGTTTAACCCTTATTAATTCATGCCATTTATAACCTTCACTACACAAATATGCATGTCACTCTTTACATGGTATTACGGTACTACACAAAGACTCTCTCTCTCTTTCGGGTACTAGTTAGTAAGTGAGACACCAGCAGCAACTGGTTGTTGAAATGCTCCAGTGTATTTGATGAAATAAAATTGGACTTTATCATGAATGTGTTTTTATTTATTGAGCCACCAATAAACATGGTGTCAGGAGTGGGATACGAACCCATGCCTCCACAGGACTGACTAAAACAGCAGAACCACAGCAGCAGCGCCTGCAAGAAGTCAGCCAAAACATACATTCTTGTATTCCCGACTGTGGCTACAGACAGTGATCCCATGACAACGCTCAGTATCACCAACACCAAGATTGCCACCAAGATGGATACAGGGGCCAGATGTAACGTAATCTCGCTGGCAGATCTCAAAATAATACCCACAATGAAACTGTTCTGAAAATGTCATCTAGCATCTCAAGTTTACAACTTGTAATTTTTTATTGTTAAAGGAGAAGTGCCACTTCTTCTGGGCAATGAGGCATGCCATAATATGTACCTAGTTTTCTTCGGCAAAACTGTGTATCAGCAGTCAACCTCTCAAAATCCTACCCAAAAACTTCTCAAACAATACAAAGACCTTTTTGACAATCAGCTGGGCAAGCTTCCCACAGAATACAGCATTGTAACTGACAAGGAAGTCATACCTGTTGTTCGTTCTCCTCACCGAATCCCGCATGCAATGAAGGACCGTGTCTAAGCTGAACTTGACAGAATGGTAACACTGGGTGTGATAGCCCCTATCAACGACCCCTCCTCCTGGGTCTCCACCATGGTCGCAGCAGTCATGAAGAAATTAGACAAATTAAGGATCTGCATCAACCCCAAGTATTTAAATACTGCCATCAAACGGCCACACCACCCAATGCGGACGGTGGAAGAAATCGCTGCCAACCTGGGTAAAGCCAGTTTTTTCTGTCCTAGATGCAAATAACTCATTTTGGCAAATGCCACTAGACCATGCGTTCTCCATGTTAACCACATTCGCGATGCCCTTCGGAAGCTACCGATTTTTACGAATGCCATTTGGCATCAATTTAGCCCGTGAGGTTTTCCAGCGTACTATGGAACAGCTCTTTGATAGCTACCCATGTTACATAATTGTAGACAACATCCTGGTCACTGGGCGCAATGCACAAAAACATGACTCAAACCTGAAACAGGACCTGGATCATGCCAGGTAGATAAATCTCAAACTCAACCCTCTCAAATGCAGGTTCCGAGTCGACAAAGTGACTTATGTGGGCCACGTGCTCACCAACAACGGACAAACCAGACCCGTTTAAAACCATTGCCATCAACGAAATGCCAGCACCTGAAGACATGACTGCTCTACAACGATTCTTAGGCATGGTAAACTACCTTGGGAAATTCATCCCAAACTTCAGCGAGATCTGCCCCGTTGCGACAACTGACCCACAAGGTTATGCACTGGTCCTGGCACAAACACCAGCCGAGGGCATTTGAAACCCTCAAACAACTGATGCCTTGCGCTCCAAACCTCACATACTTTGATGCCAAATTAACCATCACCCTTACCTGCGATGCCTCCCAGTATGGACTGGGCGCTGCTTGCCTACACGATGATGGAAGGGGCTCCAGACCGGTTGCCTATGCCTCCCATACCATGACTGACACTGAACAGCGCTACACTCAAATCAAAAAGGAGCTACTCGCAGTAACCTTTGCCTGCAAGAAATTCAAGGACTTTATCTTTGGCAACCCAATCACGGTCGAGACCGATCACCAGCCCCTGGTCAGTATCCTCAGTAAGCCAATCCACACAGCACCAGCATGCTTACAATGCTCGATGATGGAACTACAGAAATATGACATCAGACTATTTGGGGAAGTCCAGAGCAAGGGGTCACAGTTTAAGGATAAGGGGGAAGTCTTTTCGGACCTGGATGAGAATTTTTTTTTCACACAGAGAGTGGTGAATCTGTGGAATTCTCTGCCACAGAAGGTAGTTGAGGCCAGTTCATTGGCTATATTTAAGAGGGAGTTAGATGTGGCCCTTGTGGCTAAAGGGATCAGGGGGTATGGAGAGATGGCAGGTACAGGATACTGAGTTGGATGATCAGCCATGATCATATTGAATGGCGGTGCAGGCTCGAAGGACCGAATGGCCAACTCCTGCACCAATTTTCTATGTTTCTAACCTACAAACATGGTAAGGACATGTACTTAGCTGGCACCCTCTCACGTGCACCCCGCCGCAACACACAAAGAAAATACTATGATAAAATCAGCTCTCCGCTTCAACCTCTCAACAAGGGACAGGTTGTCCAGCTTGCGGTCACTCCAAGGTTACAACTGACTCGGAGTAATTCTGGGGTCCACCGCGGAACCGTGCTTGTACGTGGTCAGCATCGACAACGGCATTTATCGGCAAACCCGCCAACTCCTCCTTCCAGTTTATAAACCAGCACCTCCACGTCCCTCTCTCAAGTCTCTTCATAACAGTGCATTAGTTTCAGAGTATTATACTGGGAAATCTCCCACTAATCTATTTCAGGTCCTTGATATCCTTCCCAAATTATGGTGTTTAAGATTGTATACAATACTTGAGCTGAGGTCTATTCTCTTGGCAAAGCTCAGTAGCCCATTAGCTTTCTTAACTGGTTTTGCAAAGTGACTGGCACTTTCAAAGGTTTGTCTACACACAACACAAGGATCTTTTACTCTTTTCACATCCTTCAACATGGCATCAGATTATGTTACTGTCCTCCCAAACTACATCATTCACACCTGTGTAGGAAGGAACTGCAGATGCTGGTTTATACCGAAGATGGACACAAATTGTTGGAGTAACTCAGCTGGTCAGGCATCAACTCTGGAGAAATGAAATAGGTTGGAACCCTTCTTCAGGCTGAAAGATAGAGAAGGCCAGGGCAAAATAGGGCAAGCAACAGATGACCTCAGGAAGGGTGGAATCCATAATGGCCCATTGTTGGCTGGGGAAGATTTGCTAACACTAAGGTGACAAGGATGCAAACAGTGGAATTAGCAGGATAATTGGGGTGGAGGGAAGACATGGGGGAGTTACTTGAAATTATAGAAACCAACATTCATAATCACACTGGGTTGTAAGCTTGGGCAGTTTACGACCCAGTGGTATGAACGCTGATGTACTGGGCTGAGCCCATTGGTCTTTGGGTTCCTATGCATTGGATTTGCAGTACCAGCCTATATTGCAAAATCCTTTCATCAATGCATCTGTCTAAGCTTGTTTGTCTTGAAATCTGAAATATTAGCTCAGTTCATCTTTCCACAGATGGCGCCTGACCTGCTGAACATTTCAAACACTTTCTGTTTTAAATGTCTACTGCGTTTATTTTTCATTAATAGGCTTGGTGCGTTCTTTTGGACATTGGCTACTCGAACGACCTTCACACTTCCTTTTGGACTAGCAAATGCTTCAAGATTTTTTTTGAAAGATCAGCAGGTGAAGTGTATGAGCCACAGTCCTCTTGTCATTCCCTACAAACAGGCACCATGCCAGGTTTCACACATCCTTTCTAGGCAGCTGGCCGACTTAATATAATCACAATATGGTTGGTTGCCCTGGCCTTTAAAAGTGTTGTCGGGATTCCCAGTGTTGGCTCAAAAATTATAATTGTAATTTTGGCTTCATGCTCAGGTTCATTTGCAATTTTATGGGTGCATTTTATCTCGTTGCTGTATAAGACTACATTGCAAGGTTTTTATTGTGTTCCCCTTTCTAAGCAGTCTTATCATAAAACTTAATTTGCATCCAGCAATATGTTCTGGGCAGGAATTTCTCTGGGACTTCCAATGGCTCTCCACACGAGAGTGCACCGATAAAGCCATTTGCAATTTACTCAGGCATAATATTTGCATTCTGTTTGCTCCATAGTTTAATTACATGGATAGTCCTGTCTGGTCATGTGGAAACTTGACCACATCCTATATATTTTTTCCTTTCACTATTGCTAATTAATACACTCAACCAATACTCAACCAGAATGTCTGCATATTCTCAATGACAGGAGAGTTATAACCTGCACATCTTAATTGCCAGATTTTATGCTTGTTTGTACTTGATACCGAAAGGCCTTCATAGGTGATCTTTATAACAAGGGTGCTGATGATGAGGAATTATCTGAAAGGAAAGAGAAAACGTGAAATCGAAAGACCAAGGCCACACCTGTCTCGGGCAAAAATTTGAAAACACCTTAACAAAAATGTAGGTATGTTATTAGGGTCAGAGTCATAGAATCACAGAGTTAGAAGCAGGGCCTTCAGTCCAACTCATCCATGCCAACCAAGCTATCTACCTGAGCTGGTACCGACTGCCTACATTTCCCCATATCCCACTATACTTTTCCTACTTATGTATCCGTCTAAAAGTCTTTTAAATGTTTTTATACTACCCACCTCTAACACTTCCACTGGTAGCTCGATCCATATACTTGCCTCCCCATGTGTGAAAAAGTTGCCTCTCAGGTCACATTTAAATCTTTCCTCTCACCATAAACCTATGTCCTTTGGTATTAATCACTGAAGAAAGGTTCCGAACTGAAATGCCTTTGTCCTTTCCCTTTTGCTGGTGTTGAGTACCTCCAGCGCTTTGGTTTTTGCTCAAGATTTCAACATCTGCAGTCCCTTGTGTCTTCCCCAATATTTAACATTTACACCTTGAGAAAAGACAAACTATTTACCCTGTCTATATCTGTGATGATCTTGTATCCTTTTGTGAGATTACCTCATAGCCTTCTACGCTCCAGGAAAAAAAACTGTTGGTCTTTTCACCCTCTTCTTTTCACTCAAACCTTTCAGCCCGGTAGCATCCTTGTTAATCTTTTCTGCACCCTTTCCAGCGTATTCATATCATTCCAGTGACAGTGACCTTAAAAAGCTCGGGCTAAAGGAGTAGGAATGTAATGGGAATTGTTGTCATTAGTGCAAACAAAAACATTCTCAAAATTAAAGTGACTAAGGAGAATCTATTCTTGAGACAAAAGTTCATTTTCTTCTGGCCTGCATGACACCCGTCATGACTGTCTTGGAGACATCAGCAGGGTCTAAAGTATCAAAGGCCACTGATTTGTGTTGCAACTTTTAGACTACTTGTTAATGTTTAAGTTTGGAGCTGAAGCAAGTTATTCACCTGAATAATTAGCAGAGCAGCAAGAAACTAGGACAGATGAGCAACTTTATTAAAACAGAATGTTAAAATGTTTACACTGACATTGGTCAAGGAACACCAGGCTCAGTTTAGAAGGCCTGCTGGTTCAGAGTTAGCTGGTAGTTTTTTGATGAAAGGCAGGTATCAAACACGGTGGCAGGGTGAGATGAGAAGATACGTAGGAAGGAACTGCAGATGCTGGTTTACACTGAAGGTAGACACAAAGTGCTCAAGTAACTCAACGGGTCTGGCAGCATCTCTGGAGAAAAGGAATAGGTGACGTTTCAGGTCAAGACCCTTTTTCAGGCTAAGATTCAGAAGAGAGTGAAACTAGAGGTTTGAAAAGGTACAGAACAAACCTGAGCTTTAAGAATTATCTGTGATGCAAGGTACCTTGAAGCCTCTAAGCAGTCTCAACAGTTTCTGAGGACTCAGTATTGGTTTTGATTATTTTTAGGTTTAGTTTTAAGTTTATTATTGTCAAATGTATTGAGATATAGTGTAAAGCTTTGTTTTGCATGCTCTCCAAAGGTTGCAGAATATGGTTCTCAGCATTGCAACAAAACAGTTTTGTAGGCAAATTCCAATGTCCGCAATTGGGTGGATATTGATTTGTGTATCAGGGCATAAGCGTTAATTATTTTTCAAAAAATTCTGGTCATCTGCAATCATGTTTGATCATGACTTGGGCCTTACCTCATCCAAAATCTTGGAACATTAAATCTAACAGAAATGTATTTTCATTAGGGAGTCTGGGCTGGTTTAATATAATTTTCTGATGGTCTGTTAAGGATGGACATAACGCTAACATGAACAGAAATGTAATCAAACCTGAATTAGCAGAAAACGATTTATTTAGAATAAAGGCCCTAAACAGCCCTTCAAGACGAGGCAGAAATAAACGTACACCTCCTGCAACCTGCACATTCTGTACTTTATTTAGTGCTCATGGTGTGGCCTCCTCGCCACTGGCAGGACTGGGCATTGAATAGGAGCTTGAGTTCTGGTCACAACAGCCATCTTGAGCTTCCACTTGTATGTTATTTCAAATCACCTTACAGTTCCCACATTGACCCATCTGTCCTTGGCCTTCTCCACTGTAATGGTGAAGCCAAACGCAGACTCGGAGACTGACACCTTGTATTCTGCTTGGGTAGCCTGTAACCCAAAGGCACGAACATTGCATTTTCCATTGTGTTCCGTTCCCACTCTTACCCAGTCCACCATTGTTCTATCTTCCCTTTTTCAGCTTTTCCATTCCAACACCGCTACTCCCCCCCCCCCCCCCCCCCCCCCCTCACATCCCACTATCACTTCTATATACTAGCTAGCCTCCCTCTACCCTCTTAGTCCTGAAGCTACATCTTGACTCAAAATATCAAATACCTGTTTGCCTCCACAGAAGCTGCTTGATCTTTCCATCAGTTTATTTTTTGTTTCATACTAAATCGAGGGCACAGAGTATGTTTAAGGTTTATGTTTAGAGGTACAGCATAGAAGCAGGCCCTTTTGGCCTACTGCGTCCGCACAGACCAGCGATCCCCGCACACTAACACTATCCTACACACACAAGGGGCAATTGTGCATATATACCAAGCTAATTAACCTATATACCTGTACATCTTTTGTATGTGGGAGGAAACCAAAGATCTCGGAGAAAACCCACACAGGTCACGGGTGGATCGTATAAACTCCAACCAGACAGTACCCGTAGTCAGGATTAAACCCGGGTCTCTGGTACTGTAAGACAGTAGTTCTGCAGCTGCACAACCTTGAGGTGAAAATATAAACTTTAAAAAAACCTTTGAACAGATACTTGGATATGAATGGTATAGAGGGATATGGGCATCTTGGCTGGCATGAACATGTTTTGCTGAAGGGCTTGTTTCTGTGTTCTATTACTTCATGACGCTAGAACACCTGTTCCCATGTTTGTTATAGATTAGTGCAGCTAATACCTCTGTCTTGGACATCTGGTGTGTCTCTTAAGAGCATGCTAGATTCTTATTTTAGGTTCTAACTGACAAACACATTTATCAAAGATAATGGAACACAATTAATTTGCAGTTATGCAACTTGGTATTTACATTGGACATTAAATTTCAACAAGTCCATGCACATCTGAGAAAATAATAATTAAAAAACAAATTTCTAGAGGAACTCAATGGCAGCAGCATCTTTTGAGGGAAACTGACAGATAACTGTTCGGGTCGGGACTATTCTTCAGACTGAAGTAAACTGAAAAAGGATCCCGGTCTGAAATGTCATCTGTTCATTGCCTTCCACAGATGCTGACTGACCCATTGAATTCCTTCAGCAGCCTGTTTTTACTTAAGATTCTAGCATCCACTGCCTCTTGAGTATCCATTGAGAAAATAACAAGACCTTAAACTGCTAAACTGCATCATTTGTACATGATAATCCTTTTTTTCCTTTTTTTTGTCAATTTAAGGGATTTTGCACCTGATTCTACTCTTATTTGAACTCAGATAGTTGAGTACATTTTCAACCCATTACTAACCATTTGATGTGGATAAGGTTCCCATTATAGAAAACACTTATTTTTTTTAATTTTAATTGATTAAATGGAAATAAAGTAGTGCAGAGGGGATCTGATCAAAGCTCAGTCCAATTGTACATTACTTCCATTCCTTGGTATTTCAATCCCTTTGAAAAAAGAGTCAATATTATGTTAGACTTTTCATTATTTTTCATACCTGCACACAAACACTTATTGATTTGTGCATCTGGGTTGACATATTGCTTTCCTCTCTACTTTGCTCTATTAAGAAAATATGATTACTTATCTGATGTGGATAATTATACATCTCACCACAAGGAATCATTTTTTTCAAACGGTTTAACTCACTCATTTAATCTTTCATAATCTCCTGTCACCTCCGCTCCATACCAATTTATGACATATTCTGTGTCTCTTAACAGATAAATCTTCAATGTACAACAGCCTCTTCTGACCAAGTCACTGAAGCACAATGTCCTTAATAGTTCCACACAAAATTGTGCTAACCAGAGGCTATTACATTCATCCCTATTCTTTGTCTTATGTCTCTCAAACAACATCCCCCCAATGTTGGTCAGGATCACAGAATCGTAGAATGCTTATAACATGGAAGCGCACAGTTCTGTCTATTGAATCCATACTAATTCCATGTAAAAACACTCTAGTTAGTCTCACTCTCCACCCATCCACTATAGTCCTGCAATTAATGTTAATATACTGTACTTATTCACTTCCATTTGAATGCACCAATTGAACTTTCCTCCAATAGTATCTTCAATAGACAATAGCCATTGGGCCCTTCCAGCCAGCACCGCCATTCAATGTCATCATGGCTGATCATCTCCAATCAGTACCCCTTTCCAGCCCTCTCCCCATATCCCCTGACTACGCTATCTTTAAGAGCACTATCTATTGTACCCGCCTCAACTACTTACTCAGGTAGCTCGTTTCCTTATACCCACCGTCCTCTGTAGGAAAAAGTTTCCCCTCAAGTTCTTACTAAATCTTTCCTTTCTCATACTAAATCTATGCCCTCTAGTTCTTGATTTCCCTGCCTGGGAAAATAATTAAGTGCCTTCACTCTATCCATGCCCCTTGCAATTTTATAAATCTTAATCTACAAGATCACCCCTCAGTCTCCTACATTCCAAGGAATAAAACCCTGGTCTGCCAAACCTTTCCCTATTGCCAAACCTCTCCCTGCAAATTGCTGGATTTATTCTGAAATCCTGAGGGTTATAATGTGTCTAGAATTGTGCTTACTTTGGAGCTTCATGGGAATGGTGTAAGTGACTAAAGGTGGACAGGTCAGATGGGGAGATACTTTTGGGGAGCTAAAGATTTTGGCTACAGATCCCTCTTTACATCAATGTTGTTAAGGGTCCTGCAAATAACTGCATTTTTATCTTACATTTGAACTCCCAGAGTGCAAAACCTCACATTTATCTGCATTAAACTCTACCTTCCCTGTACTTTTTACTCTCACTTACACCAGTAGCAAGTAGATTGGTTAGATCATGTGAGTGGGAAAGAAGATGGCAGATCAAGCGTCTTTGCAATGAAGAATAAAATTGATGTTATCTATTTTGGAAGGAAGGAAAAAGAAGCAAAATTCTTTCAATTGAGTTGGATTATAAAATGTTGTATTGATGTTTAAGAAGGAACTGCAGATGCTGGAAAAATCGAAGGTAGACAGTAATGCTGGTGAAACTCAGCGGCTGAGGCAGCATCTATAAAGCGAAGGAATGAATGACGTTTCGGGTCGAGTCCCTTTTTCAGACTGATGAGGGGATGGGGGGGGGTCGGGAAGAAGAAAGGAAGAGGCGGAGAGTGGTCTGTGGGAGAGCTGGGAAGGGGAGGGGAAAGAGGGAGAAAGCAAGGACTACCTGAAATTGGAGAAGTCAATGATCATACCGCTCGGGTGTAAACTACCCAAGCGAAATATGAGGTGCTGCTCCTCCAATTTATGGTGGGCCTCACTCTGGCCATAGAGGAGGCCCAAGACAGAAAGGTTGGATTTGGAATGGGAGGGGGAGTTGAAGAGCTAAGCCATCGGGAAATCAGGTTAGTTATTGCAAACTGAGTGGAAGTGTTGGGTGAAGCAACGTGAGATCCCGTTGGAGGTGGCGAAAATGTCGGAGGATTATCTGTTGTATGTGACGGCTGGTAGGGTGGAAGGTGAGGACAAGGGGGACTCTGCCCTTGTTACAAGTGGAGGGATGGGGAGTGAGAGCAGAGTTACGGGGTTTAGAAGAGACCCTGGTGAGAGCCTCATCTATAGCCAAAGAGGGCAACCCCCATTCCCTGAAGAATGAGGACATCTCCGATGCCCTGCTTTGGAACATCTCTTCCTGGGTGCAGATGCGGCATAAACGGAGGAATTGGGTGTAGGGGATATAAATGGCTGGGAATCCTGGTGAATGAAACACAAAATATTTGCATGCAGGTGCATAGATTTGTTAGGAAGGTTAATAGAAAGCTGGACTTCATTGTAAGAGAATTGGAGAATAAAAGAGAAAATGCTGGAAAAAAAATCAACAAGTCAGGCAGCATCTGAGGAAAGAGAAACAACCTTAATTTTCAGGTCAAGTTTGCTTCTGGCCCATTCTTAGTCATGTGTGTGACCAAAAATATGAAAAATTGTGGAATACATCTCTTCTAATTCTGAAAGCATTGCAGGCATATTGTTTTGTACTGTATGTATGATTTGTATTATTTTAGAAGTTTATCAAGTGAATTTTTAATGTTATGCTGACAATGCTTGTTTAGGGTCAAACGTGTGGTCACGTGTGTGACAGACGGATGCATTTTTTTTCATAACTCAGTCTTATCTTGCAAAATCTGTGAAGTTCAAAAAGTTAGAATGTTAATATCTTTAGCAGATATGTATTATAGTTCTGTATGTATGAAAATAGCAATGAATAAGATTAATCTCTTCCAATAATTTTTGTATGTACTGCTTTACGTGATGCCATCTGGTCACGTGTGTGACAGTTTGGTTCACTTTTCAAAGAATGGCCCTTCTGAGAAAGTTCTGATCAAGGGCATCCAGCCACTTACAACATTTAAGAATTATTTCGACAAGCACTTGAATTATCAACACAGATCTCAGAATACCAACAAGTACTGACTTAATATGATGGGTACTTAATACTCACCATAGGCATGGTGGGCAAAAGGGCATTTTATTTGTATTGTATTACTCCATGGCTCTGATATTGTGTATGATTGTTTCATTTTCCACAATGATGCCTGATCTGCTGAATGTTTCTCGCATTTTTTGGCTTTGTTTCAGAATTCTAGCATTTTCCTTTTTTTAAATTTTAGTAAAAGTGAGGCTATACACAGAGTATTGCTCTGCTCTCCATATTTAAGGAGGGACATGCTTGGTTTAGAAGCAATGCACAGAATATTCACCAGGGTAATGAATGAATCAAAGTTGTGCAGATTGGACCTAAAATTAATGATATTGAGATGATTGAGGTGATTTAACTGAAACAAATAAGATTCAAAAAGGGATTAACAAAATGGATCTGAAGAGAATGTTTCCCCTTGTGGTGTGTCTAGAAATGGGAGGCACATTTTCCGAATGAAGTCTCATGTGTCTAAGACAGGGATTACTGAAAATTTCATCTCCAAGAGAATTGTGAATTTTTGGAATTCCCTTTCCTAGAGAGCTCTGGAGGTAGGGTCATTGAATATATCCAAGGTGAAAACTGACCAAATAATGTCAATTGACAATGCCAGAGTACATAGCTTTAAAGTGAGGGTGAAAGATTTAATAGGATGCAGAGGGGCAACTTTTTTACACAAAGAATGGTTGGTGTATGGAATGAGCAACATGTAAGGAGTGTAGGTAAGGAGGCGTATGGAGGTGGCTGAGGCAGGTACTATCGCAATGTTCAAAAACATTTGGATAGGTACGTGGATAAGATAGGTTTACAAAGATATGGGCCAAATGCAGGCAGGTGGGACGAGTGTAGATAGGGAATGTTGGTAGGTGTGATCAAGTTGGTCTGAAGGGTCTGTTTCCACGCTGCATAACTCTCTCCTCTATCCATCCTCTTTCCAATTTTTATTTTCCCCGATTTTTAATGGGAAGGGATGTTTGAATTTGGGTTTAGTCTACCTGATGTGTAGAATAGAAATTTGAGAGAATGTGTTGAAAATGGAAACTATACAACAGCACTTCATATTCCGCTTGGATAGCTTACAATGTATGAACATTGAATTCTCCAATTTGAAGTAATATAACCCCCTGCACCCTCTCCCTTTGTTGTATAATCCCAGTGCACATCTATTTCTCCCACCAGCCTGTTCCCTCCATCCCTTTCCACCTATATCCCTCGCTCCGGCTTTGTATTTTACTCCTTATTTGATACTCTTTTGTCTCCTTTTCATCTCTCGTCTTTGTCACTTACTCCACCCATCTGCTAACCCCCCTCATTTGTATCCACCTATCATGTGCCTGATCTTGTCCTGTCCACACTTTTTCCAGTTTTCTCCCCTCCTACCACAATCAGTCCGAAGAAGGGTCCTGAATTGAAACATTGCCTATCAATTTCCTCCGCAGATGCTACCCAACCCGCTGAATTACTCCAGCACTTTGTGTTTTGCTCAAGGTTCCAGCTTCTGATGTTCCTTGCTCATACATTCAGAATTAGAATCAGAATTTATTCGCCAAGTATGTTTTGCAACATATGAGGAATTTCACTGGCCAGGTCAGTCATACAATTAAAAGCAACAGATTCAAAAACACATTTTAACATGAACATCCACCACAGTGACTCCTGCACATTCCTCACTGTGATGGAAGGCGAAATAAAGTTCAAGTCCTTCCTTTTGTTCTTTCTCGGTCGGGGGCCTCGAGCCCCCCGTTGAAGGGACGATCTTGACTCCCGTAGCCAGCGGCGTTCGGACCCTCCGCATCAAGGCATTCAGCTCCTGCCTCGGGGTGTTGTCAGCTCCCCTGCGCCAGGTGATCGAACCTCGCGTCGGGGCTGGTCGAACCCTTCTGCGGCGTTGGAGCTCCCGACTAGCCTCTCCTGAGACTGCGAGCCCTTGATGGTAAGTCCACAGGCCATGGTGGGAGCGATCCCAGGCAATAGATGCGCTCCGATGTTAAGTCTGTGCTCCGCGGTGGGGCTCACGACAATCCGAGGAGGCCTCCAGCTCCAGCGATGGTAGACCGCAGAGCCCGGAGAATGTGACCCGAAAAATTGATCACATCTCCTGGAGGGTAGGAACTTGAAAAAAAATTTCCTCCGAACACCTCCCCCCTCCCCCCACATAAAACAAACCGAAGTATATTAAAACAAACTTTTAATAAACACTAAAAATAACAAAAAGATGAAAAAACGAACAGATTGCTGGCAGGGCTGCCATCTCCCCGGTGCCCCTGGTGGTGGAGCTTCTTAATACCTTTTACAGCAGCAACATAACCAGAGGGTAGCAAGAAAGATGATACTATTGGCAATAACCCACTCACAACAAATTGATTTTGACACAGATTCTTGATGCCAAAGATTTGAAAGGATTTTTACCTAAATGGGTGCATTTAAATCAGTGAATGGAGAAACATTTTACTGTGGTATAATTAAAAAGAAACCAATCAATTAAGGGAGAAATTTCCTGAGACCAGCTAGCCTTCCAATTCAAGTTACCTGGCTATCATTTACAGACAGAAGCAGATCTGAAATTACTTTACAAAATTAAACTGCCAAAGTAAATCATCTTTTTGATATTAATGCTTCATTAATCTTTCTCCCCATGCTGCAAGTTGTTCACTAATTCCTCCACAAAATCACCCCGGATTTTGTTTTAAATTTAAATTAAACCACGAGTTAAAAAATGGCAATCTGCACTTAAATGCAAATCAGCACTTAAAATGGAAAAGCAGCTACATAGGACAGCATTCTCTACAGCCTTGGCGCACACACTAGTGAAAGATTAAAATATTAAATTCCTTTGGCTTCTGAGGGACTGAAGTGGCCCACAGATAAGGAGGAACAGCTTGCAGATTAGACAAAAATGTTGTTTATACACCTGCAAAGAAGAAGCATTTGCTACAGGATTTTCCCCATAATAAAATTTTAGTTGAAGTCAACACACTGTTCCAACATTACCTTTTTTTTTCTCCTGAAAAAAGGAATTTGTCTTTGGAATAAATTCACAAAACAGATGGTCATATCTACAAGCACCAGGTCTGAAGCACTCTTTCAGTGCAAAATTAAAATCTGACCCACTGCCAAATTTTCATCAGCTCCCTTATTCATATGTCTGTGTTTTACTTTGAATTGTCAGTTCTCATTTAAAATACAATTTGTAAGATCAAAGGCCTCAGGGAATTAGTAACATGCAATTGGGGATAACTGACAGGAAGGGAAAAATTTGGAATATCTCAAATGTTCTGAAAAATGATAGCAATAGGCTCTCGATTTAAATAAACGGCATAACAAAGGATTGTGACTTGAAGCAAAAATGACTTTCCAATTTTCTCAAATCTTAAATAGCATTTAATCATAATCCCAAGTTAATTTATTTTTGAAAGGCTAATATTTTATTTTAAAGATGATAAAATCACAATCATTGCTCTAATATTCAAATTGAAAGTGAGGATCATGTGCCTTACTCTGGTGTCATAAAAGCATACTGTTTATATTGTTCTGATGCATACTAACATATCTGAATATTCGGATTTAGTTATTATAGCCCAGTTTAAACATTCTGTTTCAGATAGTTCACCCTTTTAAAAACATAAATGGAACTGGAAGGACATGATATACATCTAAGCCTCTTTCTCCCTTTTGTCTGGCTTCATATTGCTTCATAATTCACTTTCGTGATCGCAAAATATAAGAATATAAGAAATAGTGACTGAGTAGACTATGCCGTCCTTCAAAAACTGCACCCAGTAAAATCTTCAAGAAGGAACTGCAGATGCTAGAAAGTCGAAGGTACACAAAAATGCTGGAGAAACTCAGCGGGTGCAGCAGCATCTATGGAGCGAAGGAAATAGGTAACGTTTCGGGCCGAAACCCTTCTTCTGGTAAAATCTGGTAAAATCTGACAGCTTCAGCTTCAATTTAGTGTCTGTTTCCCACACCCTTAAAATATCAAAGAGACTTAATGGTGTTGACACCATGGGAGAGTCATGAACAGGATCAGAAGTGGAGATGAGAAGAAACTTTCTTCCCCAGGAGGTTGTGAATCTTGTCGACAGGAGTCTACCACTGGGGAATCGATTTGCTAAACCTTGCCCACCTCTACCCTGAAAATGTTTATTCACCATTCCCTGTCATAGATAATTCTGAAGATTCACAACCTTAATGAAAGGAGATCTACTATCATCTTGCATCTGTGTTTCTGACTCATACCACACCTCTGGTTCTAGATTCTCCCTATTTTACTGACCAGTAAAATAGTCAACTCTTTCATAATCTTTGACATTTTAAGATCACTTCTAATTCTTTGAAACTCTAATGTAAGAATCTATCCTGCTCTATTATGTTTCCACAGACAATCTCTGCATCTTGAACCATCTCAAACATTGAAGTGAGAATGTTCAAGTTGTGCTATTGGCATGGGTTCCATGATTTTGACCCACCTACCATAGTTAGAATGATGGGGTAGCAAGCTTTTCTTTTGCCTGCTGTAGGTTGGTGACTTTCATCTCTCCTCTGATACAACACCTCCTGAACCTCACCTGAATCCGTTCTTTCCTACAAAAAAACAGCATCTGCAGTTCCTTCCTACACATGTTGTCTGCTACACTACAAAATCTCCTCAAGGTATGACTACTTTGAAGAAGTTCTACTCCTCTCTCCGATGAGAGTTCTGCAACATCCTCTCTTGCTGCTCCCCCTCTGTGCCTTTATCATCGTTACTTTTTTGCATATCTTTTATTCATTGTTCTTTATTTTTCCACATCATCACCTATATCTCTCGTTTCCCTTATCCCTAACCAGTCTGAAGAAGGGTCACGACCCGAATCATTGCCCATTCTTTCTCTCCAGAGATGCTGCCTCTGCTGCTGAGTAACTCGTGCTTTTTGTGTCTATCTTCTGAATCTGTCTGGATGGGGTTAAACTACCCAAAGCTCACAATGCAGAAGGATGTACCATTCTTTTGATAGTTTAGTGCACTATATATACCATTGAAACACTATTTTATTTAATTTGCAACACAATATTCCCTTTAACTTTAAAAACTACAAGAATTGAGAAAAGAAGACAATTAGATTGAAAGAAAGACATGTCCCAGTTGCTGGACATTTTAATTATCCTTCCCATTCCTACAAAGACCTTTCTGTCCTCGGTCACCTCCATTGTCAGAGAGAGGCTAAACACAAATTGATGAAACAGCATCTCATATTTCGCTTGGGCAGCTTTCAGCCCAGTGGTACGATTATTGATTTTTCTCACTTGAGGCAGCCTCGGCATTCCTTCTCTCTCTCTATCTCTCCCCCACCCAAATCTCACTAGCTTCTCATTTTCACCCAACAAACAGCTTACATTGGCCGGTGTCACTTTTTTGCATATCTTTCATTCACTGTTCTTTTTCTCTTCACATCAACGTCTATATCAAGTCAAGTCAATTTTATTTCTATAGCACATTTAAAAACAACTCTTGTTGACCAAAGTGTGTTACATCAGTGCAGGTACTAACGTGCTACATACAATGATACATAGATCTAACAATATATACATAAATACATACATACAGCGCTCCCTCAGAGGACATCAAGAAATGTATATCTCTCGTTTCCCTTATCCCTAACCAGTCTGAAGAAGGGTCTCGACCCGAAACATCACCTATTCCTTCTCTCCAGAGATGGTGCCTGTCCCGTTGAGTTACTCCAGCTTTTTGTGCCTATCTTCAGTTAAAACCAGCATCTGCAGTTCCTTCTTACACATGTCACCATGTTAGTCCAATTATTTATTTATTTTGGTCAGAGTTATTGTATGATTAACTGGTTTGGCATTTTGTTCAGATGTTAATAACAGTTGATGTAAAAGTCCCACTGGTGCTTCACGGTGTGTTGGGAAGTGAAAATTAATAATTTTTATTTACGTATGACGGTCACAAAACAGCTTTTATTATACAACCTGCAAATCTGCCTTTATTGACCATTTTACAACCTGTTCAACAGCGCCAAATGCATTGAAGTATCTGCATTAATACTTTCTTGAGACATCAGAGGTATTAACATTAGTAGAAGAATATCTACTCAAATATTGCTGCTGTGTTGATTAAGAAACACTTAACTCATAAGAAAACCATATTGTTTTCTTTGAGTTGCGCAAGCTTACTGCATATCTGGCTGCACAAGGGCCTTTGTCCTTCTGGATGGCTCTAGTTGTGAGTTTGGTTGGGGGAGATCCAATACTGACAGGAGACTTTCCACGCGTGTACCATTGAAATAATGTCCTGTATTTCCAACTATTTATAAGTCACAGTCACACTTTTCTGAACCCAACAAAACTGTTAAAATCAGACATGCTCACCTGTGTGAAAATGGGACTAAGTGAGCTTTTTATTACAGCAATTGTCCAGTTGACTTGCTAAGATGTTGAATTTGACCCACGGTGTGAGAAAAAAAATGAATGCAAACTCAGCCGGCAGGCCATTTATCAACATGTTTATTTGGACAACCTGTTGGCACCTATTCAGGAACAGTAGGTTATCAAATTAAATATAACATTCACAATTAGACACATGTTAAAGCACTTCACACATCAAATTTACTTTTTGAAGTGCACAGGCAGCTTTATAGGCATGCGATCTTATGAGTTAAGTGTTTCTTAATGAACACTGCATAAATATTTGTGTCAACATTCTTCTACTAATATTAATACCTCTGATGTTTCACGAATGTATTAATGCAGATACTTCAATGCATTTGGGTCTGTTGAACAGGTTGTAACATAAAGCTTGACAAGCAGCATTTTTTGTAATTTGTCATCTTAGATTGTATTCCCCACCACAGCTTTACTTTATGAAAAATGTCTTAATCAAAGTACATTGTAGCAATGATAATTATCGCCAAGGTCCCTTAGGCATGTAAGGGTCTAATTGTATGGTTGTTCCGTGAAAGTGAGAAAAATTAATTCAGGCAATTACTGGCTGGCTTGTAACTAACAGAACTCATTGTGACCAACTTCAAAGGAAGTCCCTTGGACAAAGGTAGTTATGGAAATTCTCAATGCCAGTCTAATTACAAATGAACCAAATTGCAGCAAAGAAATCAGACTATTATGATCCGTTTCCTTTCCCAATTAATACCTTGGAGCCTTCCCTAAGGTCTCTGCATAGTGTGCTCTATATTTGGGTCTACGGTTCATTTTCTTCTCTTCTTTCATGGTCTTCTTCTTCAATACATAGAACATGGACATAGAACAGTATAGCACAGGAGCAGGACCTTCGTTCCCATGCTGTCTCCCCCAAAGGTGTTTGCACCAATGTAAACTAATCAAATGAGCCTGCATGTGGTTTATATCACTCCACCCCCTGCCAATTCAAGTCCCAGTCTAAATGCATCTTAAATGTTGTTGTCATCTCTGCTTCCACTACCTCCCCTGGCAAGATGCTTCAGGCACCAACCACAAGCCCATCTCACAAATCCCCTTAGAGGGGAGATCCTTAAAAAGGAGCATTCAAGGGCAAGTTTCAGAAATGTAAGTGAACTGCAGACAGTAGAAACAAGGAACTGCAGAATCTGATTTACACAAAAAGACACAAAGCACTGGAGTAACTCAGTTAAGCAATAATCTTGTGATCTTTTAGAGGTGTGTCAGATCATGAGGGGATTAGATAGGGTGAACGCATAGAATCCTTTCCCCAGAGAAGGGAATAATGAACCAGAGGACATAGGTTTAAGGTGAGAGGGAAAAGATTTAATATAACCCGCCTCCCTCCACCTTAAATCTATGCCCTCTGGAAGTTGGAATGTTCATTCTGGGGGTAAACTCTTTGACTGTTTACCCTGGCCCATGCCTCTTACAGAGTAGAAAAACTGAGCTATGCCACCTCTTGTCAGAACTAAAAGAATTTAGAAATTAAGAAGCTTTGAGATGTGGAAAAATGGGAAAGGGGAGAAGAGTATACAAGTATTGGAGAGGGCAAGAATGATTGAATGACCAGAAGGATGATGCTAGAAAGCCTGTGAAGTTTTAATGGGGTCACAGCCATATAACACAGGAACAGGGTCTTCAGTACAACTTGCCCATGCTGATCAAGATGCCCCATCTACACTAGTTGCCACCTGCCCATATTTGACCCATATCTCTAAAAACCTTTCCTATCCATGTCTCTGCCCAAATGTTTTTTAAATTTTGTTATAGTATCTTCCCCAACTACCTCATCTGACAGCTTGTTCCATATACCCACCACACTCTGTATGAAATAGTTGCTGCTCAGGTTCCTATCAAATATTTTCCCACTCACCTTAAACCTATGTCCTCTGGCACACACACACACACACACACACACACACACACACACACACACACACACACACACACACACACACACACACACACACACACACACACACACACACACACACACACACACGTGTTAGTCTGATAATTTATTTATTTTGGTCAGTGTCTTTGTGTGATTAACTGCTTCATCATTCTGTTCAAAAGTTGATGTTATGGATGAAATGTCTAAAGCTTTAGTGCCTTTTCTAAAGTGTAGAATTAAGGGCCTGTCCCCCTTGGGCTTCATTTGCGAGTCATTTTTACGCAACACCATTTACGCATCACGACGCATAATGCGCATGTGATGCACGCATTGCGTGCATTATGCATGCATGTCATGCATTATGCGCGCTTGAAGCGTGGTGATGTAGGCAGGATTTTGGGATTCACAAAATCTTCGCGCGACACCTGCCGGATAGTGAAAGACTTTAGGAAGCAAAGCGGTACACATACCCCAGTTTGCATTGATGGTGCCGAAGTGGAGATGGTGGAAAAATTCAAATTCCTCATAGTCAATATCACCACAACTTCTCCTGGACCACCCACATTGAAGTAACAACCAAGAAGGCACAACAACGCATCTACTTCCTTAGAAGACTTAAGGGCCTGTCCCACTTGGGCGTCATTTGCGCATGATTTACGCTTCATTATTTACGCATCACGACGCACGACGTGTGCGTCGTGCCGCGCATGTGATGCGCGCATGGTGCGCATTAAATGCGCATGGTGACATAGTCAGTGATGCGCTGTCGTGTGCGGCGTCCAGGAATTTGTGATGTATAAAATCTTCGCACGCCACCTGCGTGACGCGCAAATAACGCCCAAGTGAGACAGGCCATTTAGAAAGTTTGGAATATCCCCTTCAACTCTCACTGACTTCTACAGGTGCATCATAGAAAACATTTTATTGGGATGCATCACAGCCTTATTTGGAAACAGCTCCATCCAAGACAGCAATTAATTGCAGCGAATTGTGGATGCAGCCCAGGCCATCACACAAACCAACTTCCCTTCTATTGATTCCATTTGTATCCCCAGGCTGCCACGGCAAGGCAGAATATTCAAGGATGAGTTGCACCTTGGTCACTCCCTCTTCTCCCCTCTCCCATCAGCAAAAGGTATAGAAGTGTGAAAACGCACACCACCAGATTCAGGGACAGTTTCTTCCCAGCTGTTATCAGGCAATTGAATCATCCTACCACATCTAGAGAGCAGTGCTGAACTACTATCTACCTCTTTGATGACCCTCGGACCAGTGGCAGACTGGGTCAAAAAATATTGGTTGCCAGGAGACAAAGGGGGCCCACCCACAACTACAATGCTATCATTTAACAGGGGCCCATTTGCCATCACTTGCTATCACTTCATCAGGGGCCCACTTGCCATCAGGCAAGCCGACACCCTGGCCAGTCCGCCACTGCCTCGGACTATCCTTGATTGGACTTTGCTGTCTTTAACTTGTACTAAACATTGTTCCCTTATCATGTATCTGCACACTGTAAAGATATTGATTGTAATAATGTATTGTCTTTCTACTGACTGGGTAGTATGCAACCAAAGTTTTTCACTGTACCTCAGTACACCTGACAATAAACTAAAATGAAACTGAAAGTACAAACAGTCTGAAATGGGGTCCCAAATGGAAACATCACCATCCATGTTCTCAAGGGATGCTGTCGGTTCCGCTGAGTTTCATCTGTACTGTGTATCCTCTTTTATCGTAGTTTATCATGTATTTTGTAAGGTTTGTGGTTTTCCTGCTCTCTCTAGGTCTCTATTTATAAAGCACAGGACTTTGCTTTTTATTTTAAAAAAAAACTGCTCTTAACTTGTTCTGCCACTTCCAATAAACTAATTATGTATGCTGCTAGGTCTCTCTGTTCTTATACCCCTTTCAAAATATTTTTTCAGCATTAAAATCTATCTGTCAGATATTCATCCATTCTACTATGCTGTCTGTATCTCCTCAATTAATTGTTTACCTCCCCACGTTTCACTGTGCCTCCGAGTTTTCGGTTTCTGCAACTTTTGAAATTGTGCCTTATATACTTGAGTTGAAGTTGAAAATATGCATTAAGAAAAATGCTGACCTTTATACGGACACCTGGGGAACTCCACTGTGCACTTCCCTTCTGCCTGATCAATCACCTTTCACAGCTGTTCTCCACTTCCTTTTATTTATCTAACCATCTTCTCCAAGGACCTTAAGTGGGGGACTACCATCGACTCCACAGTCAAAAAGGCACACAGAGGATGCACTTCCTGCGGCAACTGAGGAAGCACAATTTGCCACAGGCAATGATGGTCCAATTCTACACGACCATTGTAGAGTCTGTTCTCACCTTCTCCATCATGGTCTGGTTTGGCTCAGCCACCCAGCACGACACCTGGAGGCTGCAGCGAATTGTCCGATCAGCAGAGAAGGTTATTGGCTGCAACCTTCCCTCCATTGATGAACTGTACACTACAAGGGCCAGGAAGCGAGCGGGCAAGATCATCTCTGACCTCTCTCACCCTGGCCACAAACTCATTGAATCACTTCCCTCTGGAAGGTGACTCCAGACTGTCAAAGCTGACACAGTCAGATATAAAAACAGTTTTTATCCACGAGTAGTTGCTCTACTCAACAGCCAAAAATCTGTAGCCTCCCTTTGATCTGGAATTTTGTTTGTTCGCACCCTTGATCAATGGAGTTTTATCATTAATGTTTTATTATTATTAATATTTAGTGTTTTCTGAGTCATTCGTAACCGTCACTGTATGTCATGTTGTCACTTGAGGGCGGGGCACCAAGGCAAATTCCTTGTTTGTGAATTCTTGGCCAATAAACTTACTTACTTACAAATTTTCTATCTGTGAGACCTCTTTTATTCCATGGCCTTCATTTTAGATATCAATCACATTACCAAGTTCCGCACTTTATCAACCATCTTATGGACACATAGTTAGACAGATATGGAACTCATATCTGTCAAACCATAAGTGTCTATCTTAGCTAAACCTATATCTATCTCATCAGCCACACATTCCTCATTGATACTTTAACAAATTCTATTCAGTTGGTTAAAAATTATTTGCGTTTTACAAATCCTTTCTTTAACCAATTCATACCACTAATTCTGGGCCTGATTACTGTCTTTAGTACTTTAGAAACATAGAAACATAGAAATTAGGTGCAGGAGTAGGCCATTCGTCCCTTCGAGCCTGCACCGCCATTTAATATGATCATGGCTGATCATCCAACTCAGTATCCCGTACCTGCCTTCTCTCCATACCCTCTGATCCCCTTGGCCACAAGGGCCAACATCTAACTCCATCTTAAATATAGCCAATGAACTGGCCTCAACTACCCTCAGTGGCAGAGAGTTCCAGAGATTTACCACTGTCTGTGTGAAAAAAGTTCTCCTCATCTCGGTTTTAAAGGATTTCCCCCTTATCCTTAAGCTGTGACCCCTTGTCCTGGACTTCCCCAAAATCGGGCACAATCTTCCTGCATTTAGCCTGTCCAGCCCGTTAAGAATTTTGTAAGTTTCTATAAGATCCCCCCTCAATCTTCTAAATTCTAGCGAGTATCAACCAAGTCTATCCAGTCTTTCTTCATAAGACAGTCCTGACATCCCAGGAATCAGTCTGGTGAACTTTCTCTGCACTCCCTCTATGGCAATAATGTCCTTCCTTCCTCAGATGCAACGAGATCTGGGTGTCATGGTACACCAGTCATTCTTGCTAAAAGTAGGCATTCAGGTGCAGCAGGCAGTGAAGACAGCGAATGGTATGTTAGCATTTATAGCAAAAGGATTTGAGTGTAGGAGCAGGGAGGTTCTACTGCAGTTGTACAGGGTCTTGGTGAGACCACACCTGGAGTATTGCGCACAGTTTTGGTCTCCTAATCTGAGGAAAGACATTCTTGCCATAGAGGGAGTACAGAACAGGTTCACCAGACTGATTCCTGGGATGTCAGGACTTTCATATGAAGAAAAACTGGATAGACTCAGCTTGTACTCGCTAGAATATAGAAGATTGAGGGGGGATCTTATAGAAACTTACAAAATTCTTAAGGGGTTGGACAGGAGCACTATTGAGAAAAGTGTTGTTGTTGTCAGAGGAAGATTGTTCCCGATGTTGGGAAAGTCCAGAACAAGGGTTGACAGTTTAAGGATAAGGGGGAAATCTTTTAGGACCGAGATGAGGAAAACATTTTTCACACAGAGAGTGATGAATCTCTGGAATTCTCTGCCACAGAAGGTAGTTGAGGCCAGTTCATTGGCTATATTTAAGAGAGAGTTAGATGTGGCCCTTGTGGCTAAAGGGATCAGGGGGTATGGAGAGAAGGCAGGTACAGGATACTGAGTTGGATGATCAGCCATGATCATATTGAATGGCGGTGCAGGCTCGAAGGGCCGAACGGCCTACTCCTGCACATATTTTCTATGTTTCTATGTTTCTATGAAACGTCACCTGTTCCTTCGCTCCATAGATGCTGCCTCACCCACAGAGTTTCTCTAGCATTTTTGTCTTCCTGGGGATCATTAATGGTCATTTGAGCCATCAGGTTAGCAATCTGATTCCACAGTATTACAACTAATCTGAAAATTAGTCCCTCTGACAACAACAACACTCTTCTCAGGGCCGAATGGCCTACTCCTGCACATATTTTCTATGTTTCTATGTTTCTATGAAACGTCACCTGTTCTTTTGCTCCATAGATGCTGCCATTGAGCCCTTGACATTTCCCCCTTGGGTAAAAGGTTCAGTGTCTACCCTGCCTATGTTTAGTTTATTTCGTTTAGAGAAACAGTGCGGAAACAGGCTCTTCAGCCTACTGTCTGCACTGAACTGCGATCCCTGTATGTTAACACTATCCCACACACACTAGGGACAATTTACACTCATACCAAGCCAATTTACCTCCATACCTGTACATCTTTGGAGTGTGGGAGGAAACCGATGATCTCAGAGAAAATCCACACAGAGAACGTACAAACTCCATAAAGACAGCATCCGTAGTCAGGATCGAACCCGTGTCTCCAACGTTGCAAATGCTGTAAGGCAATAACTTTACCACTGCGCCACCCTACGCACAGCATACGTGACAATAAAGAATCATTGAACCATTAAACCATTAAGCGAGAGGACATAGAACAAAAGAAAAGAGAAATAAAATATGGGAGGTGCAAAATACAGAGTACGATGACATAGACATTCCATGCTTCATGACGCTATAACATGGAACAATCCAACACAAGATGCTTCTCATCATGTTATATACTCCTATATGGTCGCCCTTCAACCTCTGACGTTGCAGAGAAAACAATCCAACAATCCTTAAAGGTAATACCTAATTCATACATTGTTCATTTATTGTTAAATCACAAATAGATTGCTTCCATTGTCAATGAAAATATGAAATTATTAAAAATGTTGCAGCAGTATCTTGGCAAAACTTTGTTACTAGACCAAAGGAATTCTCTGCGAAAGGAATCCATCAATTGCATTATATTATAATGAGATAATGTACATAGTTACATCAGGTGCTGAATAGACTTCATTCACTTTTTACATGTCACATGAGACTTCATTTTGCTAACTTATAATGATGCAATGCACTTATAATAGCGTAATGAGGGCCATTAGTGAAGCAGAATTGTATCACAAAACATCACATGCAATTAACTGTCAGCTAATGAGCAGCTGTTTTTATATTAATGATAGCTTTAACATCTGTTAGCCTTCATACGATGCAGTAAGATGTCACAAAAGAACTACTTGAAATTTAGGAGTTTATAGTTTCAACTTCAATGGGTTTCCACACTAGAATATTCTAAATATTTTAATGTACTTGAATGTGTCAAACAAACTGTATTAATAAATATATATAATTGCTCACTAAATGTTAGTTTCCCTCAGCCGAACCTATCTTATGTCCTTCACAGGAATGTCACTCCTCTCAAGTTTTGCTACCAAGTCAAAAATAATCAAATTTTTTTAAAAAGTACACAAAAAGCTGGTGTAAATTAACGGGTCAGACGGCATCTCTGGAGACCATGGATAGTGACGTTTCAGGTTGGGACCCCTTCTTCAGACTATTTGTAGTTGGAGAGAGAAAGCTGGAAGGGAGGTGGGTGTGAGACAATGCCTGGCAAGTGATAGGTGGATACAGGTGAAAGGGATTTTTGACAGGCAGATGTTGGACAAAGGCCAGAAGTGAAAAGCCAAAAAGTGTGAGGTAAGGAGATAAGAGTGGGTACCATGAAATACAAAGCCAGAGAAAGGAATATAGGTGAAAGGGGAGGAGGAGAAAGGGGAATGGGAGAAATGAATATATATCCAGGTGGGCACAGGGAAGAGATAGGGAAAAAGGGTGAGTGGAGAAGGGGTGGGTGGGAAGGTGGGGGGGGGCAAGAGGTGGAAAGAAGTGCAGCACAGTTAATTGTGGAGTCAATGGGTTTAGATGTCAGTCGATAATCTGTCTCCTGCGTTGGAAACAGCGAGATCAAAAAACTGGGGAGAAGTGTCAAGAGATAGTTCAATAGAATTTGAGGACAGGATGGAAGTTAGTGATAAAATTAATGAAATCAACAAACAGCATTTGTCAAAATTCAGGAATTTGTCATAATTCAAGAATTGAATTATGTTGGGTGGTGTGCAGAGAGATCAGTCAAGGGGAAGGCAAACAATGATAAAAGCATTTAAAAAATAGAATGACCACAGGAAATAAGTTAGCAGGAAATTGGCAAAAATACTGCAGGGAAAAGGGCAAAGTGTAAAGATGAAGGCTAACGTCAACTATATTCCCTTAATTTTGCCACTTTCCATTGTGAAACTGATGAACACCCTGATAATATTACACAAACTGAACTCATGCTCCTTGAAGCTCACCATCAATTTATTCACTGTAGATCAATATGAAACCTGCAAGAACTGCTCGGCTCCTGATTTTGTTGGATTACGGTGATCGGTTTGTCAAAGAGGACTCTCTCGAACTTCTACAGGTGCACAGTAGAGAACATACTGATTGGTTGCATCGTGGCCTGGTTCGGCAACGTGAACGTCCAGGAGTGGAAAAGACTGCAGAAAGTTGTGACCACTGCCTAGTCCATCACCGGCTCTGACCTCTCCACCATTTAAGGGACCTATCACAGTCGCTGCCTCAAAAAGGCTGTCAACATCATCAAAGGCCCACACCATCTTGGTCACACATTCATTTCACCATTGCTATCCGGAAGAAGGTACAGGTGCCTGAAATCTGTAACATCCAGGTTCAGAAACAGCTTCTTCCCCACAGCCATCAGGCTATTAAACACGTCAAACATCAAATAAGCTCTGAACAATATCAGTATTATTATTATTATTGCACTATATCTGTTTATTTATTGTGTATATATGGTTTATGGTCTAAAGACACACTGAACGTTTTATCTTCCGTTTAGTATTATGTTTACATATTCTGTTGTGCTGCACCAAGTAAGCATTTCATTGTCCTATCTGGGACACATGACAGTAAAACTCTCTTGATTCTTGACTTGACTCTTGAGAGGACAAAATCTATCTTGATTTTGATAAATCCTTGTTGCGATCAGTGAACGCAGAAGGAGAGGAAACATAACTGGCATTAAAAGTCAAGGCAGATATTAATTGAGTAAGGTATAACAGAGATGTGGCAAAATTGTTGTCAATACAATTATGAAAGGCATAGATAGGGTAGACAGTCATAACCTTTGTCCAGGGTGGAAATGACAAGGACTGGAGGACATAGATTTCAGGTAAGAGGAGCAATGTTTAAAGGACATTTACAGGGCAAGATCTTTTTTTACAAAGAATGGTGGGTGCCTGGAATACATTGCCGGGGTTAGTGGGGGAAGCAGATTCGATAACGGCATTAAAGTGGCTTATAGACAGGCACATGAATATGCAGGGAATAGAGGGATATGGATTTTGCACAGGCAATGAAGATTAGTTTAACTTGGCATTATGTTCGGTATGGTCATTCTGTGCCAAAGGGCCTGTTCCTGTGCTGTATTGTTCTATGTTCTATATAATACGCATTAGTCATAGAGTTTCATCAAAGACTTGATGAAACCAGAACCAATACTCAGGCCATCTACTATTAATTCTCTGTTGCAATAAATTCAGTTTATAGAAATAACCTTGTTTCACAGACCGTGTCTCTCCTGAGACCTCAACTGTCAAGACAGGTAAGAGCAATAATGCTGGAGAAGCTTCATCACCTTCATGCTCATACACAGGTCAGGTACCAGCCTGACATAGACACATACTGTATTATTTCCGATGAGCATCTGCAATATTCTGGATCTTCACATTTTTCGTCATTCTGTGAACACAATCACCAGCAACTAAAGGAAAAGGCTTTAAGTGACTTAACTAAACTTCAAATTATTTTTTCAATTATTCATCAAAGAACATATTTTCATTCATTGCAATATTCCTCTGGTCATTCCTACTTACATTACAAATAATAATAATAATAATATTAATAATAATAATAATAATAATAATAAATACTTTATTGATCCCCTCAGGGAAATTCAGATGTCCAGAAGCCCCCAACCAACAAACCCACAGATTCAAAACGAACGAAGACAAAAAATACATAGAATACACTGTGGACACTACCTGAGAGCAATAAATACTTAAAAAGACCAATAATTAACAATTAAAAATTAAAAATTGCAAGAATGCATCCACCTACAGCCTAGCGGTCCGAATTATAAAATCTAATGGCTGCAGGGGTGAAGCATCTCCTGAACCGCTCCATTCTACAGGGCAGGGAGAGGAGCCGGTTGTTGTTCCGAGTGCTCTTTTGACCCTCCAGAATTATATGGAGGGGATGCCCGGGGTTTTTCAGGATGACCTGCACCTTGTGCCTCATACGCCTCTCAAGCACATCCATCCCAGAGTCTACTCTCCCTTCCAGCACTGAGCTAGCTCGTTTAACCAGTTTGACCAGCTTCTTGTTGTTTTTTGCACTAATGCTGTTGCCCCAGCAGACAACCGCGTAGAAAATAATACTTGCAACCACAGTGTTGTAAAACATGTGCAGCATGTCATTGCACACATTGAAGGATTTGAGCCTTCTGAGGAAAAAGAGTCTGCACTGGCCTTTTTTGTAGAGGGAGTCAGAGTTGACAGACCAGTCCAGTTTGTTATCAAGGTGCACTCCAAGGTATTTATATGTCTGCACCACCTCAATGTCAGCCCCAGCAGCGTTGACCGGCTGAAGGGGGAGCTTGGACCTGCCAAAGTTAACCACCATCTCGTTAGTCTTAGTTGTATTCAGGATGAGACAGTTCTCTTCACTCCAGGCACAAACAGAACTGGTCAAGTTCCTGTATTCCTCCTCCTGCCCGTTCCTTACACATGCCACAATCGCTGTATCATCTGAATATTTCTGTATGTGGCATGTGTCAGACTTATAGTTAAAGTCTGCTGTATACAGTGTGAAGAGGAACGGGGCCAGAACCGTTCCCTGTGGGGCTCCGACATTGCACACCACTGTGCCAGAGACACTGTCCCCCAGCTTGACAAACTGTGGTCGACCCGTCAGGTAGTCGTCTATCCGGGAGATAAATGTGGAATCCACCCCCATCCTCTTAAGCTTGTCATTCAGAATCAGGGGTTGGATGGTGTTGAACGCACTTGAGAAGTCGAAGAACATAATCCTCATATAGCCACCGGGTTTATCCAAAAAGGAGTAGATCCGGTGCAGCATGTAGAGGACTGCGTCATCCACCCCAATGTTCTCCTGGTATGCAAACTGTAGTGGGTCGAGTGCGTGCTGGACTTGTGGTCTCAGGAGACGAATGAGTAGCCGCTCCATTGTTTTCATGATATGGGATGTAAGGGCCACCGGTCTGTAGTCGTTGATCTCGGTCGGCCGCCCTGCTTTGGGAACCGGCACGAGACATGATGTTTTCCACAGACCTGGTACCCTCCCTGACTGGAGGCTCAGGTTGAAAATGATCTGGAGCGGCTCCGCCAGCTGAGCCGCACAGTCTTTTAGTAGCCTGGGACATACACCATCAGGGCCAGCTGCTTTACCAGGGCACACGCAGCCTCCTCAGCTCAGCTCTCACCTCGTCCGCCGTGAAGAACAGTTGAGGAGATGCCGGCATAGGAGGTGCTGCAGCTGTGGTGTTGGGGGGGCTGCCTCATGGAGGTGATGGTGGGGGAGAGGCTGCACCTGTAGAGGTGGGAGGGGATACCATATCAAACCTGTTATAGAACATGTTAAACTCATTGGCCTTGTCCACGTCTCCTGACGGCTGGCTTCTCTTCTCCTTGAAGCCAGTGATGGTCTTCATTCCTCTCCACACCTCTTTGATGTTGTTGTACTGCAGTTTCTTCTCCAGCTTCCTTTTATAGTCCCCCTTTTCCTGCTTCATACTGCTTTACAAGTGGTGCTGTACCCTCTTGATTTTTTTCCCGATCACCAACCTCGAAAGCCTCCTTTTTCTCTTGATGTTGCTTGTAATCCAAGGTTTGTTATTGGGAAAGCAACAAACAGTTCTTACTGGCACAACAACATCCCTACAGAAGTTGATGTAGTCCATTATGCATCCAGCCATCTTGTCGATGTCCATACAGCTGTTTAATTCCTGTGACTCCATCAGTTTGTCCCAGTCTGTGCATTGAAATCAGTCCCTCAGTGATTCACTGGCCTCTGGTGTCCACTTTCTGAAAGACCGGGTGGTTGTAGGCTGTCTCAGTACACAGGGTTTGTAAGAAGTCCTTAGATAAACCAGGTTGTGATCTGATTTGCCAAGCGGTGGAAAGGCTAAGACACTATAGGCCTCCTTGACATTGACATAGCACAAGTCCAGTGTCTTCCTGCATCTAGCCTGTCCAACCCCTTAAGAACTTTGTAAGTTTCTATAAGATCCCCTCTCAATCTTCTAAATTCTTGAGAGTATAAACCAAGTCTATCCAGTCTTTCTTCACAACCTTTCTAGTAAATCTTTGAGAAATAAATGGAGTACCTGGGGATAATCTATGTCGTTTCAGGGTGAATGTGCAAACTCCATTGCAGTCACAAACTTCAAGCAAACTGCACCGCAACTCAAGATCAAACTTGAACGACTGGAGCTGTGAGGCAGCAGCACTACTTGCCTTGAATTTTCTGACCAACAATGGCTCTTTGCCTACTAACATTTCCAATATAACTTTCTAATTTTATAATTTTCTTTTATAAACTATAAGTTCTTACTTCTTCTCAATCCAATTACCTTTCAGTAATTGTTACCTGTCTTCTCTTATTTTGCCCCACCATTGATCCATGTCAAATGTATTTAATTTGCTTTCCACACTGCTTTTATTGTTCAGCCTTAGTATGGTTTGCCACTGGTGTTACATGCAGGCCAGATCAGACAGATACATTTCTTTCTCAATGCATAGTAGTGAACCACTTAGGTAGGTTCTCACACAAAACATCCCAAGAACAGCTTCTTCCCATCAACTAGCAGGCTCTTGAATAACACTGTGTAAAACTGACCACAACCCTACCTTGGTAATGAACTACAATGGACTTTATAAAGGTTGCACTGCATTCTTCAGTTTGCACCAGTATGGTCTGGTTATTTATTATATTATTCATTATTGTTATTTATTTGCTATGTTGTTGCATTAAAATGCATGTAAGGCTGCAGCAAATACAAATTTAATTGTTCCGCTCCCTCGGATATTAAACACTCTTGACTCTTGATAAGTAGTCAAGTCAATTCAACTTGAGTTTATTGTCATCTGCACATTCCATTCTCATGCCATATTTCCTGCAACACAGAAAGAGGCTATTTGCCCCATTAAATTAATTTTAGACATACAGCATGGAAACAGCATGGAAACAGACGAGGGACGAGTTGTACTTATACCAAGCCAATTAACATACAAATCTGTACGTCTTTGGAGTGTGGGAAATCTTGAAGAAAACCCACGCGGCCACGGGGAGAATGTACAAACTCCGTACAGACAACACCTGTTCCTGCAAGTGCTGTAAGGCAGCAACTCTACCGCTGCACCATCGTGCCACCCCAATGTTAGCTCTCAATGAATATCCATCCCCTACCATTTATTTAATACCATCAATGCATTCTCAGAGAGGTACGGGTACAATGTAAATCTTCCGCTATTTGCAGCCTCTTGTGTTCTTGTGCATTAGAATTGCCATTCCAGGCCATGATGCAACCAGTCAAGATATTTCCGACAGTACAAGTGTAGAAGTATTCCAAATCGCTACAGATCCTAAACAGACCAATGAAATACAACAGTATTTAAAGTAAGGCACAACACAATTTAAAATCATATGTGTTGCAAAATTTTGAGATATACCAAGTTCTTAAGAGGACATACAGAGGCTGTTAGTAGAATCTTGGTACATGAACAAAATCTCAATTGGATGACAGGTTATTTTTTAAACAAGTGACTTGGGAGGATGCTTTTGCACTCTTTGTATTGGTGAGGAATGCAGTTAATGAAACAAATGGATTCCCGAGATTAGGAATAAAATACTGGAATTAGTAAATTAGAAGTTATAGTGAAGAAATCAGTGTTTCAGGATGATAACCTGCCATTAGAAAGGGGAAAAATTAGAGATATGATACCAGTAAGTGTTAAGGTCATGTCCCACAGGCGACTTTTCAGCGGACTGCCTGCGACCTTCAAGCTCGATGCACTCGCATGAAAAACCCCGAACTGGAACGGCGACCATCAGAGCGGAACACACGCGCAAACACATCGCGAAGGTGGGGGCCAGGGAAAGCGGGGGAGCGCTGTCTGAAATTCACATGGTGCAAAGCCAAGGTGAAATAGACACACACCGCGATGAACAGGAAGGTTAAAGACGGCTAGCACAGTGTACGGTAAGTCCGTTAAAAAGTGACTTGGGGATGGGCACTCTTTGGGGGGGGGGGGGGGGGAATTGGAAATACTTTTAAGAAACCAGACTACTTTTAATAAGCCAGAGATACACAGCTGTGAAGTTTAGCGGGCATTTAACATTACTGGTCAGTTTTCCTTGGTTCTGAAAACTTGTGCTTACGTTTTTTTCCCCCTATGAGCCAATGAAAATGCCTGGTCAGCAAAGGCGATTAACTGAAACTACCTACAGCTACCTCGACACCTACAATGACATGGCGAGCCCACTACCACTGCACCTACGACTACAAAAGTATCGATTTTCTCCATGGCGACCAACAAGTTGAAAAATTTGCTGCAACCAAACTAAGGTCGCGGCTAATTCCCAGAATGCGGGAACTCCTCTTGACCATGAAGAAGACTCAACAGAGACCACAAGCGACCATGTGGCGATCATGAGGCGAGCACAGACTCTCCGACACTCGCCTAAAAAGTCGCATAAGTGGGACAGGCCCTTTAAGATGCAAGAAAGGGTGGAAGGGTTGGGAGAACATAAGGGAATGTTAGCAAGAGAGTGATTAAATTAAAATGGAGTGGGTTACTGAACTTTGGAAATAGAGATATAGGGAACAAAAGTTTTCCTAAATCCATATCAACCACTCATTCAGCCCCTGCAGAAGTATCGTGTCCACTCAGAACATATGTATTTAGAAAGGATGTATAGGCTTTGGAGAGTGGTGTCCCCACCACTCCCTCTCTTCACTCTCCCTCTTCTTTTCCCTCTCCTCCTCCCCACCCCAAATCCCTCCCCCTCCATTCCCCTACCCACAGTCACTCCCTCCCTCCCTCCCTCTTTTCCCCTCCTCCTTAACCCCTCCTATCCCTCTATCCCCCACCTCCCCCACTAATCAACTACACCTATCCCCCCCCCCCCCACACTGCCTCCTCACCTCCCCAGGATCTTTCCCCTCTCCTCCCCAATCCCTCCCTCACCTCTCCCTCCCTCTCCTTTCCCCTACCCTCAGTCACTCACTCCCCCCATAAATCCTCTCCCCACCTCACCCCCCTCCTATCCCTCTATCCCCCACTCCCTGTCTCCCCCCCCTCCCCCACTCCCCAACTCCTCCTCCATCACCTCCCCCACTGCCCTCCTCTCCCTCTATTCCCCACTCCTTACCTCCCCCACTACCTTCTCCTCTCCCTCTATTCACCTTCCTCCCCCACCAGACATGAAACATGCCTGAGCAGTGCAGCACAGGAACAGGCCCCTTGACCCACAGTTTATTTGCTGAACAATGGTCAGGGATAGCCCATTCATAAGTTCATAAGGAATAGTAGAATTAGGCCATTCAGCCCATCAAGTTTACTCCGCCATTTAATCAAGGTTAATCTATCTTTTCCTCCTCACCCCATTCTCCTGCCTTTGCCCCATAACCTCTGACACCTGTACTAATCAAGAATATATCTATCTCTGCCTTAAAAATATCCACTGACTTAGCCTCCACAGCCTCATGTGGCAAAGAATTCCACAGATTCACCCAAAGTATTTTCACAAAAAGGGGTTTGAAGTCATCAAGGCGATGACACACATCCGGAATGATTTCCTCAAAGAGGATGTGGTAAACACTTGGAACAACATGTTATGGCTGTCAATGTAGACAAGTTAGTTCCCAACATTCATGTAGATAGGGATAATTTAGGGATATTAGATAGTGCACAAAAGGACATGCATTTATAGTAGCCTAGGAATTGAGGGGGGTGAGGGGGGGGGGGGGGCTCCTATCAGTGAAGATCCTTTGCACCTCTATTTACCCACAACCCCCAGTGTTTGACCTCCCTTGGCCTGATTTTCTATCTACGGGGCAAACAGGAGGTATGTTAGCGAGACGACATAATCAAAGCATCAAGTTTAAGATATATAGCAGATATTAATGCTAATGAAAACCAGCTTTCGTCAACTATTTCAAAATGTTAACTGCAAGCTTTCATTAGTTTGAAATAGTTCATGAAGATTGGTTCTCATTTGTATTAATGGTTATTGTATCTAAACATTAGAACATTGAACTTAGAACAGCACCGTTCCAATACCTTCAGCACTCTTCAGCTCCAATATCCATGCTGAACATGATGCCAGGTTAAGCAAATCTTCTTTGCCTCCCTGCGATCTATGTCCCTCCATTCCCTCCAACTCCATAGGGCAGTATGGTGGTACAGCGGTAGAGTTGCTGCCTTATAGCGCCAGAGACCCGGGTTCAATCCTGACCATGAATGCTGACTGTACGGAGTTGGTACATTCTCCCTGTGACCGCGTGAGTTTTCTCTCAGTGATCCGGTTTGTAAATTGTCCCTTGTGTGCCTGAGAGTGTACAAGGATTGCTGGTCGGCATGGACTCGGCAGGCTGAAGATCCTGTTTCTGCTCTGTATCTCTAAACTAAACTAAACTAAACTAAACTAAACTGAATTTCATGTGCCAATCTAAAAGCATCTTAGGTACCACTATCTATGTGGTGGGTGTCTGGAATGCCTGGTCCCGCATGTCTCCTTTAAAATCGGCCTTTCTCACCTAGAAGCAATGCCCTGTAGTCATTGCCATTCCCATGATTGGAAAAAGGTTGACTGTCTACCGTATCCATGCCACATAATTATACATACTTCTATCAGGTCTCATCTCAACCTTTTCCTAAATGGTCCAGAGAAAAGCAGTCCAAGGTTGTCCAACCTCTGCTTATAGCTAACATCTGCTAATCCAGGCAGCATTCTTGTAATTCACTCATGAACTTCTTCAAAAAGCTTTCACATCCTTTGTGCAATGAGGTGACCAGAACTGCACATAATCCTCCAATTGTGCCCAAACCAGTCCTATAAAGCTATACTATGACTGGCTAACTATAACTACTATTCTCTAACAAAATAAGGCAGCGTGGAGGAGTGCAGCTCTCCCAAATGATTTTGTTTTCTGCAACAAGACCACATATTCCTTTCAATAGTCAGTCTTTTTTGTCACATCATGGCACTTTGTCCACTTTGTACTCTGGTAACATAGTTTTCTCAAATTTCATATTTTCTGCATGACTTTTGATTTAAGCTGTAAACAGTGATCCTTCCAATAAAGAAACAGCATAGGTTCAATGATGCAGAGCTTTATTTGAATCTGCCAAAGCACTGAGGAGAATTATGAAGTGACCCCTGAATGGTTTCTACTTCAAATAGGTGTTTTCTAGATTTGTCTGGCTTATCGTGACTCAATACTATTACTCAATAGTATTACTATTGACATTGTAATACATTACACAGAAGTTCATTATATAATTGATCCTATGTCTATATTTGGCTCAAAGATCAATAAATCCAGAATATCAAGATTGATCCTGGTTAAGTATGTTGATTCACATTTGCTCTGTGATGTTTGGTAAGTAAGCAGGGTTATCACCATTCTTTCAGCAAAGTTGCAATGACAAGCAGAGTCAGCTTGAATGAAATGCCTGTTATTTGTATCATGGCCAAGAAATGGCCATCAGGATCTTTACCTGCTCATGTCATACTCACATATCAACACACTTTCATAATCATAATCATAATGTATTAGCCAAGTATGTTTTGCAACATACGAAGAATTTGATTTGCCATACAGTCATTCCAATAAACAGCAACAAGACACACAAAATACATTTTAACATAAACATCCACCACAGTGAATCCTCCATATTCCTCACTGTAAATAAGCAAGCTGCACAATCTGGAGTTCAAGATCATCTTTAATCTGTACATATAGTACAGCGGTACAGCAGGTTGTTAGTTGTTAGTTCATCATTACCGCTTCCAAGACTGGCCAGTATAGGAAGTGGGTGTTAGTATAAATCATATAGTAAGGAGGGGTTAGTGATGCTATTTCTACTATGATTGGTTCACATGCAATAACCAATCTACACTCACTCTGATGGAAGACACAAAAAAAGTTCAATCTCTTCCTTTGATCTCCCGCGTTCGGGGGCCTCGAGTCCTCTGTTGATGGGATAATCTTGGCTCCTGTAGACAGCAGTCGGGCCTTCTGTGTCAGGGTGATCAAGCTCTCGCATTGGGGGGATCTCAGCACCCCGTGCTGGGTGATCGGACCCCGAGTCGGTGTTAGTTGAACCTTCTGCGACTTTGGAGCTTCCTGACATCAGCCTTTACCCGGGACTGCGAGCTCCTCGATGATGAAATCCGCAGGCCACAGTTGGAGCATCAATCACAGGCACGGAATCACAGGCACCGATGGTAAGTCCACGACCCCGCTGTGCGACTCAAAGCCAGTCTCGAGCAAGGCCCCTAGTTCCATGACGTTAGGCCGCAGAGCGACCGGAGATACGATCCGGAAAACAATTGCTTCTCCGACAAGGTAAGAGATTGAAAAAGGTTTTTCCTAAACCCCTCCCCCACCCTCATATAAAACAAACCAGAGAACATTAATAAAAACTTTTTAAAACACACTAAAAATAACAAAAAAGACAAAAAGACAGACAGATCGTTGGCGAGGCTGCCGTCGCTGATGGCGCCACCCGGTTTAAGATGGCCAAGGAGGACTTCACAGATAAGAGAAAATTTTTCCATGAGACCTCCAGGACTTACTAGACTAAGTGGGACCCGTTGGGTCCCATGTTCACACGGGAGGGCTGGTCCCCCGACGCAATATTCCACCTCTACACCAATTCCAATATTGGTGGCCAGTGGGGGGGCTTTCTGGAGTGCTGGTATGGGTTCTTGGGGTGGCAGCACAGTCCCTCAAGCCTGATCTGCTGGCAGCTAACTCACGGCTGGTGGGCTGGCAGTTGACTCATGACTATTCCTTCAAATTCCATTTCAAGCAGGGTGCAAGGCCACCAAATTCAAGTGCAGTTTCTTACCACTATGAGCAGGGTGCAAGGCCACCGAATTCAAGTGCAGTTTCATACCACTTCAAGCTGGATCCATGGCCACCAAACTCAAGTGCAGTTTTATGCCACATTCAGCAGGGTGCAAGGCCACCAAATTCAGTGCAGTTTCATCCACTTCAAGCAGGATGCAAGGCCGCCAAATTCAAGTGCAGTTTCATTACACTTCAAGAAGGGTCGAAGACTACCAAATTCAAATGCAGCTTCATACCATTTCTTGCAGGGTGAAACCACCATAAAACCACACAAAACACCAAACTCACAGTTCAGTAGACATTCAGTGTGTTCAGTTGATTCACAGCTCAGACAGAGTCATGACCTCTCCCTCCCCCATCATGCAGAGATTGAGCCACACCCACACTTCCGGGTTTTATAACCCCTCCCCCTCCCACCGGGAAAGGTGTGGCTTTCAGGGCGTGATTGACAGGAGAGAGATTCTCAACATTTTTTTAAACACTAATAACATTTTTATTTTTCATTGATGGGAAGAATTCTCTGCACCTGCTCAGCGGAGGGGCACTGAGTACGATGGCCAAAAATCACAGCCATAAGTGGTAGCATTTTATCTTAAATCAATATAAAGTGCAAACAGGAAGTAAGTGCGTTTGCAGTAGTGCCTTTTAACTTCAAGCCAAAACACCCAAGCCACCATTTGCAGTAAGTAGTGCCTTTCAACTTTAACCCAAAGCTCCCAAGCCACCATTTGCAGTTAGAAGTGCTTTTCAACTTCAATCAAAATCACCCGCCATCATTTGCAGTTAGTGCCTTTCAACTTCAAGCCAAATCACCCAAGCCACCATTTGCAGTAAGTAGTGACTTTCAACTTCAAGCCAGAGCACCTCCCTCCATCTTGCAGAGAGTGAGAGAGGCACACCATTTCATGGTTTTATAGTCCCTCCCCCTCCCTCCAGCAGGTGCAGCAGAGAGAATGGTGATTTTTTTATACTTCAAGCCAAAGCTCCCACGCCACCTTTTGCAGTAAGTAGTGCCTTTCAACTTCAAGCAAAGCACCCGTCAACATTTGCAGTAAGTAGTGACTTTCAACTTCAAGCCAAAGCTCCCAAGCCACCTATTGCAGTAAGTAGTGCCTTTCAACTTCAAGCCAAATCACCCAAGCCACCATTTGCAGCAAGTAGTGCCTTTCAACTTCAAGCCAAAGCACCCAAGCCACCATTTGCAGTAAGTAGTGCCTTTCAACTTCAAGCAAATCACCCGCCACCATTTGCAGTAAGTAGTGCCTTTCAACTTCAAGCCAAAGCACCCAAACAACTTTATGCATGCAGTGTCTTTTTACTTCAAACAAACCATATTTTCATTTTCAAACCACATTAAGGGTAATCACAGTTGTGTAGACATTTGTTCAGTGTTATTCAGTGCTCAGAGAGACGTGACCCTTGGCTTCATCCATCTTGCAGATACTAAGTGAGGCACACCACTTCCTGGTTTTATAGTCCCTCCCCCTTCCCCCAGCAGGGGCAGCAGAGGGAATGGTGATTTTTTTTAATAACATTAATATATCTCTGATTTTTCATCGATGGGAAAAATCCTCCTCACCCATAAGGTGGAGAGGGGCTCTGAGCGAGGTGGCCAAAAATGATGGCCGTAGGTGGCGGCGTTCTGTCGGAAATTGCATAACAGTGGGTCAAAAGCGGTCAAGATCAGAGATTTAGTAATATAGATTTCTTATTTAACATTATCTTTGTCTGAACCTGTGATGATCCATCTTCTCCTGGTGTCTTATTCTAAGTTCCATCTCTATAGAAGGAATCTAATAAATTTGATGTTTGATCCTGTCTGCCTGTCTTTGTGGTCGACATCCACCAATGATTTATTTTCTGTACTGAATCTCCGAGTAACTTTTTGAATTTTAAATGTCCACTATTAGCACCCAAATAATATTTTCTATTATCTCATTGAACACTAATGCAAAGGTTCCTTGTTTTGATTTGAGTTGTTTTTGAATTATTTCTCGTAAAAAGAAGTTGATAATTTTCTTCAATCCTCCTGCTGTCTGTGGAGTCAACCTCATGAAAATGATGCATTTGTGCAAAAAAAACAATAAATATACCATTAGGAAAGCAAGTTTCATGTTTAATTAAAGATCTACCAAAAACCAGCAATTCAGTTTCATGATCGTTTCAAACAACTATGGTTTTTTCTCGGCACTTGTCATTTGTGCATTGGGACTTTGAGTTTTAAATCTGAAACTCTGCTTCAGGTCCTAAATCGTATAGGAAAATCAATATTGTAATCTTCTGCAACCTCCCAGTGATAAAATGAGTAGTCAATACCTCAACTCATGAACCAAATTGTCCAGTCAATGTTATTTTAATTGCTTGTCTTGGAGCATATTATAAAAACAGGTTACATGTTCTTTAGATTTGACAGTTAAAGTGCATTACCTCGAAATCTAGAAGTAATGTTGTTTCTTTTCTCTATCACAGTGCTCAAACATTTTATATAGAACATAAAATAGGTGTTTCAGCTCACAATGTCTTTGCTGAACATAATACCAAGACCAGATCTATGCCCTCTACAATGTGATATTTCCATCCTGGTAAAAAAAGTTCTGACTGTCTACCCTATCTATGCCTCTCATAATTTTAAATACTTCTATCAACTTTCCCCTCACACCCCATTGTTGCCGAGAAACCATTGCAAGTCTGTTCAACCTCTCCGATAGCTAATATCCCACTAATCAAGGCTTCATCTGGTAAACCTCCTCTCCACTTCTAAAACCTTCACATCTTTCCTGTAATGGGGTGACCAGAACTGCATGCAATACACCAAATGTAGCTTAACCAAGTCCTATTCTATATTTTCCCCTTATATTTGACCTCCTAAAGTGCAAATCGTACACTTGCTCGGATTACACTCCATCTGCTATTTCTCTGTCTATTTCTATAGCCGATCAATATCCTGCTGCATACTTCCTCACAGTCCACATCCCTCATAATCTTAGTGTAATCTGCAAATTTACAAACTAAACCATCTACATTTACATCCAAGTGGTCCCAGCATAGATCCCTGCAAAATTTCGCTGGTCACAGACCTCCAGCCTGAAAGTTGTCCTTCCACCACAACCCTCTGTCAGGGTCAGCCATTTCTGAATCCCTATGACCAAGTCACTGTTAATCCTGTGCTTCTCAATCTTCTCAATACATATTAAACTTTTACCAAAAAATATTAGATAACATTTATTAGATTTAGATTTATGGTGGCACAGGTGCTCAGTGGTAGAGTTGCTGCCTTGCAGTGCCAGAAACCCAGGTTTATCCCCTCTATTAATGGGCAGGCTATGAAATGTAGGAATCAGGCTGATACACACAAAACTGGCCCAAATACATCCCACTTATCTTCATCCAAGTGCTAAAAACAAACTACTGGATGAACTCATAGGGTCAAGCAGCATCAGAGGAGAAACATCGGCAGACAGTGGTTTGAGTTAAGATTCTTCTTCAGACTGATGGTGTAGAGAAGAGATGGCTGGTAGAAAGAAGTAATGGGAAGGGTTGGTGCAAGAGCTAGCACATAGATGCAGGAAGGATGGGATGATTGTCATGTGGGGGGAAGAGAAGGGTAGAGATAGTAACCAAGGCTATAGTTGATAAGTGGAGAAGACATCATGCCCATAATGGAAATAATGTTCCAAAAGGAACATTGTATGGGGATTGATATCATCCCATCCACTTCCAACACAGAATTAACATCAATGGCACAAGATGTCTTTGAGGCAGAAGTGAGTGATGGATATTTTCAGTCACATGAAATGACCTGGAAGTGCTCCCAGGTAAATGTTGTTCAATTGGATTATACTAAAATAAAACAGTATCATGCAATTGACTTTTTGGGCAAGCATGCTTTACCTAGATTATTTAATTGTGAGTGCTGTTCAAAATTCTCAGGATTGCTTTCCATCTCAGCTTAACTTATCAACCAGCCAGTTGGATGATTTACTACATGACATATCTTCATGGGTCCCAATATGGCTTTCATGTTGCTTTGGAAATTACCATAAATGAGGTATTATTTTATAGTCATAGAGTCATAGTCAGAAACAGGCCCTTTGGCCCAACTTGCCTACATCGGCCAGCATGTCCCATCTACACTAGTCCCACCTGCCTGCATTTGGCCCATACTCCTTTAAATTTGTCAGATAGAATGGTGATTTTTTTAAACTTCAAGCCAAAGCTCCCAAGCCACCATTTGCAGTAAGTAGTGCCTTTCAACTTTAACCCAAAGCTCCCAAGCCACCATTTGCAGTCAGAAGTGCCTTTCTACTTCAAGCCAAATCACCCAAGCCATCATGTGCAGTAAGTAGTGCCTTTTAACTTCCAGGCAAAGCACCCAAGCCATCATTTGCAGTACGTAGTGCCTTTCAACCTCAAACCAAAGCACCCAAGCCACCATTTGCAATAAGTAGTGCCTTTCAACTTCAAGCAAAGCACCCAAGCCACCATTTGCAGTAAGTAGTGAATTTACACTTCAAATTTGTCCTATTCATGGGATTTTATTTCTTAAAGTTTCGAGAGTCCTTAGTATAAAAATATGTTTGGCATAATGAGTCCAGTGGGTGAATGGAGATAGGAAGATACTGGTGAACACTATTATGTGAGATTTAGGTTACTGGTGAGATGTGATTCAACAAGATTGAGAGCTTTTGCTGATCCAAATTTTCAATTGCATTCTTATTCTTATTAGAAGGTTACAGGGAAGCTCAACATGAAGTAATTTCATCATCAGGAAGGATGTGACATTTGGCATATCAGTTAAAGTTTATTTTCTGAAATAAAAAGGTCAATCTTAGAAATGTACAATGGAAGTGTACAGCACATAAACTGGCTCCTCAGCCCACAATATACAGCTGAAACTAATGTCAAGATAATCCATTCTATCAGCCTGCACATGATGTTTACCCTTCCATTCCCTGCATTTCCATGTGCCTGTCTACAAGCCTCTTAAACCACTATTGTATTTGCTGCCACCACCACCACCCTCAGCAGCATGTTCCAAGCACCAACCACTACAATAAAAAATACGGTGACCAGAACTGTATGCAATACTTTAAATGCAGTCAAACCAAAGTCTTACAGAACTGCATCACGACATTCTGATTCTTATACTGTACTCAATGCCCCAACCATTAAAAGCAAGCATACCATACACCTTATTTACCACTTTAGCATATTGCTAGTTCATTGCATGATGCTAGTCATTGATACTGTCAAATGAAATATTCCCACTATATACACATTGTCTGTCAATCCCCACTTAGTTTAAGAGATGAAATATGGAAGTTAATCCAAAAAAGTTAGGATATAAATAACTGCAAGAAGGACATGAGCACAAATCTATTAAATGTTCCAACTAGCACAACTGAGGGTCAGTCTGATCTATTATTTAAATCACTTTTCATTGAAACTGAACTGAATAATTCAGTTAGGTGAAAAAGTAAATAAATAGTGAATCCTATTAATATTAATCTTCTGTTTGTAGACCTACAATTGTTTATGCATGAATCTTGATGGAATAAAATTAGAATACAAAAGGTCATTTCTGTCAGTTATTTTTTAAAGTTTCAAACTCCTTCTGGATATATAGATGTGTGATATGCAAAAAATAGTATGAATTATATTTGAATAGCTTCCCAACAAATATTTAGAAAAAGCATGCTGATGCAAGAAAGATAAGTGCTGAGAAATAAACACATTTTTCTGCTCCATTCATAAGTCCTCAGGCACTGAAGCAGTTCTTTTAACAACAAACCAATTTCTGGCTTGCTCTGTTAGCAGCAAGGCATATTTGCGTCACACCAATGCTAGTTAAACAGCTACAAGTCAAAAGGGAGTTCTCTCCAACCTCTGTGAATAGTGCAGATCCAACAACACTCAAAAGTTCAAAACCACCGAGGACGAAGTAGCCCACTTTATTAATTATCGCTCCCGCTGCCACTGACGCATCCTGGCTGTCGTGAATCCTAAGTACGAGATATACTGGTGTAATGCAGCAATTCTTCTTCAATAGCACATATCAAATCCATAACCTTTAACTTCTAGATGACAGGACAAGAAGCTCATGGAAACATGCTATGCTCAATGCTTCTCCAAATTGCACAACACGTTAACAGAGATTTATGTTTGCTCCCGTCTCTTTGCCCCAGGCTACTGCAGGGCCTCCATTGGCCCTCTCCACTATCGAGGTCCTGTACAGTCTCCCACTGCCGGTCCGCTTACCGGCCCTCTGACTGACTACCTCCTCTTCAGTCCAAGGGGCGAGCAGAGGCCAGGGTTGGCGGCAACCTCTCTGGGATGGTTCTCGTTACCAATCAGCCAGGCCTGTTCTAAGCATATTATATCAATGGTTTTATACACATTATATCAGTGGGTATATAGAGTCAGGCCATAATCTAAACATACTATATCAATGATTTTATTCTTCATCTATTCTCATTGTCAATTCGCAGAAATCTTTGGGATGCGTGTTAATCTTCCACCGTAGTTACAGTGAAGAAGTAGAAGAATCCTCATGTAAAATGCATCCTCATGCTTTTCAAATGTGTAGCCCATAGGTTTCAACATTGTTTGAAGGACTTTCACATGGGCAGTCTTTAAACATACAGGTATCTACTTATATACTGCAGATATTTGTTTGTACTCTGTTATAAGTAATGAGGGTTTGTTAGCCTTTTTCAAATCGCTGCAACTCTCTTGCAAATTTATCATGTGCTCAGAATAACTGAACATTTCTGATTATCATCTTTGCTTCTTGTAGGACTTGATTGGCTATTCGTAGCAACCAAGTTCCTGGCCAATTTTAAGAGCATTATGAGTAAATTGCAATGTACACTGACATTTTAAACTGGTTGCATTACCGGAAGTTTCATTCTGATATTCTGTGTGGTTAAGATAATGTCAAGCCAGGCGGTGAGAACATACAAATGCCACACAAAGATACATCAAAACAAAGGCACAAACACTGGAGAAAGCAGAGTAGCTTTGTTGGTTTCTTCTCAATAGGTCAACAGTTTTTATCTCACTATTACTCTGAATATTGTGAACTTTACAGTGATATTTTGTTTATGATTACTCAGTGGCCTGCAAACTTCTTTATATTCTTGGAGGGAGCACAAGGAAAGCTCAGTGATGGCATTTGAGTGTGTCCGCATGACATTGATTGGACTCCATTTCCTCTTAATTATGAAAAACATTGCTTGCCACATACAAATCATAAAGCAAAAGCTCCAACTTGAACCATCAGCTGTAGCCACATGCCACAATATCAGTGAAGCTCTGGCTGAATGCAATGAAATAAGAGATTTTGTTGCTGAAATGTTAATAGTGTAAGGCTGGGAGTGCTGCAGGATCTGGCTATCATTTTGTGTAGGAAGGAACTGCAGATGCTGGTTTATACTGAAGATAGGCACACAATGCAGCGTCAGGCAGCATCTCCAGAGAAAAGGATCAGGACCAGTTTACGCCCCCTCCCCCCATCTATATCTTTCAGAGGAAGGTTTCCACCTGTTGCTTTTCTCCAAAGATGCTGCCTGACCTATTGAGTTACTCCAGCATGTTGTTTCTATCTTCAGGCTACTTTTTGTCAGTTGCAGATAATGTGAAAGATACATATGAAGAAAGCTTCCAACCCACCTCAAATCTGCTTGGAACAACCTATATTGTTACGTGACTGTTTCCCGCTGGGTGGATTAGCTTAATATAAGCTCCTGTAAGTGTAACTATGGTGTGTTATAATGAGAGATACTGCTCTACCGTGTATGAGTTTCAGCCTTGATTTTGCCCTAATCTTTGCTCTGGCTTTACCATGATGCATTCGATACCATTTTGATACATTTATAGAAAGAGAAAATCTCTCTGTGTGGGTGGCAATGTAACCTTCTGCCTCAAATGATGTATATTAATGATTCTGGCATTATAACAACATAGCTGTGCATATCCTGTAAATATGGCATTATTGATAGGCTTGTTAGGAGGCAGAAACAGGAAGCTACTCACAATCTAAACCATGTCTCATTTATTTCACTCAGGTTATGAATTACAAGTTCAATTAGAATGTAACTTTCATAGTTTGATTAAACACATTATTAACCAAACTATTAGTTTGTTTAATGGAATGATTAACCAAGGGGAAGAAGGCACGTAATCACTCAACTGGAAATTAAAACAAAACTTTTTTTTGTAATCCTATTAGTATAAGGACTTCAAAAATAAACACAACTTAAACTCCAGGCCATAAGATATAGGAGAAGGATTGGGCAATTCTGCCCATCGTATCTGCTCTATTACTCGATCATGCGTCATCTATTTTCACCTCTCAACCCCATTCTCTTGCCTTCTCCCTATAATCTTTGATGCTCTTATTAATCAAAATCCTATCAATTTCCGCATTAGAAATCCCTAATGACATGGCCTTCATGGCCATGAGTTCCACATATTCACCACCTCTGACTAAAGAAATTCCTCCTCATCTCCCTTCTAAAGGTACATAATTTTATCCTGAGGCTGTGCCCTATAGTCCTAGACCCTCTCACCACTGGAAATATCCTCCCCACATCCACTCTCTCTGGGCCTTTCATTATTCGCTTGGGCAGCTTACACCCCTGCGGCATGAATATTGACTTATTTAACTTCAAGTAAGCCTTCTTGCACCCGCTCTCTCCATCCCTTCCCCTTTCCAGTTCTCCAACCAGTCTAACTGTTCCCTTGATTACATGTTATCTCTGTTGTCACCTTCTCCTATATAACAATGATCTATCCTATATTTTCCACGATTTCATCTGTTTTGATGTCTTGTTTTCACACCTTACTCTTCCTTACCTCTGTGTCTCCATCTCCCCTGACTCTCAGTCTGAAGAAGGGTCTCGACCTGAAATGCAACTCAATCCTTCTATATAGAAATGCTGCGTGTCCTGCTGAGTTACTCCAGCATTTTGTGTCCATCTTCAGTGTAAGCCAGCATTTGCAGTTTCTTTCTACACCTTTCATTATTTGGTATGTTTCAATGAAATCTCTTGGTTATAAACTCTTTTTTTATCCAGTATCAGTGTACATTAAATGCTCATACAACCAGTAAAACATTTTCAGAATAATAAGAAATGTTATTAAAAATATTCAAAAACATAAATTTGAATTTGGGATGTTGGAATCTGATGTGATTTGTTCATATGCCATCTCCCATCAGCCTAAAGCATAGCAGCCCATACTCAGCATCTCACTTGTGTGTGCATGTGACCTTTGATTCCAATTATGATTCATAAACTGCAGTATGTTCCCCTCCCCTGCTTTTAACTATGTCAGATCAGAATACTTCTAGCAAAGGAATGAAGCAGAATGTGTTGTTCTAATATGTGTGTGTATATGTGGTTGTCTTTACATCTTCGCAAAAACACTATGTGGTAACGATTACATTTTTACAAATTTTGATTGACAATTTTGATTCGAGGCCGAGAACACCTTCACTGAACAATTTATGCTTTATATCTTGACTGATTACTGATTAAATGTAAGTAAGAAGTTTAAAAACATCTAAAGACTTTAAATTTAAAACAACCAGCTTTCACTGATGACATCACAGTGGCTCGGCTAGCAGTGATCAGCCACTGAAAATTTCATCCTATATTTCACATTATTTGCGATTAAATTTTTTTAAATGCAAACGATCACAAGATCTTTACATATTCTGAATCACTTTTCCCTCTCTAGGCAGAGAACATCTGCACCGAACATTTTATGTTTTATTTGTCCTCAGCAGTGATCAGCTTCACTTACGTTCGGGAACGGCTTGAGTTGGAGGACCACACTTTCCGTGGGGGCTACGGGTAGGGAACGGGTGAGTTACGGGAGCAGACCCAATTGGTCTAGTAATACTTAAATAGAAAATGCAAAATGATGTAAAATACAGTGAAAACCATAAAGTAAGAATCAAACTTTAGTGCCTCAACAGTTTATAACATTATGTCAAGAAGTGCAGAGATTAAAGAATTCTTCCTGAAAGTAGTAAAGGAGTTAAAAACACAATATCCTACATACAGAAACATATGGTTCAGTAAATTGTGGCAGCACAGTGGTGGAGTGGTAGAGTTGCTGCCTGACAGAGCCAGAGGCTGCGTTTGATCATGAGTACGGGTGCTGTCTCTATGGAGTTTGTATGTTCTCACTGTGCATGGGTTCTCTGGGTGCTCTGGCATCCTCCCACTATCCAAAGACATACAGGTTTGTAGATTAATTGGCTTCAGTAAATTGTAAATTGTCCATAGTGCGTGGGGCATTGCCAGTGTGTAGGGTGATCGCTGGTTGGCACTGTCTCAGTGGGTCAATGGGCCTGTTTCCACACCATATCTCTAAAGTCTAAAGACTAATTTATTTTAAGGTTTATGCATTGGATAATTGTGTGCGATGTAATAGCTTTACGTGAACAATTGTTATATTCATGTCACCAGTACCCCATTTCTCAAGGAGCATAATATAGATGCTCTTTTCCAAAGTTTGGTACTTAGGTGCAGAAGTGATTAACAATATCTAAACCTCACATATACTTTATAATAGTTTGTAGCAAATTATAACAGCCTGACAGGAGGCATTAATTTAATCCACGAAGTCAAGTAAGTATATTGTCATGAGTCCCAGATAGGACAATGAAATTCCTGCCTGCTGCAGCACCACAGAATATAGTAAGCATAAATACAGAACAGTTCAGTGTTTTTATATTGCAAAGACCATATGTAAACACATAAATAAACTGATAAAGTGCAATAGGCTGTTATAATTCAGAGTTTGTTTGATGTTGTGTTTAATAGCCTGATGGCTATGGGGAAGAAGTTGTTCATGAACCTGGATGAACCAGATTTCAGGCTCCTTCAACCTGATGGCAGCTGAGAGATAAGTCTGTGGCCAGGATGGTGTGGGTCCGTGTTGCTGCTGGCAGCCTTTTTTGAGATAGCGACTGCGATAGGTCCCTTCGATGGTGGGGAGGTCAGAGCCGATGGTGGACTGGGCAGTGGTCACAACTTTCTGCAATCTTTTCCGCTGCTGGACGCTCAATTCGCCGAACCAAGCCATGATGCAACCGGTCAGCATGCTCTCTACTTTGCACCTGTAGATGTTCGAGAGAATCCCCTTTGACATACCGACTCTCCGTAATCTTCTCAGGAAGTAGCGGAGCAGATGTGCTTTCTTTATAATTGCATTAGTGTGCTGGAACCAGGAAGGTTGTTGTTAATCTTAAAATTAATGAACTACTTTAAAAGTGTGTGTTGTTTAATATCAAAGATTTAACAGTAATTTTAATCAATAACTGTTATGTGGGAGAGCACTATCAATTTCCCTTTTGTGAAGGAGAAATCCAAGCAATAATAACTGCAATTTGAGTTCATTCGATTTAGCACAACTATAAGGAGTATATCAATAAATAAGTCTTAACAGCATTCATTTGTGTAATTTCGTGCAAAAGTGCAAGCCTGGTGAAAAGTTCAGATCAGAAATATTAATAATGCATACCACTGCTTGATGACAGTCCTCTAAAGACAGGTAGTGAACTCTGACAAATCACTTGGAATACTGAAATCCCATAAATAGTGTGAGTAAGTTTCAGATATTTCAGTATGAAGCAATAGCATTTAAAATGGAAGGAAAAACATTTTGCTTTCTAAAGGGGCTGTCCCACTGCGGCAACCTAATTGGCGAGTTTAGAAGAGTTTAGGAGAGTATGAAAAAATGTCACATTGAAGACCTTAGGCATCTATGTAGAAGACCTCCTTCGACCTCCTTCGACTATGTTGAAGACTAGCTTCGGGAAAATTGGACACCGAATACTGGAGAGTGAAGACAACCTCCTTCGATCTCCGACCTCCCTTCAACTACGTTGAAGACTATCATCGACTGACTTTGACTACCTTCGACTTCCCTTGATTACCCTATGAATAACATGCCGACCTACTACGACCTAATTCGACTAAACCTACGAGTAAAAAAAGTATCGATTTTTTCCATGGCGAGCATTTTTTACTCGCGGGCATTTTTCAACATGTTGAAAAATACGCCGCGACCGAGCTGACGCCTCGAGTACGCAGGGACTACTCTTGAGCATTAAGGATAGTTAGTTACAAAGACCTCCTAGGACCTCGTGTCAACCATGCTGTGTGAGTATGAGTCAAGGGCAAACTCGCCAGAACTCGCGGATTAGGTCACCGCAGTGGGACAGCCCCTTTAGACACTTGCATTGAAAAAGCCTATCAGTTGTCAGAGATTTAAGGGCACTGATTTTCATCATCAGCCGGTCTGAATAAGCACCAGCAGTTTAATATTCGGTTGCTATTGAATACAGGAAACAATCAGTGAATTAGTGGTACTTGCACAATGGGAACGTAGCCTTGTTAGTGAGTCGCAATGACCTTACTGATGAGGACAAGGTGGCATAAACCAGTGCTGCCTTGAGATAAAGGCAAGCCTCTGCTTTGATTTCCATGATCAGTGGAAATCTTCCTTTCATTTACAGTAAGTCTTGGGAAACATTGACCTTGAATAAGGCTGCCATCATGTAGATGATGATTCAGCCTCTGATTTACATCTATTATTCAAATTATTAGTGGGCAAGGCAGTGGTAGCAGGAGTTGTGTGCGGGTGCAGGAGGTGGCACCAAAGCAGTCGTCTTATCTGAAAATAATATACGTAGCAATTTCACCTGAGATCTTCCAGTGTCACTATGCGTGTGATTTATTTAAGATGTGTAAATGAGTGTGACTGCCAGATATAATAAAATCTGTTGAACTGATCTAAAAATGATTTCCGTGGCTAAAAATTGATTGAAACTCAGAAAATGCATTCAAATTACATTCACTTTGGATTTATTCAGGATGAAAATAGCTTGCAGTGAGTACCCTTCAATGCTCCGACGTAGCCGTTTGCAAACTTTAGACTTAGGCTGGTAAATGCAATGGTTCCTATTCCTTGAAATGTTTATTCCTTCGATGGACAGCAAAGCTAAGACATTAGAAATACAAAAAATATTTAATACTCACAAAATTTAATAATTCGAGCTGACGAGGAATTTCTTTAGCGTAGAATAAACATGAGGAAGTATTTCTTTAGCTGAAGGATGGCAAATCTGTGAAATTCATTGCCGCAGAAGGTTGTAGCAGCCGAGATTGGATATTTATAAATAAATTGGATATTGATAGATTTTCGATTAGTAAGGGTGTCAAACGTTATGAGGAGAAGACAGGAGAATGAGGTTGAGAGTGAAAAGAGATCAGCCATGATCTAATGGCGGAGTAGACACAATGGGCCGAATGGCATATTTCTGCTACTATGTCTTATGGTCTATATAGACTAATTAACACAACAAGAGTAAAAAGTTTCAGTGTTAAGCAATCATATTTTTGAGCTCATATTTTTAAGTCTTAGCACATTTTTTCTTCACAAATTTTCTTTCCCAATTCTGCATTAATACTGACTAATGGGATCAAAACCTTCAAGCAGTAGTTATTGTGATCAAAAATAGTTGAATAGCTCAACTTTAATGTTAAGTATTTTCAATTTTGTGCCATTAATATATTCAAGATACTTATCAATATTGAGCACAGGCAAGAAAGTAGCACTGACATAAAAGATCAGCCATGAATGGTAATACAGACAAGTGGAGATAACAATCTATTCCTATTACCATTTGTTTTGAATCTTGCCTTCATAGATTTTCAAGCAGGTTGCAAGATAGCAGAGTAGCAGAAAGGATCATTAAGATCTATTTAACCAATTTGAGACAATCCAAAGACACATATCCCACCCAACCCATTTAAGAAAATAAGTACATTGTTCAACAACTCAATATGTTGAACTTGGATCACTATTCAATTGGCTCAGTTCAAATCTCTACCTTAAATATCCTTCCCATTTCCTGAAGTCCTCCACAAAATGTTTCATCTTTAGGACGTAAAGATGGTCATTAGTTTTCCTGTGAAATGGGTGAAAATAAAATGAATTCCCATCTTGCACTCGATTTACTTGATTTACTTCTATGACATATGACATGCTTGCCAGTTGAGTGTGGCTCTCCTCACTGGGTTATTAATTACTCTTATTACATGCAGCATACAGGAAAGACTGGTTCTCAAAAACATATAATTGTGTAGAAATTATATTAACATTTTCATAACATACCACGCTCTATCTACGTGTTAGGGATAAGCATCACAAAATTATTGTGCAATGCGATGAAAAGGAAAGCTTGTTTTTGTATAAATTCCTCATTCTTCATCCACCAGCAGAAGAACAGACCAACAGGAGTCTTAAAGCTCGTGTATACAACACAATGAAAGATAATAAAAAAAATAAAGGTTTCTTTGACTCTTAGACCAATTATTACTTTACATTGGTGTTGACAGTAGCACAGATTCTGTTCTTTAGTTCTCAGAATAGAGAATATTATTGGGAGAACTAAAGCAGTGCAATAATGTCAAAACTGCAAATTCAAAATGCCATCTGTGCATCTACCTGAAACTGTATTGTATTCATTTTGACAATCACCAATTTGCATTTAATGTACATATCTAAGCTAGGTTGCTGATAGTAGGTTTTGGCTACTCTGAAGGCTTTTCTTGTCATAACCGGCACTCTGGGAACATACTGTGTAACACCAGTAACACTCCTGTGAATGAATGCTCATGGGTAATGTAACAGATCATAAAATTAACGGCTAATTGGCAGCAGATTGGAACTGTGTTCAATTATTATGTAGTCAGCTAAACCTTAATAGTACATTTCGCGAGCCCTTATTCTCCAAGTTAAATTAATTAAGATGCATAAATTATTGTCATTTCCAAGTGCTCACGTGTACTACACTCCATTAAGCTTATTTATGATGTAAAAAATCACTCTCTGGCACCTTGCCATATGTGACAGGAAACGTTCTTGCCTACAGGAATGTTTTATGCAATCAAGTCTGGGAACATGCTTCCAATAAAAGTGGGTTCATGAAATATCAGAGTCAAGCCTTGAATTGTGCTTCCATTATTGGAGGAGGCCCTTTTGTTGCACCTTAACTCTCTTGGGTAATATACAATTAAAGTTATTTTTCTGCAACTAATTCTCCTCTTGCACCTGGAGCCTGTTTGTTTATTTTATTAATTTTACTCTAGTCACCACTCCGATCACTCGGAGCCTGAAAATAGGACATTAAAACTGGGATAGACACAAAATGCTGCACTAACTCAGCGGGTCAGGCAGCATCTATGGAAAAAATGAATAGATGACTTTTCAGGCTGTTTCACTGTTCACATCCTTATATTCCTGTCATTAACACATCTTCCTCAACTAACAATGGGCTACATGTACTCCACTCTTCCCGAGGTCATCTGTTGCCAGACCTGATTTGTTCTAGCCTTTTCTCGCCTCCAATTAGAACATAGAAACATAGAAAATAGTTGCAGGAGTAGGCCATTCGGCCCTTTGAGCCAGCACTGCCATTCAAAATGATCATGGCTGATCTTCCAAAATCAGTACCCCATTGCTGCTTTTACCCCATATCCCTTAATTCCTCTCCCCCCATCTCTTCCAGTCTGAAGCAGGCTTCCGACCCGAAACATCACCTAACCATTTTCTCCAGAGATGCTGCCTCACCAGCTGAATTACTATAGTATTTTCTGTCAATCTTTGGTATAAAGCAGCATCTACAATTCTTTTTTATGACACCAATACTGGGACCTTCATTCCCTTTCGATCTTCTTCTTTACTTTGCCATTGCTGAATTTCTCGAAGCCAGGCTTGGCAACAGTTTAAATTCTCGTTCTCACTCAATTTTCCTTCCGATTTTTATTCTTTCTTATTCAACATCCTAATCCTTCAGCCGTGTTTGTCAGCTCAAACAATTAAAGGATGTTTACCCTGAGCACAGCTCTGATTATTTCTTATGATTATTACTTCTGATTATTTATTTATCTTTTGTCTATGGAAGGTTGCAAATTTTGTGACATGACAATATGCAAAGTACTGCAAAATGAATCAGGGAAGAGTAGTCATATTCATAATGGTAAAAACGTGACTACATTGCTAGTAATATAATTCATAAATTGGAGTTCAATCCCCGATGATTACTGTGGAATTTAAATTGGTTAGCTCTGCCATGGTCTAACAAGCCACTAAGTTGCAGGTGCCCCACCACCAGCATCTTAAGGGTACTGAAGGATGAGCAATAAATGCTGTCCTTCCCAACAATGCACAGAACCTCAGATGCCATCACCTGGTTAGTAACCTGGGTAAATAGAACATAAGAAATAAGGAACTGTAAATGCTGGTTTACAAAAAATGTCCAAGTGTAGATTCAGCATCTGTTTCGCCAAACACCTGCGGACGGTCCAACAAGACCTGCTTGATCTCCTGGTTGCTAACCATTTTAACTTCCCTTCCCATTCGCATACCGACCTTTCTGTCCTGGGCATCCTCCATTACCAGAGTGAGACCAGACGGAAACTGGAGGAACAGGAACTGGTGGGTAGCTTACAACCCAATAGTATGAACATTGAATTCTCCATTTTGTGGTAAATATCCTCAATCACCCCCTTTCCTGCCTTCTCCCTTTCCCTTTCCCCCTCCCTTCCCTATACCCTTCCCCACCTGGACGTGCACTGATTTCTCCCCTCCCCCTCCCCTTCTGCCTATATTCACTCCTCAAGCTTCACATTCACACCTCTTCTATCCTAATCTCTCAGCTTTTGTCATTTCATTTCTGGCCTTTGTCCAACCATCTGCCTTTCAAAAACATCCATCACCTATATTCACCTATAACTTGCCAGACTTTGTCCTGCTCCTCCTCGGCAAACGGCATTTCGTTTTGTCCTCTGATTCTCCTCCTCCTTTCCATCTTTTCCCCCAACAACCTGTCAGCCTGATGCAGGGTCCTAACCTGAAACTTCACATCCATGTTCCACAGAGATACTACCTGACCCACAGAATTGTTCCAGTGCATTAAACATGAAATTCTTTTTAGGAGTAGCCAATCGGCCCTTGATGCACAGTTTAAATGATCATTCTTCCAACTCATTTCCTACCTGCCTTCAGAAATCTGATCCCCTTCCTCTCCATCTAATATTCTGTCAACTAAGAGAGTTCCAGAATCATTTACCTTTGTGAAAAAAATTCTCCTCATCCGGTTTTTAAAAGGACTTTCATGCTTGTCCTGGACTTCCCCAACATCGGGAACAATCTTCCTGCATCCTGGCAACCCCTTAACATTTTTAAGTCATAAGATCCCCTCTCAATCTCCTAAATTCTAGAGAGTATAAACCAGTCTATCCAGTCTTTCTTCATAAGACAGTCCTGACATCCCAGGAATCATTGTGTCTTTTTAAGTAGAATCTGATACAGTTTAAAATTCTTTCCATTTCCTTGCACAGAAATCTCTTCCTCTCCACATATTCTGTAAAGATAAATCATTTACCTTTGTAACACCCTTTGGACTTCATGCAAATCTTCACTCTTCTCCGAACAATACAGTTTAGTCATTGGAACATGCAAAGTACACTGAATGATCAGTAGAGTTACAATTTTACAAGCAATGTTAGCTTTTTTCTTGACAAGGTTGGTACATCGGTGCAGCAGTAGTGTTGCTGCCTTCCAGCGCCAGAGACCCGGGTTCAATCCTGACCCCGGTTGCTGTTTGTACGGAGTTTGTATAATCTCTCCGTGACCTTCGAGGATTTTCCCCAAGATCTTCGGTTTCCTCCCACACTCCAAAGACATACAGGTTTGCAAGTTAATTGGCTTTGGTAAAAATGTAAAATTGTGGGTATAGAGTAGTGTTATTGGGGGGGGGGGGGGGGGGGGGGGGGGGGATCACTAGTCGGCATTGACTCGGTGGGCCTGTTTCTGCACTGTATCTGTACACCAAACTAAACTAAATAATTCATTATTCTATTAAAGCATAGTATGCCTGAATAAGCCTACTGCCTTTGAATCATTTGTTACAAGATACATGATTAAAACATCATATGAAGCACAGAGAAATATTAACTACAGGTTTAGGTGATGAAGTGTAGTAAGGTGCCAACCATTAATATTCATTATTCTGACGATAGTCATCAGGGTGCAGATTGACATGACCTTCAACTACTGAAGATAAATCTAATAATACATGGTTATTAATAGGAAGAGTCGGTGGGTCAATTTTATTGAGGGGCAGTACATGAGCAATATCGTCTACTCAAAAGATGGCTATATCAATTTTCTATTGCTGTTTAGGAGTCAATATTTTGTTGGAAGTGCTTTTGATTGCATTGTAGAATAAATTTCTCTCTCCACAAACAAAATCTATTGGCCTGGAGAATGCTTAATCTGTACAAATTATTTCAATATTATATTTCTTTTTTTTTTGATTGAGTAGGAGGGTATTTTGACTCATCATCCATCCTGGCTCACAGTCCATTCTATTCCCACTAATATCCCCTATAATCTATTCTCCCCACATCAGTTCCCTCCAGCTTCCAGCACTCATCTACACACTAGAGACAATTTATAGTGGCCAATAAACCAATCAAAGCCACTCCAGGAAACTCGTATGGTAAAGGGAGAATGTGGATTCATCACATAGACAGGATGAGATGTCAGTGATAGACACAAAGCCTAGTGGGGGGGAGGAGAACAATGGAGGAGCCGGCATGCTTTGTAACCGTAGGTGGCTGCTATTCGCAGACCTTTGGTATGCAAGCAAAGAATTTCACTGTGCCTTGTTACATGTGGCAATAAAGTATTCCACTCCATTCCATTCCAAAGTTGTCGAGTAGCTCAATGGGTCAGGCAGGACCTCTGGAAAAAAAGGGTGGGTGATGTTTCAGGTTGGGACCTTTCTTCAGGCATGAGATGTCAGCAGCTCTGCCAGCTGTGTTATTGTGTCCCTTTTTTCCCTCTATCACATGTCATATTGCTCCAAAGGAATGCAATACACATTTTCAAAGAAATAAAGCAAGATATAAGAAGTTATTTGATTTGGCTGACTCCTATCAAAGTTCAGTGGAAGTTTTGTATTTTGAGAGCTATAGAGATGTTTTTAGACTGATGCATTGATAGGCTGAAGGGGGTGCAGGTCCATGCAATCTGTAGAGTTGTGTTGTGATATTTTAAGGAATTAATTGTACTGCAGCCCACTGAACAGGACTGCAGTGAGAGGAGATCCCAATAAATTCAATGCTAAGAATCGAGCCCCCAAAACTCGAACTCAATTAGAGTGAATTATATTCCATATGCAGAGGTCGCCTGTATATGGTTCAGAGCATTGACTTAGTTTTGACTTCATTAATTCTGGTGAAATAGTCAGCATGGATGATTAGTAGGGTGAATTAGTTTAGTTTAATTTAGTTTAGTATATTATTATCACATGTTCTGAGGTACAATGAAAATATTTTTGTTGCGTGCTTTCTAGTCATAGAAAGACAAAACATGATTACAATCAAGCCATCCACAGTGCACAGATAAAGGATAAAGGGTACAACATTTAGTGCAAGATAAAGATAGTTCAAATGTCTCCATTTAGGTAGCTGGGAGGTCAGGACCACACGCTAGCTGGTGAGAGGATGGTTCAGTTGCTTGATAACAGCTGAGAAGAAACTTTGTGGGATTGATGGAGTGTTTTCTGTCATTTTTATCCACTCTCGGGATGTGACATCACCGACCCATAGCCTCGTTTGTTCTCATGGACTCTGACTGAGTTGTTAGCGGGAATTTCCAGCATGTGCAACAAGCGATAGTAAAGAAATATTGATAGGTTCGGTTTCAAGGTGAGGAAAGGAGTTTGCTGGTAAAGTATTTTGAGGTATTTGCAGCCTTTATCCTTCCAGGTCATGAAAGTTCTCAAATTCCTGAGAAAGCCAGTTGAACAGGGCCCTGGTGTGACCGCACCTGGAGTATTGCGTGCAATTTTGGTCTCCTAATTTGAGGAAGGACATTATTGCTATTGAGGGAGTGCAGCTTAGGTTCACCAGGTTAATTCCCGAGATGGCAGGACTGACATATAATGAAAGAATGGGTCTACTGGTCTTGTATGCACTGGAATTTAGAAGAATGAGAGGGGATCATATAGAAACATATAAAATTCTTAAAGTATTGGACAGGCTAGATGCAGGAAAAAATGTTCTCGATGTTGGTGGAGTCCAGAACCAGAGGTCACAGTTTAAGAATAAGGGGTAGGCCCTGTCAGACTGAGATGATGAAAATCTTTTTCACTCAGAGAGTTGTGAATATGTGGAATTCACTGCCAGACCCATTTAACCCTCTGGAGAAGATTTGTAGTGATTCCTTCTAACGAGGTTTTATGTAACTAACAATATTGATAGTCAGAGTCTATGAGGCTCTTAGGGACCTTGACATACTGGTGTGGATGCGTGTTCACACCAACCCAAGGTCCATGTGATATGCAACATCTAGTTTGGTCTGTGTCCCTGTCTACTCTGCTTGACTAATCATAAACAAAACATGTTATTATAGCCCGCAGATATGATCATTCTATCCAGTGTAGCAATGACTGGACACGTAGCGCTGTACTCGATGCTATGGCATAACCACTAGTACGTGAGTTTGACCAGGACAGGGATGTTGCTGGTGCCTATCAGCGAAATGACGTAGCACAATGTTAAAAACGCATATCTCTGTGTCCCTAGACCTAGGAGGTTTTTAGTTGACGATACCCTTCATAATCTAGACGTCAGAGGGTGAGACCGGAAAGAGTGGTTTATATTCTCCGCAGCCAAATGATGAGGAGGTACTTCAGGCACAGTAAATGGAATTTTAAATTGATGTTATAATCCCAGAAAAACTGAATTTTAATGTTTCAGTCATCCGTGCCGAGTTAAACGTAAAGAAGAATAAACAATACTTCCCATCTATTCGGTTTGTTGCTATTTGGTGCTATCCCTGCAATCTGCAGTGGGTACTCCTAATGCTTATGGTTAGACAACCCGAGCCGCAGGAAACGGTTTCTCTAGGTAAGTCTATGAATTGATTATATCATGCAGAGGATGGTTTCAACAACTGAACCAGCATCTTTTTTATCCGGAAATAACCATGTGTGGTTTTATGCTCATTCCCCACATCAGCAGCAATCATGGGTATATAACCCAGGTAAGGTCTATGAAACCTGGAAGCGGGAATCTTGCTGAATTTTGCAAGACCCGTCTATTGAGGCCAAATGGAGGATGACATAAAGAACATTCCTCCCTTGTGTAACGAGAATGCACACTTTTCCACTAATATGCCTTGTATCTTTTGCAACTGTTGATTGAACCTGGATGCAAGCATCTCAATCGTTAGTGTTCCATCGATCCACAATGTTATTAAACGCTTTGTGATCACACATTAATTCTGTGTTGTCATTGATTTTGCATGATAATACACCAGTGCTAAAGGCGGTTATGTAAAACTATCACCGAATACTTTGATTTGATTGTACCTATGTGATTAACATATACCACCACCAAAGTGTATCACCTTGGACTTGTGCATGCAGGTTATGCATATCCACATGCCCTTTAATGCACAAAATGCACCTTGTGTCCATTGGCAGTTGATACCATAACTGAACACCTGATAACTCATGCTAATCCCATCTGCCTCCGTAACTAGAGATGGTATTAGTAAATTTCCCAGCTTTGGGCAATAGCATCAGTTTGGAAATGACTGAAGATTTACAGATGAGAGTTTTTAGAGGAGCAACGCTGAATACTGTTCATCCATCATTGTGACTTTGTTAGTTTCAGCTGAGAATAGCAGAGGTTTAATCTTTTGTCTCAGAGCTGATCCCAGACAAATAAATGGTTTGATTGTATCCCAATAATCAATAGTTTCAGTTGGTATCAACTTAATTTGAATTTAACTGGACGGGTGAGAACCTCAATTTCTCAAATATAGCTATGTGGCTGATAAGGCTAATTTAGTAAAATACAGTATGTTCAATATCATCCAGATTGGCCAAGCCACTTACGTGTTAGCTCTGTGCAGTCGAAGCACTGATTGTAGTGATTTAGTAATAATCTGGAAACTGAAGTTGGCCCATTTTGTAACACTACTGAGTGTTTCATTGCCTCATCCAGTTAAATTTCAAATATCTTCTGTGAAAGGAAATGATCATATGGAAGTTATTCAGAAATGTCTAAACTGCACATGCGGGTTGAGGCTGTTGACATTGATCAGTCCACATCCCATATTGTGAGCCTGCCTTGAAAGGCAAACTCCACCATACCTGTTGTGCAGTATAAACTAATCTTATGTTATCCCAAACCAGTGTAAATATTCAAACCAGTTTAAGATTAATAACTTGTATCCGTGACGGGGGACGTCATCGATGTGGCTCCATACCTTTATCCGGAAGGGAGGACTTATGCAACCCGATCCAAGAGCTGCCTCAACCATGTGTGCTTGACTTTGCTCTTCTGCTCTTGGGAGGTAGAGGAGCTTGAGTACGGGGTTGGCGCATCTTCCAGGAAGGCCGTTCTGGGCTATAGCCTAAAAAAGACCTTTGTTCTGGTTGTACGGCCTTCAAGCTTTCACCAGCTTCAGTGCATCGTGGTTTGCTGGTGGGTGCGTAGGGGTGCTGCCGCTGGAGATGTGAGGTCTTGTGTGATGATGTGGCCTTCCTGAACCCAACGCCCACTCATCGAGCTCCTGCTGCTGGTTGTGTTGTTCCTGTACCCCCTGCACACTTGTGGTATCTTCAGCCAAACCCCTGTCTTCAGAGTCAGCCAAGAAGTGACTCCTAATGCTCCCCTCTAACGAGGGAGATGCATTATGCAGCCCTCAATAAGGTGCTGCCTTGGGCGTCCCATGGTGACTAAACTCCATATACCGGAGCATGTCACATTGGAGCTTCTGCTCCATCAACCTCTCCATGTGGGATATGCGATCACAGTTGCTCCCGCCGGCGGTGAGTCTTCACAGCCAAACTCGTCCGCGTCTTCGGCCTGTCTGACTTCTGCTTGGCCTTCCCACCAGTCTGTGGTGTCGATTCCGACTGTGCAGGTGCCAGGTCGGAGACTGCTGATCAATAGCGATCCAGGTGCAGTCTACCGCTGCTGACTGCCCACAATTCCGCGGTCCTCCGCAGTCAGTCTGGATGTGGTCCATTCCTGTAACATATTCTCACAAAATAGCATAAAATGACCTTCGAGTAAGGAATTTACCTGCATGTCCTTTTTAAACTTTCTGCTGCAGCCTGAGCCTGGTCTCGTGGTCGTAGTTTGTTACAGGTGCCTCCGGCACCAATATGAAGCCGCTGGCTCCACCGCCAGTGACACGAAGGCAAATCCACCGCCACCCGCTCCCCATGTTCCGCGGTGTCCAGAGCGGTTTTTCAGTTGCCCCTGACACCAATATGAAGCCGTTGGCTCCACCGCCAGCGGCTCAAAGGCGAATCCACTGCCACTCGCTACCCGCATTCCGCGGTCTTCCGAGCGCCTAGGTCTGAAGGCAGGATACCCCATGACCGGGGTTCTCTGAAGTTCGAGACTGGGGTCTCCCCTCCGTCCCGTCTTTGCCCCGGACATTTTGCAGGACCTCCAAGTAGAGGTTCCTGCAAGAAGATTTAACCTGAAAAGTTTTTTAAAAACGCACCTCAGGTCTGTTGCTGGCAGGTGAATCACGTCCAACCTGCCAGTCGTCACACAATTCGATAGATGATATGACACGCATGCGTCCTGGCGGGTTCTTCACGTAGTCACTCACGTGACTCCGAAGTAAAATAAACTTTGATAACATACCTAGTACACAATTGAATAAATCACTGTCCAAACTAATGCCAATTAACCCTTCAATAGAAAGTCACATTTTCACATTCTTACTTTCATTGCAGCTTTTGTTTCTTGAATTCCTCATCAAACCCGACACACCAGCAGTTTGTGCAGATGATAACTTAAAGCATTATAAGATGGTTTTGAAATAGCGTGTGGAAGTCAAGCTTGATTCAGATATTGATCAGAAGGCAACGCTGCACTCTAACATTACAGCAGCTCAGGTTGCTCACCACCTGCTTCTGAATTGCAAACCACCACATAAGAAGCGCCACAAAATGAGTCTATGGCATCATGGTTATTGAGAGTCAACCTCGTACTTTAACAGCAAGGAACTCCAGACAGCAATCAATTCCCTCAAGAACGGCAAGGCAGCTTGCCTTGATGACATTTGCACAGAACAGATCAAATATTTTGGGCAGATTACACATGAGTGGCTCCTCTTGCTGTTCAACAATTGTGTAACCCTCTCCCAGCTGCCTAAAATATGGTGGAAAGCTTGTGTGATCGCTATTCTTAAGCCAGAGAAAGACCCTAAAGAAGTAAAATGCTGCAGATCGATCTCCCAACTATGCCATCTCTTCAAGCTCTTTGAGCGCGTCATCTTGAACAGGCTAGGCCCAATCACAGAAAAAACATCTTATACCAGAGCAAGCTGGTTACCGGCCTGTGAGATCATGTACCAGCCAAGTGCTCAATCTAACTCAGCACATTGAGGACGGCTTTGAGAGGAATGAACCAACTGGCATAGTTTGTGTTGATCTGACAGCTGCCTCCGACACTGTGAACCACCGGCTGCTCCTCAACAAGCTCCATGGCATGACAGAGGACTTCCACTTAACCAAACTGATTCAACAGTTACTGGAACACAGAAGAAGAAGCCATCACTGCCGGCCCGTGGCCAACTTCTACCGCAGGCCCGGCGTGAACTTACCATCACCCCTGGAGGGGAGCTTCGACCGCTGACCCTGCGGTCTGCGGTGCTTCTGTCTGCGGTGCGGCGGGGTCTTTAAATCTTCGGCCGCCGGCCTGCGGCCTACACCAACTTAAAGCTGCGGTCTCCGGTGGGGAAGAGCCGACTCTGGACTTACCTGGACTTGTACCTTGTCCTTTTACCATCTGGACGCCCGCAGCAACGGCTGCGGAGGGTTGAGGTCCCGACCATGGGGGAAAATGGAGGAGGACTGGCCAAATTGTGTGCCTTCCACCACAGTGATGAATGCTGTGGTGGATGTTTATGTTAAATTTTTATTGTGTTTTTGTGAATGTTCTTTATAATTGTACCGCTGCTGACATATTCATTTCACTGGCACTTTATGTGCAAATGTGACAAATAAACCGTATTGTATTGTATTATATTGCTTCTATGTTGAGCTAAATGATAAACACAGCAGATGGAGGAGACAAAAAAATGGCCTAGCTCAGGGCAGCTTCTTGCTCTGGTGCTGTTAAAGTATATATTAATGATCGCAGTAGTGTTCCCAGGGATGAGAAGCTTCATTTACGTGACGACCTTGGAATAGCAGCCCAGAGCTATTAGGTGAGGTCAAAGCTACCCTCTCAACATCCTTGGACAACTTGACAAACTACTACAAGGACAACCAACTGAAGGCAAACCCTGTTAAGACCCAAGTTAGCCTGTTCCACCTTTGTAATCACAAAGCTGGGAGGAAGCTGTCTTTAACATGGAATGGTGTCCCTTTGAGACACTGTGACTACCCTGTCTAACTTGGGGTCACTGGACCGAACCTTCTCCTTCGAGCAACACATCGAAAGGGTGAAGGGCAAAGTGAGGTCGAGGAAGAGCCTCTTACGCAAGCTGGCAAATTCGTCGTGAGGTACTAATGCATCCGCACTGTGGTTAACTGCTCTTGCGCTGTGTTACTCTGCTGCAGAGTATACTTGTCCTATTTAGGAGAGATCATTTCATGTGAGGAAAGGTGATGACGCTCTTAATGACAGCTGCAGATGCATCACTGGCTGCCGAAAACCAACAGATGTGGATAGCTTGCATGTCTTGGCCGGTTTTGCTCCACCGGGAGTCCGCAGATTAGTTGCCAGTGGAACTGAACGTTGTAGGCAAGTTGGGGACACCCGACATTCCTGTCATTCCCATCACCCAGCCCCAAAATGGCTGAAGTCAAGGAAGAGCTTCCTTCACACAGTCCAGCCACTGTCACCGTCTCCACAAGCAACCAGACTGCCCTTGTGGGAAAAGAAATGCAGTGAAAACCACCACCACATAAAGATGCCAATCTCAACCAAGGAACAGCTACCACCTGGTGTGACTGGAAGGTCTGGAAGTCCCTCAATAGGCTTCGTACAGTGATGGGCCAATGCAAGACCAATATGAGCAAATGGGGCTATGCAGATGTGGCAGACCCAGAATGTGAATGTGGAACATCTGTACAATCCATGCCACACCTACTAACGTGCCCACTACTTGGTGAACAATGCTGCCTGGAAGATCTAGCAGTGGCAAACGAGAAGGCTGTCCACTGTGCAACAGCCTGGCCGAACATTTGAAACATAGATGATGAACACGAAAGAAGAAGATTTGCGTCAGTGGATTTGTTCAGCCATTTTTAAACTTCACTGTAGTACCCTTTGCAATAAGTCGCATTTTCACTGGCTTCATCTTCTGCCATTTATCTTGATATGATTCGATTCTTCACATCTCCCAGTCCAAGAGGTACAAACATGGGCAGACCTACACATGACTCATCCAGCCACCAATTGTCAGAATTGAAGGTTACATGTACACTGAAAATCAAGTAAATCTTGCTGATTTGGAAGAGTGCATATTTATTCATTATTGTGTCAGTGGCTTCCTGAAAATCCCATGCCTAAATTCTTCATTTGTACCACCATCTATAAACGTGAGGGCCACAAGAGTTACTCAGTTACCAGGAGAGAGAACAGCCATCTAAATGGTGGCCGATTAGGAAAAGGGGAGATGCAATGAGACTTGGGTGAGACCAGTCATTGAAAGTAGGCGTGCAGGTGCAGCAGGCAGTGAAGAAAGTGAATGGTATGTTAGCATTCATAGCAAAAGGATTTGAGTATAGGAGCAGGGAGGTTCTACTGCAGTTGTACAGGGTATTTGTGAGACCACACCTGGAGTATTGTGTACAGTTTTGGTCTCCAAATCTGAGGAAAGACATTCTTGCCATAGAGGGAGTACAGAGAAGGTTCACCAGACTGATTCCTGGGATGTCAGGACTTTCATATGAAGAAAGACTGGATAGATTCGGCTTGTACTCGCTAGAATTTAAAAGATTGAGGGGGGATCTTATAGAAACTTACAAAATTCTTAAGGGGTTGGACAGGCTAGATGCAGGAAGATTGTTCCCGATGTTGGGGAAGTCCAGCTAAAGGGGTCACAGTTTAAGGATAAAGGGGAAATCCTTTAGGATCGAGATGAGAAAAACATTTTTCACACAGAATGTGGTGAATCTCTGGAACTCTCTGCCAAAGAAGGTAGTTGTGGCCAGTTCATTGGCTATATTTAAGAGGGAGTTAGATGTGGCCCTTGTGGCTAAAGGGATCAGAGGGTATGGAGAGAAGGCAGGTACAGGATACTGAGTTGGATGATCAGCCATGATCATATTGAATTGCGGTGCAGGCTCGAAGGGCCGAATGGCCTACTCCTGCACCTATTTTCTATGTTTCCTTACTTCCAATCATTTCTTTAATTCTCAAACAATTGGCCCTCTTGTATTTTTTTTTCTTAACCTCTTTCTTAAAACTCAGCTTTTTAAAATTAAATCTTTTGATCAACCTTCCAAACCCATTCTTCATCCCAGTATCTACATTATTTCTATGAAGCACCTTGGGATTTTCATTATTACTGATGCTACATAAGTTCAATAATTTTTCTTGTTTTCATATTCCCTTATGATATATAATTGGCATATTTATTCTTGGTCTTTTTCTATTCAGCTTTTTCCTCTGTGAGAGCTTGTTAGCCCTCTGAATGTGGCAAAATGCCTTCAAAACCTCGGAAAAAAGGAGAGATAGGCTTGTGCAAGTCCTCCTTTGCATTGCAATTCATTTATCTTTACCATTAGCAGGGAGAAATGAGGTGAGTGTTGTCACTGAGTACATTACAAAGTGCATAACTGAATTAAGGCACAGTAAAATGACATGTAGTACAAATGTTACCCTCGATGTTGACATTAATTGTTAACTAAACAAACCCATTGATTTTATTTTTAATTTCCCTTGCTCCACTAATGTGTTAATCAAACTGCTTCTCAGGAGATAGGCAAAGTAAACATGGCATCTCACAGAATTTATAGTTAACCACCTGACCAGTGACTGGGTGGAAAAAACAATGGTGGTCACATTCAGTGGTCCTCGGGAATGTGTTGTAGTTATAAATATATTAATTTCCCAGATTCTGTGCCATGCCATGAGAGCAAGAGATGGATGGGGATTAATATTGTACCTAAAGTCTCCATGCAGGGGACAATGAGTGAAAAGAACAATCGGAAGATATCAGAGGAATACTGGTACACATTTCTGAAGAAGGATCTTGACCCAGTTCATTAGCCACCATCCAGTAGGTCCACCTCACTATGGCCAGAATTGAATTATGTCTTTACTTTGTGTACTAGTCATGTCTCTACTATTTATTTAATTCCCCTCTACCTGCTAAATTTTTGTAAGGTGTCCTTGAGACTCTTCAAAGGCGCCCATAAATAAAATGTATTATTATTATTATGGCAAACAATGATGCCAGCCTTGGTTTATATACATGATTGGACTCCAAAGATTTATCTATCTTCATACAATTTAAGATATCGAGCAGCTATTTGGCTGTAATGTGGACTATCCCCACACATCCCTATTAACATTTTCGAGTTCTTCATGGTAAATACAGAAAAAGTATAGAACATGGAACATGGAACATAATACAGTACAGCACAGGAACAAAATGCCTAGCTGAACTGATCTCATATGTCTGCACATGATCCATATCCCTCTATTCCCTGCACTTCCATGTGCCTATCTAAAAACATCTTAAACGCCACCATTGTGTATGTCTCCACCCCCACTCCAGGCAATGCATTCCTGGCCCCAACCACCCTTTGTGTAAAAAACATGCCCCACATATTTCCGTTAAATGTTCCACCTCTCACCGAATAGCTATGCCCTCTAGTATTGAACATTTCCACGCTGGGGGAAAGGTTCTGACTATCTACCCTATCTATGCCTCTCATCATTGTATATGCTTCAATCAAGTCTCCCTTTAACCTCCGACTTTCCAGAGAAAACAATCCATATCCATCCAACCTATTCCTGTAGTCGAAACCCTCTAATCCAGGCAGCATTCTGGTAAACCGTCTTCAAAGCTTCCACATCTTTTCTGTAATGGGATGACTAGAACTGCATACAATACTCCAAATTCATTGAGGAACTTGTACATCTCCTGCGGCTCTAAACATAAATGTCCGCTATAGTTTTTGAGAGTAACTATTTTGCAGTTCCACCCCTCCCGCCTTCCCCCCACCATCAACCCAACGGGTCCCACTTGGCCTAGTATACTAATAAAATCATTTTTCGATTCTCCTTCAACTTCTCAGCCAATCTACTCTATAAGATCCCAGTTGATCTATTGTCTTGACTTTTCCCACACCATCATCAATTTACTTGAATCCAATAGAACCCAAAAATGCGTCACACCCTTCCCTGTAATGTGGGCAACCAGAATTTTACACAATACTCCGTGCACTCTTACCACTATGTTGTAAATTTGCAACAAAACCTCCTGACGTGAAGGAAAGCATGCCCACTGCGTTTCTCCAGCATTTTTGTCTACAATGGAATTCATGAACATTCTTTATTACACTTTGAATATATTTTCTTCATAGTGTACTGCCAAGTTATATTTGTATTCTGTTCATTAACCTCTGGTTCATTCTTTGTTGATCCTCGCAGAAAATGGAGGGATATGTATAATATGCTGGTAGAGGTGATTAGTTTGTGGCATCATGTGTGGCATGGACATTATGGGCCGAAGAGCTATTGGTTCAATGTTCTATATTCTTTCCAACCACAAAGCATCCTAGTTCTTGGCAAAATGCAAAGCTTTTTTTTATCTTTTTTATTTAAACTAACATTATTTTTAACTTCCCTTGCTACCCTAGATTGGCCCACTATTTTTTCTGAAGTTTTTATATTGCTTAAAGGAGCTTATATTCACTGTGCATTTTCCTTAAAATAATAAAATGTGTTGATGAGGGCTGAGTCCTTCCTTCAAGTCTACAGCTTTTGTTGAATGGAAAAGCTGCCCAAATAACCAATATAAAAATCAAAGCAATACATGCAGGAAACATGAAATAAAACTGTAAATGCCCAAAAATGTTCAGGCAGTATATGTGGAAAGGGAATCAAGGATGATGTCCTGTTTGAGGTTGATGGGTTGATGAACTGTTTTCAGAATCTGACAGTGAGCACAATTTTGGCAATGTAACTTCATAGGCTATTTCCAAATTAATTTGCACTGATGTCATCCAGTTTAGGGAAGCAGAGATTAGATAAAGGAGACTTTGATTCAGTATTATAGCTCTGAGCAAATAGAGTTGCAATCTTCCACTAGTTCTGACCAGAAGGCCCAGAAGCAAATTGATGTCGAGAATTAATTAAAATCGTAATTCTTGATATTTATGCATCCAATTATTCCAATCTGCCCAATGTCAGGAACTGCATGTAGTAGAGATGCGGGTGCATTCAAAGACTGGAAATTGACCAGATTTTACTTTGGAGTCACGTGAGTGACTACGTGAAGAAGGGCCGTCCGTCAGCGTGCGCGTCATTACGTCTGAACGCAAACGCGCGACGAACTGGCAGAGGCACTGCGTCCTCCCAGGCCGTTAGGATGGGCAGGTAAGGAAAGTTGAACCACTTACCTGCGTTCTTTTGGGCTTGAAACTTTTTGTAGTTTCAGGGCCCAGATGTCGAGGATACGGTCCGCGGGGAAGTCGGCTGCCGAAGACCGCAGCATTTCCCAGTAGCGGGCAACGGTGTTTCCCGACATTTAGCGCCGGCAGCTGAACCGGCAGGAGTAGTTGCAGGAGGAGAGCTCCGTTGGTGGTCCTGCAGTACGGGAAAATCCACCCGCAAGTCAAACAACCCGTTGACTCAGAAGAGGAGAACTTTTTGGAGAAGTTGCTCCAACAATGACCTGCTCTAAGGAGAGAGCTGTGTCAGTCTGGAGCCTACAGCAACAGGCAGTACCGAGAGCCTCGCATAATGGGGCAACCCAATGTCTTCCCCATTGGAGGGGGAAGTACATATGGAAGAAACCACTCTGAATCAGAGGGGGGGGGGGGGGGGGGGGGGGGGGGGGGGGGGGGGGGGGGGGGGGGGGGGGGGGGGGGGGGGGGGGGGGGGGGACCTTCCCAGGGACAAGCAGAAGGAAGGAAATAAGTAACTTTTACTTATATAGCACTGTTTAAGTTAACTTGCACCAAAGAGCTTTACATAAAATAAATAATAAGCACAAAAGAAAAGAAATACTTCTGCAATCATCCAGGTTCCACTGGGTGCTTCCCTGGATAGAGATCTAGAAAATGTCTCCTGCAGTGAGGAGAGGAGCATTCACAGTCAGTTTCAGTCTGACCCAAAGCAAGAATCTCATTTAGGCCCGCTGGAGGGGCCATGTCAGCGCAGGTATCCTCAGGGGCATGCGGCAGCACCTGTTTTCAGGGCTACCTACAAATCTCACTCTCAATGGAGGGGAGTGTGAGTGATCAGTAGGTAACTGATCTCGAATTACAATACTATACAATACCATTTATTTGTCATTTGAACCTCACATAACGTTCAAACGAAATTTGGTTTCGAGATCAGTAGGTAACTGATCTCGAATTAAAGTATGAACTTACTTATGCACATGCACATGGCCTCAAGAGACAGCAGTTGGCAGAATACCCGCACAAATTCCGGCAAGGGAACAGCGCTGTCAGGGTGGCTTTGGAGAAACCAGCCGCCGAATCCTCTCTTCAGGTAAGACCAGAAGAAGGAAGCAAAGCTGTCTGACCAATCAAGGTACCAACGACAAGCAAACTTCATCAGTAGGCAACAACACACCCCACACCTCCATAGGGGGTAAGCAGTTCACTGAAGCCGGTGGTAGCTTGAAAGCTGGGCACGGAAATATGATCAGAGTTGTCTTTCAAGGCAGACTCAGAATTATGGCCAGAATTGTCCGACAAGGCAGGCTCAGTATGATAAGGTTTTCAGACCAAGACCCAAGCAGAGGTCATGAGAAACATGGAATCCACACTTCCTACCAGTCCAACTCCCAATCAAGGAGAGAAAAGGAACCCGCATCAGGGGCCTTTGGGCTTACCACAAGACCACCGGTAGCCATGGAGGTAGGTGGGTCTGGGTTTACTGAAACAAGGGATTGTGGACCAGTTACATGTTGGTAATTTTACTCTTGTGTTTTTGTTCAAAATGACAAGAACATGAATTTCAGATCTGGTTTTAAAAAACAGATAACAACATGTGATTATTTTTTACTGCACAATATACATAGGTTCCAAGCAGACTTGGAACTCGGACCGGAATTGTCTTCAATGCAGGTTCAATATTTTGGGCAGGATTGCCTTCCAGGACAGGTGGCAGATGGAGGATGTCACTTCATCCAGGTTTAACTCATTTGTGCAGTACAGACTTTTAGAAACAGCTATTTTTTATTACGGTCTAACTACTGTTTTATAGGAGCTTCCTATAAAATAGGTCACATGGCATGCATCAACCTCAAAGATGCATACTATTCAGTGTCTATTCATTAAGTAAAGGAGATATTTGAAGTTTAACTGGATGGCATGGCTCTGCCAAATGGGTTGACATCAGCTCCTAGACTATTGACTAAACTACGGAAATCAATTCTGGGACTACAAAGGTCTCAAAACCACATAGTAATGGCATATTTGGAGGACATTTTCATTTTGGAGTCACCTAGAATTGGCAGAAGCATCAGTCAAGCAAACCAAAGCCCTGTTTGAAAGAATTGGTTACCTCATCCACCCAGTTAAATCAAAATTGACACCTACAAGGGTAATTGATTACCTAGAATTTACTATCAAAAACAGTAAATATGTTGGTGACTTTGCCTAGGGGCAAACGACAATATTAATTAAGCCTGCAATGACCTGATAGTCAAATTCTAGCCATCTATCAGTCAAACAGCGAGTGTAATTGGCAAATAGTAGCTGCATTCCCAGCAGTACGGGCCTTTGCATTACCAGAACTTACAGCAAGCAAAAGAATGAACACTCAGATTACATGCAGGCCGAATTGGCAAACTATGGATTGCCAGCAGAGGCCATTGTTGAATAACTATGGTGGATAACGAATGGGAGACAGCTCAGGGAAATTTTGCTCGAAAACCATTGAGGGTTCTTCAGACCTATGCAAGCGGCTAAGGATGGGGAGACACCAACCCAGTCTAAAGCTGTGGGGACAGATGGAATGAGCAGGAGTCTGTAATTCCCCAACACATAGAATCAATTACCCAGAATTGTTGGGGGCACAATATGGACTCAAGGTTCTCTGTAGCGATATGCAACTGGTGCTTGTTCAAATTCAGATTGATAACACCACTGCGGTGGCATATATCCATTAATAAGGGTGATGTAAAATCTGTATCTTACGACAGATTGTCGAACCTCATTTGGCACTGGTGTATCGAGAGGAATATTTGGGAAATCTATGAGGTAGATTTCATACCTATGAGGTGACAGATGCTGGATCACGAATGTTGAATAACAACACAGAATGGATGTTGAATCAGACAGTATGTAACAAAATAACTACACGATTTGGCATACCAGATGTTGATCCGTTTGCATCTAGACTAACCATTAGTTACCCAGATATGTGTCCTGCGAGCTGGATCCAGGAGCAAGGCAGTGGATGCTTTCTCCCTCAATTGGGGAGGAAAGTTTATGTATGCTTTCCGCCAATTTATCTCACAAACCGATGCTTGACAAAAATCAAGCAAGACTAAGCCACAGGCATATTGGTAGTGCCAGATTGGCCTACTCAAGCCTGGTCCCCAAACATTTTGGGAATTATAGTCCAGCCAGTAATGGCTGTACCCAAGAGCAGGGACATCCTAGTGAACTCAGTTACAGGGAGCAATCATCCACTACATGAACGTATAACTTGTTGGTCTACAGATTCTGAGGAGGCCATTTCAAGGCATAGGACTGTCTGAACAAATACAACACAGTTCGGATAACGGATGTCTTGGAGTACCTATCAACTGTACTAGAACAATAAACTAAGTTATAGTGCATCTATAGTGCCATAGGCACACTCTCCTCCAATCTGATGCCAGAAGCAGGGCACAGCTTACAACAAAATTCATGAAGGGAATTTACAATTTAAGACCTTCAAGGCCAAGGTACACTGACACATGGAATGTGAGCGTGGTACAAACCCTACTTTGACAGTGGGGACCGCCTATAACTAACCCTGAAGGTGGTATGCTGACAAAGAGTCCAGACACTGCAAAAGCTACGGTTGGACTACATGACCACCAATATGAACAACATAACATTCCTAATCTGGAACCTGATAAAACAGAACAGGCCAGGAATGCCAGGGATGGAGATCCAGTTCTAGGCATATCCAGAGGACCAACGGTTGTGTGGGTGGTAACATACCAACACCACTATCTGAGAGTTACAGAGAACCTCAGAGACTCAGAACAATCAGTCCTCATCAGCCATAAAAAAAAAAAAACACACCAAAAGGTGTCAACTAAAACCATCTCCAGATGGTCAAAAGAGGTAATGGCAATAGCAGGAGTAAACATTTACATGGTCAAATCTCACTCCACCAGGGCTGCATCTACGTCGGCAGCAAGAGCTATGGACATGCCACTTGACGACATCCTAGTGGCTGCATGATGGATGAATGAAATAACGGTCCACCTGTTTTATAACAAATCCATAACCGGACTGGGGGTGTTTGCACGTATCATTTTAAGTTCTATCCCTTAGTCCCCCCCCCCCCCCCCCCCCCCCCCCAAGGTTGGGAGGGGTAACTTTTTTAAAAACTTTTCTTTCATTTAAAGCATCAGTTTCTTTACTTAACCCCATAATGTCTGAATGCTTTAATGATTACACGCATCCATGGTCAATCCATTCAGTGTGTGACGCCTGGATTCGTAACTGGCGTAAAATCACAGAGCTTTGAAATCTTCACATAGTCACTCACGTGACTCCGAAGTAAAATAGTAAGATTAAACAAGAACTTACCAGTTTGAAGTTTGATCTTGATTTTATGAGGAGTTACGATGAGCGATTACGTGCCCACCGCTCTCACCCGCATACTATCAAGGTCATATGGAAGTTCTAGTTTCTTCACAATCTTACTATTCTCAGGTATTTTTTTAATCTCTGATTTAACACCGCTGCTTTGAAGATTAACGCGCACGCAGACGGACAGCCCTTCTTCACGTAATCGCTCATCATAACTCCTCATAAAATCAAGATCAAACTTCAAACTGGTAAGTTCTCGTTTAATCTTACTATTATATTTCACTGTTAATTAAAATGGCTATGAACTTTGCAATCAGGCAATCATTTCTCATCAATATCTGTGTCACTTTTGCGAAGAAGCTTCTTGCTCTCCTGACGGTCTTGCTCACTAGATGACCAGAGCTATTATCTAGGATGACCAGGGCAAAGCAAATGTGGGTAAAATTCAGGTATTCAAGGGAGCTTACACAGACTGGCATAACTCAGCAGGTTAGGTAGCATCCCTGGAGAACATATTTTGGTTGATGTTTAGGATCAGGACCCTTCCACAGACTGATTGTAAAAGGGGCATGGGAAAGATAGAAGAGAGGTGGGGTGGGACAAATCATGGCAGGGAATGTGTGAGCACAGACGAGGGAGTTGATTAAAAGGTGGATGATTAAAAGGGGGGGGGGTGAGAGAGATTACCTAAAATTAGAGAATTACATGTTCATAGTGCTGGGTTGTGAGCTACCCAAGAGATGTGAGGGTAGCTGCTACTGTAGGTTGGAAGCTATGAGGTGTGGTTCCTCCAGTTTGCTTGTGGCCTCACTCTGGCAATGGTGGAGATTCAGGACAGAAGGAAAGTATGAGAAGGGGAAGGGGAAGGGGTAGGGGAGCAACTGCGAGATCCAGTAGGCCTTGGTAAATTGAGTGCAAGTATTTGGAGAATAGATATAGTCTTTAAGTGATATGGCCTCCACTTTCAAGTACCCTTGCACTTTGATTGCCAAGGTAAGGAAGCATTGACTTAATCTGAGGGTATTATCTAAAAGAAGAGTTTAGACAAACTTGGATTATTTTCTCTGGAGTGTCAGAGGATGAGGGTAGATCTGATGTAACTATATAAAATTATGAGAGTAGATAGTCAGAAGTTTCCCAGCATAGAAATGTCAAAGACTAGAGGGCATTGCTTTATGATGAGAGGACGAAAGTTTAAAGGAGATGTGTGGAACAAGATTTCATTTATACAGAGTGGTGGATGCCTGGAACATGCAGCCAGGGGTGGTGGTTGACGCAGACAAAGTAGTGCCATTTAAAAGACTTTTAGATAGGGACATAAATATGCAGTGAATGGAGGTATATGGATCATGTGCATGTGAAGAGATTAGTTTAACTTGGCATCATGTTCAATACAGACATTGTTGGCTGAAGTGCCTGTTCCTGTGCTGTACTGTTCGGCTTTCTAAGTGCAATGTTCTAACATTTAAAGCTGCCCCTATATTAAGCGACAATGATGGTGACTGAATACAAATTTCACCCTCTTATTTTAAAGGCATTGGTTGAATGTTGAATAAAACATCTGTGCTATTCTTTGGATTATGCCATACAATTTACTGTAATCTAAATTAAGGTATTCAGGGCTTGTAAATAATGTCTCTTATAAAATTATTGTTAATTAGTATAGAGCACATGGTTTTCAAGTGAAACCCATCCCTGTTATTGTAATGGCAGCATCAGATTAGCTGCACCTGTCTCTGGTACAGGACTCAAAGCCGTAATCCACTGCCACAGAAAAGATGTTTTGAACAAGTGGTCCCTGGCTGTCAACAGTGGTACAATACGCAACAGCGCAATATATAAAAATGCAAAAGATAGACATAAAATGCTGGAGTAACTCAATGGATCAGGCAGCATCTGCAGAGAAAATGGCTCGTGACCCTTCTTCGGACTGAGTCTGAAGAAAGGGTCCTGATCAGAAAAGTCACCAATCCATTTTCTCCAGAGATGCTGCTTGACCCGTTGAGTTGCGATGCTAGTTGAAGGTGGTTGCCAGAGGTTGCAGGTAGTGGAAGGTCTTACCTTCCACTACCTGCAACCTCCGGCAACCACCTTCAACTAGCATCGCAACCGGCTTCAACTAAAACATTACTGATTTTTAAAACGGCAACCTATTATTAGTTGCGGCCGGTTTTGAATTTTTTGAAATAATCGCCGGAACATAGAAGAAGCGGAAACCACTTTTGACCATTAGGGAGACTGAAAAAAACCTGCAGGAACCGCACGGAAACCTTGGGTGGGGCGCAAAGTCTGCAGAGTTTTCCGTTCAGGTTTCCTAAGTGGGACAGGAGTATTACTCCAGCATTTTGTGTCTATCTTTGATATAAATCACCATCTGCAATTCCTTTTTATTACAAAATGCTAACTTTTATTCAAGCATAGGCATCATGCTTTCTGAGATGTGTCCAAGGTTGAGTACTGACCATAAACTCATTTCCATTACTTGTAAGTAAAATAATGTATGTTGGATGGAGTTAAAGATAACTCATACCTTTTGTTAGGAAGGAACTGCAGATGTCTGTAGAAGGGTCTTTACCCAGAATGCCACCCATTCCTTCTCTCCAGTGATGCTGTCTGTCCCGCTGAGTTACTCCAGCATTTTGTGTCTATCTTCGTACCTTTTGTTAGTTTGAAGTAACTTGGATAGATCTGTATGTATTCGGATGATGAGGGAAATTAATAGTGTAAGCAGCAAAATGACTAATTTAAGGTAATTAAATAAATTGGGGTAATTAATTGAATGCAGATCTGAAGGAGATGATCATTAACACCTAATGACAAGAAAATATTATCATGAAATGTAATGAATTAATGAATAATTTAAAGTGATGAATCCTATTACGTGTTAAAGAGGTGGAAGATTGTTGTCCAACCTTTCCTTTCTTACATCTTCAACCTGCCCTTAAATTAGGGATTGAAACTATTTGCACATGAGACAAATGCTTCCCTAAGGTCCTTATCACTCTACAGAAACTGGCTGCTTTAGTCATTCTTTCCGCTTGTCTTAATGAGTTGGTTCTTCTTCCTCCCAAAAAATATTTTAGGAACAGCAATATTTCAGTTTACTGACAGTAGTTGTTCATCATGCAGACACTAAACTATCAGATATGCAGATGCCAATTTTTGTAACAAAAATCAGCTATTAAGTTCTACATCCTGGAAACCTTAAGATGAACAAAGCAGGCCCAGCAAGTTCATCTGAGTGATTCACTGATCCATTGTATTAGCAGGCACTTCAAAGGTAATGCATTTTATGAAGTATGCTCAGACACTTCAGCAAGATAAGGTACTCTACACGTGTATATACCATTAATCAGACCAGGAAGATTGTCTGTTTAAAATCAGGTCGGTCTTGACCTCACAAAATAACTAACCATGCAAAAATCATCAGAGTTGGAAAGCGGAAAGTTTGATAAAGGTTGTCTGTCTTGATCAGAATCCAGCTTGCCAGTTAGGATCGTCCATTTTTCCCTCTCAATTGCCAGCAATGTTTGAGGATGTTTCTGTCAAAAGTACTCCACCCATAAAACTGTCCACTTAGTTTTTGCAACAACTCTGGCCTGCAATTAACATCTTTAATATGTGCCCTTGTTTGTTTTCTCCTTCTCACTACCCTCATTGATTAACTAATTAAATGCTACATAAATATTGGAATCACCAAGAGTTCTCACCCTCTCTGACATATTTCCTCTGTCCTTTCCACTCTTCCCCACCCTGGAATTTAAAACTCGCTTATTTTCCCACCATCCAACTTCTGAAGTACTACTTTTGATCTGAAATAATCACTCAATTTCTCTTCCACAGATGCTCTCTGATATGCTGGTTATTTCTTTCTGAGTCCTTCTGTTTGTATTTCAGATTTCAAACAACAGCATGTTTTTAGAATGTAGGAACAATGAGCAGCAGATGATGGTTTACAAAAAAGGACATAAAGTGCTGGAATAACTCTACAGGTCAGGCAACATCACAGGAGAACATGGATAAGTGATGTTTCGGGTCAGGATCCTTCCTCCCACTGATTTTTGATCTTCAAAACTGTCTCTGGATTCTTCGTCTGTCATGGGAGGCCAATGTTCAGATTGCTCCGATGGATATTATTGGGGGTGATCAACTCTCAGGGGCAAATAACACCAGCAACCAGGACAGTGGTACCATGTTTGACTCTGTGGAACTGCACAGTGGGGTTAAGTCCAGATGAGGAATAATGACAGAGGACTCTACAATCATGATGCAGGCAAATGTTTCTGCAGCCCCAAGCAAGACTCCTGGCTGGTGTGTTGTTTCCTTGGTGCTGGGGCCGGTACACATGATAATATAAAAATCTAACCTAAACCAATGGTGCATTTTTCATGGTTCCTATTTTTCTGAAAATGCATTTGTAATAGGGAATACTGTACATGGTATTGTACAGAGCTGTGTCTAAGGTAAACTACAGTGAATCAGTATTAATTTATGGAGTTGCTCGAGTAAATTTTATCTGTGGGACTTTGTTTTAGCTTAGTGAGACAATGTGGATACAGGCCCTCCAATAAAAAGAGAGAGAAGAGAGAGAGGGAGAGAAGAGTGAGACTTCAAAGTTTGACAACATTGGACTGCAGAAACTTTCCTTTGTTACAGGATCTCTCCATTAACTGTGGAATTCCTGCATTCTTCCGGAGTGCCGTGGGAGCAGCTGTGGCTGGAGGATTGCCAAGAGTGCTTGGAGCCCGGGGGGGGGTGTAGGAAAATGTGCTGTGTTTGTGTTGTTTCTAAAACCAGATCTCTGCCCCCATATCATTTTGCCCAGAGCAGGCTGCAATGACTTAATGAGGAGAAGGTACTTTTCGCTTCCGGCAGTTTCCGGAGGCTCAGGAGGGCTGTGAAAAGCCTCCCAAGAACTGCTCTTGGCTGTGTAGTTGAGCGTGGGGATTTTCCTTACTCGGCTGGAGAGAACTGCTTCTGTTGCTTTTTCGGACTGTGACTGACTGAGATCGCTTGAGCTGAGACTGCTGGTGTCCCTGGTGCTGGTTTGTGCCACTGTCAAGATGGCAGGGGCTCGGTCTCGTACTCGGAGTTACGCAGCTGCGGCTTCTGGGTCAATCGAGGATGTGCCTTATGTTGACTTGGGTGGTAAACAAATTTGATCTCGGTCCAAACCGGGTTCCTGTGGAGAAGTGCCTGCATGATCTTTTCCAGAAGGATGTAATTGCCTCTGCCGAGGTTGCAAGGGGGAAGTGCGGGATTATACTAAAATCCCAGGAGGATGTGGCCTTAGCTGTGGAGAAGGGATTCACAGTGGGGGGGATCTTTGTACCGGTTGAACCGTGGGTGTCCACCGTGAGACCGGTTCTCCTATGGGACGTTCATCCGGGATGCGCTCCTTCTTCCACATTTGGCAAAGATTGGGGAGGTGCGATCTCGGTTGACTAGGCTTATTCACCCCTGGAGTGACCCGTGTCTCAAAGGGTTGCCTGTTGGCCCTGGTGAGGTCCAAGACGTACCTGGTGTGACTCAGCAAGGAGCTGAGGAGGTTCAGATGGGGTCGGGGGAGGTTGAACATGGGGGAAGAAAAGAGCTAGCTGGTAGTGTGGAGGAGGAGGACCCTTCCTTTGCTCTATCTTGCCATGAGCTTGGATGGCATACCGTTACATTTTGTTAACGTGTACGCCCCAAGCACCGGCACGATGCAGGCCTGCCTACTCTGTTGAGCACTATTGATAGTGGAGAGTGTGTCTTCCTTGGGGGGGATTTTAATTGCAAACTTGAGGTGCAAGATCACTCTGGTACTCAGTGTGCCCCTGCTGTAGCGAAGAAGCTGAGAGGTTTGATTGATTCCTTTGAGTTGGTTGATGCGTGGCGGGACCTCCACCCTGATTCCAGTGCTTTTTCGTGGAGGTCTGAGGGGGGTGGTTCCCGTATCGATCGCATGTACATCTCCGGTGTGAGTGTCTCCCGTGACTCGGAGGCCTCCATCTGGCTGATGCCATGCTCAGACCACTGGCCGGTGCGAATGGACTTTATTCCAGCACGCACATGGCTGGGTCCGCGTACTGGCACTTTAATAACCGGCTGCTGGAGGATCGGTCTTTCCGGGAGTCATTCAGTCGGTTTTGGGTGAAGTGGAGAGAGAGGCAGAGGAGCCTCCCTTCCCTTAGGTAGTAGTGGGTTGTGGGAAAGGGTTACATCCATCTCTTTTGTCAGGAATACACATGGGGGTCGACCGGAAGGTGGGACTCGGCGACCGAGAGACTTGAGAGGGAGTCGAGAGCATTGTTAATAATGACTGGACCATTGTACTATAATGATTGCTTGATGTATTGTAATCTTTGAAGGTGTTTTTGATAAGCTGTATTCTGTTTTTTGCTGAATAAAGTCCTTGGAAAAAGAAAAGAGAGAGAGAGATTGAGAGAAAACATATCACATGACAACAAACTTCATTGACCTCCCATGGATTTTGAAAGCAAGTAAAACAATTTCTCAAATTATTTTGGGGGAAAAAAATTATCGGTCCTGTCAGTGACATTTGCATAACGATACAGAATGATACAGAACGCGAGACTTTTTTTATTAAATAGCTTCAAGATTTATTAAAGAAATAACTCAAAATAATTAAACAGAAAAATCCTGACATGCTTCTTAATTAATGTGACAACAACTAAGACATAAAATATTGGAGAAAAGATGAATTTTAAATAGTTAACATATCATCACAGATTAATTTACTCATCTTAAAGTAGTCATCATCTAAAAAAAAGAATTCAAATCTCCACTACGAGCCAAATTTGCAAAGAGGACACATCGACCAATGTAATTTACTGATGTAATTTTCTGAGATCAACAATTGCAGGCTCTTAACAAAGAGCATTATTTCAGTGTGAAAGTAGAGTCTTACCTACAGGAGGGCCCTTCAGTTCCATTGTGGGCCCATGAGCAAGCTTCCATTTGCTTCCTCCACCATTTTGCTTTGCCTTGTGCAGCTATTGCCTCTCCTGCAATACCAACATGTCACACAGAGTTTTATCTGAAGGGGGCAACAGAGATGGATACAGTGGTGAAGAAGGTATAAGTTATACATGCCTTCCTTAGCCAGAAGGTAAGATAAAAGAGTGAAGAGTAGCGGGGGAAGTTATGATACCATTTTATAAAATATTGATTAGACCACAGCTGTATACAGATGTATGCTCAGCACACTGACAGAAGGATACTGGAGAGGGTGCAGAGAAAATGCATCAGGAGTCAAGAGGGTTCTATTGTCATATGTACCGAAATGGAACAAGTTATTGGGAGATAGACACTAAGTACAGGAGTAAGTTATTGGGTGATAGACACTAAGTGCTGCCACCCTGCTGGCAGCATCTCTGGAGAAAAATAATGGATGACGTTTTGGGATGGATGTCTGAAGAAGTCTGTCTCCCTGTATACCGTCTGAACAAGGGTCCGGACCCGAAACGTCACCCATCCTTTTTCTCTAATCATGCTGCCTGACCCGCTGAGTTACTCCAGCAGTTTGTGTCCATCATTGTATAAACCAGCTTCTGCGGTTCTTTGTTTCTACAAGTTTTTGGGAGAGACTTGTTTACCTTAGAAAAGTGGAGGCTTAAAGGAGAACCTGATTGAGGAATACAAAATTGTGAGGGGCACATACATAGTGTTGAAACTTTTCCCATAGCAGAGATGTCTACAACTAAAGGCATAGATTCGTGGTAAGGGTAAGAGATAAGGAGAGGAGGTAAGGAAGAATTTTTCACCTGGAGGATGGTGTTGGAATCTGGAAGACCAAACCTGAGGGGGCAATGGAAGCAGGTATTCCTTCAATATTTAAGTGTCTAGATAAGGACTTGAATTGCCAAATGTTGATCATAGACATATGAACCAAGTGCTGATAAATGTGATTCATGAAGATAGTTACTTTGGCTGTCATGGATATGGTACGCTGCAGGGCCCGGTGCTCTGCTGGATTAATCTATGGCTTTGAGACAAGAAAATAATAGGTCAAAGGGGCCCATCAACTGACCCACAACTCAACACCATTGTGTCTGGTCTGCCACAGTCCTCAACCTCTCATTAGTACAATTAGTATCCCCATGACCTCAATTTCCCAATCTTTCAAAAATGTATCAACCATATCTTTAATTACATCCATCGATCTAGCCTCCACATTCCCCTGTGGTACGGAATCCTAAAGATTCACCATGCTCTGCAAGAAGACATTTCTAGAGACCTTAGGTTTAAATGACCACTCTCTTATCTTGTAAATAGGTCCCCTCGTCCGAGCCTTTCCCACTAGGCATTTCCAGGTTAGAACAAAAAAGAATCCATTTAAAGCCCTGCCTGAAATTTAGGCAGGTAGCAAATATGCCCCAAAAGCCCTTGCCATATATTAATTTAAAGATTTTTCATTATTCCCATTAAGTTTTTAGTTTTGTAGGCAAGGAACGATAGGTTAGCCATTGAATTCTGTGGCTGTGTTTCTTTTCAACTTTCTTATGACTGAGATACTTCAATGTCAGTACTTTTTGGAGAACACCTGTATTGTTGGGTTACGTATATACCGGCTTCAGTAAAGACTAGAATAATGACAATATATACCTCAGCGAATGGCCTAAGCATTATCACCTACCATTCCCGTGTGACATTCTTGCACTTCCCATTGCAGCCATCACTGGTATATTTGTTTGAACGAGCCTGTCAATTTAAGAAAGGTTATGGAGAATTAAAGACAATTTACTGATGTTGAACTGATTCCACTGGGACTGCGATATAACTGATCGTGTTCTGTTTTCCTATGTGATGGTAAAATTCAATGAACATTGATTTTCCAGGATGTAGTATTGTTGATATTTGGTTCAATACCTTTATTCCACCCAATCAAGTTTTATTTCAGTGAATTTGTTATATTAAAGTTAATGCAGTATTACTAATTCACTTTAATGGATGAAGAAATGTTGATTAAAAATTAAATATCCTTTCAAAGAATTGAGACTGTAATGAGCATACGAATTAAGAGAACATTGCACCTTAAGGGCTATTTTGGTAAATTGCAAGAGGTTTATTGCCTTTATAATGAGTACACAGAGAACTAGAAGGTGGATCAATGAGGCAACAAAGTGAAGGCAGGATGGTAAGGCCACAAGTCAAGTAAGCCTGTTCGTAATTTGTAATCTTCTCTTTAACTGAATCCTTTTGCACAATTCACTGCTGTGCTGGGCCATTGAATATCCCACACACAATTGTCCATATTGCATAGCTCGGCTTTCTGCTCCCAGCTCTGATCTTGTGGTATTAGTCATAGATAATGCAAAAAGGAGATCTTATTTGCATATCACAGTGAAATTCATATTAAAATGTTTGAGCAGCGCAGTTTCACAGATTAGAAAGTGCATTGATCATCTGCACTCCCAGTTCCATGTCTAAATGCGGCAATTATTTGATTGTGGAAATAATGCAAAGGGCTAAAGCTTCTAATGTACCAGACAGCTCAATATGAAATGTTAAAAAGACTGAGGATGCAATGAAAGATATGAAGCATTTTCATCTTCATTTGTTTTTTTTAGAGATACAACACAGAAACAGGCCTTTCAGCCAACCGATCCACGCCGACCAGCGATCCTCGCACACTAACAGATTCAATTTCAGATTCAGATTCAATTTCTAACACGAACATTACTATGATAACACTATCCTACACACATTAGGGACAAATTTGCATTTATACCAAGCCAATTAACCTATAAACCTGTATGCCTGGAGTGTGGTAGGAAATCAGTGATCCTGGAAAAAAAAAACCCATGCAGGTCATGCGGAGAACGTACAAATTCTGTACAGACAGCACCCGTATTCAGGATCAAACCCGGGTCTCTGGCGCTGTAAAGCAGCAACTTGTTTTGCTTTTTGTCCTACTTTAAATGGTCACACAAGGTGACCTCCATGGAAAACACATTCTAACCAGTGGCAAAGCGAGTAAATAAGATTGGCGCTTTTTAATTTATATACTTTATTTTCTATTGCAAATTTTCAAATTCCTTCAGTGTTTCTCAGATTTGCTCGGGAGATGTCAGATAATTTTATTTTTAAGCTGACTGAAGAACACACACACACACACCTCTCATCCGTCTGCACATAGGAATAAGCCTGCTGAACCTCTCCCTATAGCTCAGGTCCGCGAGTCCTGGCAAAAATCTCGTAAATCTTCTCTGCATCCTTTCCAGCTATTGCATGTTAGCCAATCAGAATGCTTAGTAATTATAACTCAGCCTAATTATAACATTTATACTGTAAGAACTCGCCCACTGACTGGCCAGTAGCAGCAGTAGTGACAACGTATGATAGAAACATAGAAACATAGAAAATTGGTGCAGGAGTAGGCCATTCGGCCCTTCGAGCCTGCACCGCCATTCAATATGATCATGGCTGATCATCCAACTCAGTATCCTGTACCTGCCTTCTCTCCATATCCCCTGATCCCTTTAGCCACAAGGGCCACATCTAACTCCCTCTTAAATATAGCCAATGAACTGGCCTCAACTACCTTCTGCGGGAGAGAATTCCAGAGATTCACCACTCTCTGTGTGAAAAAAGTTTTCCTCATCTCGGTCCTAAAAGATTTCCCCCTTATCCTTAAACCGTGACCCCTTGTTCTGGACTTCCCCAACATCGGGAACAATCTTCCTGCATCTAGCCTGTCCAACCCCTTAAGAATTTTGTAAGTTTCTATAAGATCCCCCCTCAATCTTATAAATTCTAGCGAGTCCAAATCGAGTCTATCCAGTCTTTCTTCATATGAAAGTCCTGACATCCCAGGAATCAGTCTGGTGAACCTTCTCTGTACTCCCTCCATGGCAAGAATGTATTTCCTCAGATTAGGAGACCAAAACTGTACGCAATACTTCAGGTGTACTCCATGATATATTGCTTAGATGATGTAGACCTGAACAATAAAGATGCTTGTGCTTCAACCTGTGTGAGATTAAGCTCTTTACATTTATGGACTAATTTCAATATTCTGCTTTTAACTCATTGCATTAATTGTAATTTCATTTCTATCTTCTTTAAGGCACAAATTAGGATTATGGTGAGATAATTTCCATTGGCCTGAATGGAACCACTGGCCCCATCTTACAAAGCACCGGACTCCACTTTCAATAAATCACCCTTTAAATTGCCCACCACGTTCATAGTGATTGCACCACCAATTCACAGTTTCCCTTCACTTTCCGCATTCTGAAGGGGACAATCCCTGTGAGTCCCTGATTTTCTTTTCCATCTCCACAAAATGCCCAATTCCCCTTCTCACAGCATTTTCCAGTGAATAATAGGGTCATAGAGTCATAGATTGATACAGTGTGGATACAGGCCCTTCGGCCCAACTCACCCACACCGGCCAACAATGACCCATCTACACTAGACCCACTTGCCTGTGCTTGGTCCATATCCCTCCAAACCTGTCCTATCCATGTACCTGTCTAACTGTTTCTTAAACAATGGGATAGTCCCAGCCTCAAATACCTCCACTGGCAGCTTGTTCCATACACCCACCACCCTTTGTGTGAAAAAGTTATCCCTCGGATTCCTATTAAATCTTTTCCCCTTTACCTTGAACCTATGTCCTCTGGTCCTCGATTCCCCTACTCTGGACAAAGGATGCTGTGCATCTACCCGATCTATTCCCCTCATGATTTTATATAGCTTTATAAGATCTCCCCTCATCCTCCTGCACTCCATAGACTAGAGACCCAGCCTACTCAACCTCTCCCTATAGCTCACACTCTTTAGTCCTTGCAACATCCTGAACCCTTTCAAGCATGACAATATATTTCCTATAACATGGTGCACAGAACTGAACACAATACTCTAAATGCGGTCTCACCAACATCTTCTCCAACTGCAACATGAACTCCCAACTTTTATACTCAATACTCTGACTGATGGCCAAAGAGCCAAAAGCCTTATTGCCCACCTTATTTACCTGCAACTTGACATTCAAGGAACCCAAGCACTTGTACTCCTAGATCCCTCTGCTCTACAACACTACCCAGAGGCTTACCATTTACTGTGTGGGTCCTGCCTTGTTCGACGCCCCAAAATGCAACACCTCACACTTCTCTGTATTAAATTCCATCAACCATTCCTCCGCTGACCTGGCCAATTGATCCAGATCCTGCTGCAATTGTTCGCGACCATCATCACGGTCTGCAAAACCACTCACTTTGGTATAATCAGCAAATTTGCTAATCTTGTCCTGTACGTTCTCATCCAAATCATTGATGTCATCCAAATCATTGATGTGGATCCATTGATGTCATCCAATCATAATGTGCTCTCCTCTTTATCGGAGAAACCAAACCATACAGCTGTTCAGCTGTTGAGAACGACCCTGTGTTTCCAGTTCCTTGTCATATTAATTCTTCAGTCCTCCTCCATTTTGACATCTCCCATCTCTTCGCTCCAGAGATGCTGCCTGTCCCGCTGAGTTACTCCAGCATTTTATGTCTATCTCCACTTTGACCTCTCTGTCTTTCAAAAAAGAACACCTCATTTTTTAATGATGAATGTTGCAGTCATCAGGACTCATCGTTGTTGCACCAATTTCAGAAAATCGATTTACATCCTAATTAGCCCGTTCTAATGAATGCTCATCCTGAATGCTATGAACATTATCACAGTTTTTCTCTCCCTATGGTTCCTGTCTGAATTGCTAAGTATTTTTAGTATTCTATGTGAGTTCAAATTTCCTGCCAATGCAATGTTTCGTATCTCACAATTCTAATGCATTTTTTTCTTGCACTTGTTTTATTCCTCTTCTCTATTTACATTTCCAGATCAGTTGTGATTAACAACCTTTCACCAAACTCTCTCAGCCGGCATCATTAACGGTAAATTAGTAATAAATCAAAACAAATCTCGTTACATTATAGTTAAATAAGTTAATTACTTGTAAAATAGTACATAAAGTTGATTTGCACACGAGCTGAGAAGAATAACCCTGTGAGTTTTAAGGAAAGAACATACTGTCCTTTAAATTGTCTTAATCAATTACTTTGTCTGTTTTCCATTAATCATATCATTATTTCTGACACGCTCATTTTACACATGTAAAATATTCACGTGTAGTCATTTCTATCCAAAGAATGGAGCAGTGGCAGACATCAGAATACCACATTCTTGAGAATTTAAATTTTGCAATTAAAAGTCTGCCACAAATAACACTGCCTATACTTCAAACATGTATTGAGTGCATGTAGTGTAATACTTCATTGTCAATTAGTTCCACTCTGGGTATAATTCCAGGTCAGATCCATTTAATGCCCACAGACAGTTTAAATAGAGATGCAACATGAGAAAAAAGCAGATGGAAACACTGGTGCTGATTAATAGCTGTAATTTACATAGTCAGGTTTTAACATATATTACATTCATTACATTCATTTTTTTTTAAACTTTCAAGTACTTTTGTCTTAGATCTTATTACAACTACATTTATTCCATCATTATTTGAGAGAATTAAAGCAAGTAAACATTATGTAAAAATATTTGAGTTAATGCTTCAGACATTTGGTCTCAGTCTATTGTTTATGATTATAAAGGTAATGTGATTACTTGCAGCTCAATAGAAGTGACTTTTGATTATCTTACAGAGGAGATGTTAAATTCATGTGGGGAATAGATAGGGTGAATGTACAATGCCTTTTATCCAGTGTAGGAAATACTAGAGGACATTGGTATAACAGGAACCTGAGGGACAACTTTTTCACAGAGAGTGGTAGGCATCTGGAATGATCTGCCGGAGAAAGTAGTTGAGGCAGGTATTATACCAATACCAAAGTATTTAAAATATACTTGGACAGCTTCAGAGGGATATGGGCCAAATGTGGGTAAATGGGACCAGCTTATATGGGGCATCATTGTCGGCATGGACAAGTAGGGGCGAATTGCCTGTTTCTGCGCTGCATGACTCAATTACTCTATGACCACAAAACAGAACATAATGACATGAAAATACTTGAGGTTGAGTAGTTACAGAAACCTTAATGTAAGTTTACACTGAAATACGCTTCCCTATCTCTACTTCTCCTTGCCAAGTGCTAAACCTCACATAAATGCACTACTGTCTCGTGTGTCAAACTTTAAATGAACCAAATGGGACAGATAAATGATCAGTTGACTTCCATGCTTCAAGCCCCTGTTTCAGTGACCCACCTGCCAACATTTGCTTGACCAATTCACACTTACTGACTGCAGAAACTCTGTGATTAACTGTACATGGATACTAAAAGTAGATTATGTTTTTCCATTCCTTTTTAATGCATTTCTTAATGCCATACAAATAGTGGAGATTGGGAAACTAGCTATTTGACTACGCACTTGGAGGTCATGCAATGAAGCCTTTAGAAATATACTACTTAGTGGGACCCATTGGGTCCCATGTTCAAATGGGAGGGCTGGTCCCCCAATGCAATATTCCACCTCTCCCGCCAATTCCAATATTGGTGGGCAGTGGGGGGGGGTGGGGCTTTCTGAAGTGCTAGTATGGGTGTTGTGGGATGAAGGGGCAGGTTTCCAGAGGGCTAGTATGGACATTGTAGGCCAAATAGATTCTTGGGGTGGCAGGTCAATCATTCAAGCCTGATGTGCTGGCAGCTCACTCATGGCTGATGGGGTGGCAGTTCACATGTCTATTCCTTGAAATTCCATTTTAAGCAGGGTACAAGACCACCAATTTCAAGTGCAGTTTCATACCATTTCAAGCAGGGTGCAAGGCCACCAAATTCAAGTGCCGTTTCATACCACTTCAAGCAGGGTGCAAGGCCACTAAATTCAAATGCAGTTACATACCATTTCAAGCAGGGTGAAATGATCATAAAACCATCATAAAATCACACAAAACACCACATAAACACCACACTCACAGTTCAGTAGACATTGAGTGTGTTCAGTTGATTCACAGCTCAGGCAGTCGTGACCTCTCCCTCCCTCATCTTGCAGAGACTGAGCCGCACCTACACTTCCGGGTTTTATAATACCTCCCCCCTCCCACCAGAAGGGCGTGGCCTTCTTGGCGTGATTGACAGGAGAGAGATTCTCAACATTTTTTAAACACTAATACTTTTATTTTTCATTGATGGGAAGAATCCTCTGCACCTGATGAGCAGAGGGAGACTGAGTAAGATGGCCAAAATCACAGCCATAAGTGGTAGCATTTTGTATCTAAAATCAATATACAGTTGAAACAGGAAGTTGTCAAGTTTAGACTTTTAATCATTTGCCATTTCTAACCAACCACCACCAACAACCATTTGCTGTACTTTATTTCAAACCAACCACCACCAATTTGCAGTGCTTTATTTCAAACCAACAGCCATTTGCAGTGCTTTATTTCAAACCAACCACATCCAACAACCATTTGCTGTGCTTTATTTCAAATCAACCACCACCAACCACGATTTGCTGTGCTTTATTTCAAACCAACCACCACCAACCACCATTTGCTTTGCTTTATTTCAAACCGACCACATTTTCATTTTCAAACCACATTAAGGGCACTCAAGGTCAGTAAAACCACACTCACAGTTTAGTAGACATGTGTTCAGTGTTATTCACAGCTAAGACTGAGAGACATGACCCTCTCGTTCCCCCATCTTGCAGAGACTGACTGAGGCGTTAAACACTTCTGGGTTTTATAGTTCCTCCGGAAGGGGCGTGGCCTTCAGGAGAGAGAATCTCAACATTTTTAAACACTAATACCTCTTTTATTTTTCATCAATAGGAAAAATCCTCTTGTCCTGCACAGCAGAGGGGGACTCTGAGTAAGATGGCCAAAAATCACAGCCGTAAGTTTCAGCTTTTTTTCTAAAATCAATATACAGAACAACAGGAAGTGGTCAAGATCAGACTTTTAGTAATGTAGATTTAACCAGATTTGGCAATCATACTCACTTGGTTGTGAGATGTATTTCATATACATTAGGCTGTTGTTTATAGACTACAGCTCAGTGAAATTTATGTTTAAAAATTTGAGCAGAGCATTTTCACAGATTATAAAGTTCATTGATCATCAGCACTCCAAGTTGCGTGTCTAATGCAGCAATTATATCAATACTATCATCCCCTCCAAGCTAGGCATCAAGCTCATGGACTAGATCTCTGCGCATCCCTCTGCAACTGGATCCTCCACTACCTCATCAACAGATAAGAGTCTGATCGAATTGGAAGCTTCTTCTTCAATAACCATCAGTACGGGGAGCACCTCAATACTGTGTGCTCATCCCCCTGCTCTACTCACTCTGTACTCACGAGTGTATAGTCAGATAGCGCAAACTTCATCTTCAAGTTTGCCGATGACACCACTGTTGTTGGATGAATTACAGATGATGATGAGTCAGGGTATAGGTGAGATTGATCAACAGACCAAATGGTGCCAGCACAACAACTTGGCTCTCAGTGTCAGTAAGACCAAGGAACTGATTGTGGAGTTTGGAAGAGGAAAGTTAAGGACCCACGAAAAACCCACCTGTTTATATTGACGGGACAATGGTAGACAGAGTCAAAAGCTTCAAATTCCTGGGAGTAAATATTTCTGAAGATCTTTCTTGGACCCAGCACACTGATGCAATTATAAAGAAAGCCTATCAATGCCTCAACTTCCTGAGAAGTTTGCGGAGATTGGGCATGTGAGAGAAGACTTTTTGAACTTCTACAGATCTACAGTAAAGAACATTTTGCATCACAGCCTGGTTTGGCTGTTTGAATGCCAGGAATGAAGAAGACAGCATAAAGTAGTGAAGACTGCAAAAAGTAGTGACCCAGTCCATCACAGGTTCTGACCTCCCTACCATTGAAGGGATTTACAGGAGTCACAGCCTCAAAAAGGCAACCAGCATCATCAGAGACCCACACCACCCTGACCACATACTAATTTCATTCCTGCCATTGGGAAGATGAACCTGGGAATATAGGAGCCTGAAAACTGTAATGCCCAGATTCAGGAACAGCTGTCTGTTTTTATGTGTATGCACTGCATGTGTGTGTGTGTATACTGTACTGTATCTGTGTGTTTACTGGTTCTCATTTATTATATTATTTACAGAGTACTATGTTTACATATTCTGTTGTACTGTTGCAAATAAGAATTTCATTGTTGAATCTGGGACATATGGCAATAAGACACTCTTGACACTTGACATGCAGGGCCAAATCATCTCACATTCCTGCAACCTATATATTTTAATTTGAAAGGCATTGCAGATTTGCTCAGCACTGGCAATGTAGCATTTAATATCTATCAAACATCAAGAATCACATCAAGACTAGAGCTATTCAATAATGCAGCTCTCCACCATTTTCTCGTGGGCCACCCAGTGATAGGCAATAAAACTACCTCTGCCCTACTCTCAAAACTGGTTAAAATGAAACCTGTAAAAGGTCCAGGCTAGAATAACTTGAGTGGAACATAATACGAGACCTGATCTTTTTAAATGCTGTGTTTTTTATGACAATGTAAAGTTGAACACCTCAAGGATAATGACAGGCATTGTGTTTATGTTCGTTTTAAAGCAGCAACTGCAGTTCCTTCCTACACATTTCGGCTGATCAACTGCAAAATCTCCTCAATCCATCTATTTTGAAGAAGTTTTCCTCCTCTCTCCGACGAGAGTTCTGCAACTGCCTCTCTTGCTACTCCTCATGTGGAGTCTGAAGAAGGATCTCGACCCGAAACGTCACCCATCCTTCTCTCTAGAGATGCTGCCTGCCCCGCTGTGTTACTCCAGCAAACTGTATCTGTCAGGTATTCAAATATTGATTTTATTGATGCAAAGCATATACCTTTTGGTGTTGACTGACCTTCTGAGTACTTCCAGCACATACATATTGTGACTATAGACAATAGGTGCAGGAGTAGGCCATTCGGCCCTTCGAGCCATCACCGCCATTCAATGTGATCATACCCAATCAGTACCCCGTTCCTTCTCCCCATATCCCCTGACTCCGCTATTGTTGAGAGCCCTATCTAGTTCTCTCTTGAAAGCATCTAGAGAACCTGCCTCCACTGCCCTCTGAGGCAGAGAATACCACAGACTCACCACTCTCTGTGAGAAAAAGTGTTTCCACATCTCCATTCTAAATGGCTTACTCCTTATTTTTAAACTGTGGCCCCTGGTTCTAGACTCCCCCAACATCGGGAACATGTTTCCTGCCTCTAGCATGTCCGAACCCTTAACAATCTTATATGTTTCAATGAGAATCCCTCTCATCCTTCTAAACTCCAGAGTGTACAAGCCCAGCTGCTGCATTCTCTCAGCATATGACAGTCCCACCATCCTGGTAATTAACCTTGTACACTAACCTTGTGACTAATTTTCAGCATTCATTGTAACATGGTATGGGAATATGATTATGGGCGTTCAATTTTCTTCTCATAACTTGGTAAGGTTCCTCATTCTGAAGTTTTGGTTGCAGTCCAGGATATAGAAAGGCCCCGGGTAACTTTCGCCAAATGAAGCTTCCATCTTTACGCGATGTACAAATTCCGCAGATTGGCTGGATTATTCTTTTTTTTTTGCATGATTGTTTGCACTTCAGGCCTGGGAAGTATGCAATTATTCGTGTAATCTGAAGCAAAACATCCAAACAATGGTTGCCCCATTACAGGATGTATGTAGATATTTTGAGGAGCATAAGATGTTGAGCAAATACCTGATAGAATTATCTAAACTGATGAAAGGCATGGACAAACAAAACCTTTTTCCCTGGGTGAAAATGTCAAAGACTAGAAAGCATACCTTTAAGGACAGAGATGGAAAGTTTAATAGAGATACGTGCAGCGAGTCTTTTTTACAGAGAGTGCTTTGTGCCTACAGCTGCCAGGGGTGGTGGTGGTGGTGGAAGCAGATATGATAGTGGTGTTTATATGACTTTTAGGTCGGCACATAAAAATGCAGGCAACAGAGGGATATGCACCACATGCAGGCAGATGAGATGAGTTTAATTCACCATCATGTTCAGCACAGACATCTTGGATTGAAGGGCCTATTCATGTGCTATATTTTATGTTTGAAATGTTATTTAAACTGCCTTTATTCCAAGTTCCAATGCTGTTTTTTATGGATTTCCCCAAGGAATTTGTTTCATTCATTCACTCTCGTGAGCTTTGCTTGTGGAAATGGATGAATGAAAATACAACCAGAGTTTAATTCGTGAAATGCTGATTATGTTTGATGAATTTTAACTGGCAGTGATATAGATTGATGATTTGGGGTTAATCATTTCCTGATGAGCATCATTTGACCAGAAGTATCTTCTTCTAATTAATACATGAACAGTATTTCCTAAACATAACCTATTTCATTATTTATGATCATTATTATGAACAGTCATTATTGTTAGATTGTGCTGCACATTATAATGAAATCACTTTATTCTAATATGCTACAGTTCAGACCCTGATTAATACTCTTTACCACATTATTCTTACCCAATTAATTTGATCAAACATATGGTGATAAAACGTTATTTCACCACACCACCATGTATGAATGTTCCCCATTCTTAGACAAAAGGAGAACAATATTTCATTTTAGTAAAATACAGTATATTCACAAATGATTTACAGCTGCGATATAGAAACATTTTAGAGACACAAGAAATACAACTTAAGGGCCTGTCCCACGAGCATGAGACTCCATGCGGCAAGCGCGACCTAAAGGGCCTGTCCAACGAGCATGCAACTGCATGCGGCAAGCGCGACCAAACCAGAAGCGGGGGCCGCGCGGAGGTCGAGTGAGTGACATGAAGTTCTAGCGAAGTCCGCGGGAAGTTCCCGCGTGACGTACGATGTCGAGGTGGTGCGTACGGTGTCGAGGGGGCTGTGGGCCGGCAGGCCATTGCCGCGCAGTATTTTTGAACATGGTCAGTTTTTCGGAGCCCCACGCGATGTCGGGACCAGCTCCGCACCTCTGTAACGCTCCGGTGATCGAAGTGGAACCGGCCCCGCGAGGCCGTACGGCTGAAGCGACCACGTTAGGTCGCGCTAGTCGCATGGAGTTGCATTCTCGTTTGACATGCCCTTTAGGTCGCGGTTGCCGCATGGAGTCGCATGCTCATGGGACAGGCCCTTAAGTCACATGTAGGTGGACAGTTCGATTTGTGAGATACAGTATTATTGCATTTTATCCTCAGTATATGATGAAAGAATGGATCGACTGGGCTTATATTCACTGGAATTTAGACGGATGAAAGGGAATCTTATAGAAACATATAAAATTCTTAAGGGATTGGACAGGCTAGATGCAGGAAAAATTTTCCCAATGTTGGGGGACTCCAGAACCAGGAGTCACAGTTTAAGAATAAGGGGCAGGCCATTTATGACTGAGATGAGGAAAAACTTTTTCAACTAGAGAGTCTGAATGCTCTGCCACAGAAGGCAGTGGAGGATAATTCACAGGATGTTTTCAAGAGAGAGTTAGATTTATCTCTTTGGGATAACGGAATCAAGGGATATAGGGTGAAAGCAGGAACAGGGTACTGATTTTGGATGATCAGCCATGTTCATATTGAATGGCCTACTCTTGCACCTATTATCTATGTTTCTATGTTTTCCGAGTTTCTACGTTTCTGTGTTTCTATTATTACATCTTATATCTCAGCAGTGGTGGGTAGATTTGAGGTGAAGTTGTCACATTGTTAAATAAATAACACAAAGTGCTGGAGTAACTTAACAGGTCAGACAATGTTTCTGGAGGATATGGCTAGGCAATGTTTTGGGTCGGGATCCTTATTCAGACTGATTGTAGTAGGGGGGGAGAAAGCTGGAAAAGAGGTGGGCGGGATAAAGCTTGGCAAGGGATAGAGACCTCTTCCTCTGCTACTCCTTTGCTCATCCATCCCTTCCCACCCAAACCACCCTCTCACCAGGAACCTTCCACTGCCACCACAAGAGATGTAACACCTCCACCTACCCCTCCTCCCTTACATGCAGTCAGCAGAAACCGAAGAGAGACACAAAATGTTGGAGTAACTCAGCAGGACAGGCAGCATCTCCGGAGAGAAGGAATGGGTGACACAAAATGCTGGAGTAATTCAGCGGGAAAGGCAGCAGCTCTGGAGACAAGGAATGGGTGACACAAAATGCTGGAGTAATTCAGCGGGAAAGGCAGCAGCTCTGGAGACAAGGAATGGGTGACACAAAATGCTGGAGTAATTCAGCGGGAAAGGCAGCATCTCTGGAGAGAAGGAATGGGTGTGCTTGCCTGGAGCGGCCTGGCCTGCTGCTTGCGGGCCAATCAGAAGTGAATGTCTGAAGAAAGGACTCGACACGAGGGTCACCTATTCCTTCTCCCCAGAATTGCTGCCTGTCTCGTCGAGTTACTCCAGCATTTTGTGTCATCCATTCCTTCTCTCCAGAGATGCTGCCTGTCCTGCTGAGTTACTCCAGCATTTTGTGCCTAGCTTTGGTTCATACCAGCATCTGCAGTTCCTTCCTCCACATATCACTTGCCAGGCGTTGTTCTGCTTCCAATTTTTTTCCAGCTTTCTCCCCCTACTACAATGAGTCTGATGAACAGTCCCAAACCAAATGGGTTATATACTGCACTCACTGAATGTCCCTATCCAGCTATCCAGCAAGTTAAACAATTGATCCAATATAGACTAGCAGAGACAAGCTGTTGTTTGATGCTTTATAACCATATAACAATTACAGCACGGAAACAGGCCATCTCGGCCCTATCGAGAAAAGTTCGGCAGAACAAAGATTCTACAGCTCAGCTCAGCTATAGGATCTTTGTTCTGCAGATCTCGGGGTCAGCGATTCTAAAGGTGAAGAGCAAGTGAAGCCGTGCCGAACAACTTTTTTTTCCCCTTAGTCCCACCTGCCTGCACTCATACCATAACCCTCCATTCCCTTCTCACCCATATGCCTATCCAATTTATTTTTAAGTGATACCAATGAACCTGCCACCACCACTTCCACTGGAAGCTCATTCCACACCGCTACCACTCTCTGAGTAAAGAAGTTCCCCCTCATATTACCTCTAAACTTCTGTCCCTTAATTCTGAAGTCATGTCCTCTTGTTTGAATCTTCCCTATTCTCAAAGGGAAAAGCTTGTCCACATCAACTCTGTCTATCCCTCTCACCATTTTAAAGACCTCTATCAAGTCCCCCCTTAACCTTCTGCGCTCCAGAGAATAAAGACCTAACTTATTCAACCTATCTCTGTAACTTAGTTGTTGAAACCCAGGCAACATTCTAGTAAATCTCCTCTGTACTCTCTCTATTTTGTAGACATCCTTCCTATAATTGGGCGACCAAAATTGTACACCATACTCCAGATTTGGTCTCACCAATGCCTTGTACAATTTTAACATTACTTTCCTTTACTGTATTCAAATGTGAAACTGTAACATACAAGCACCTAAAGAAACAACATAGGGTTTAGTTACATTATACATTTAGTATGGGAACATAAACGAGAATACCACCACCAAACACAGTGCTGGTATGCGAGAAACCAGCCAGGGTTCATGAAACATTCTTAAACTTTGTTAATAATCACAATCCTGCTGAATAACATCCATCTATATATTTTTAAAACTGTGGTGTGTGTGTGTGTGTGTGTGTGTGTGTGTGTGTGTGTGTGTGTGTGTGTGTGTGTGTGTGTGTGTGTGTGTGTGTTGGCGTGTGTGTGGCGTGTGTGTGTGTGTGTGTGTGTGTGTTGGTGGGTGTCATTTTGCCTTTGAAACGTATTTCCTCGAAAACCAGATGCAAAAACACGGAGTTTTTACATATTTCGGTAAGGATTTAACATGTTTTCCGAAATAAACTCCTCTCTAAATTTGGTCAATTATTTCACAAGATTTCGAATAAAGTTGTTCACAAAACTCACTTTTTAAAAAAATAATCACCGCTTGCCAGCTGCTGACGTCACAATGCCCACATGCCCACCAATAGAGGCCCACCTGCCTCCTGCCCCTGCCCTCCCCACTGCTGTGGATTAATGCAGCTGCTGTCAATGTGCATGCGCAGTTTTCCATGAGGTACGTTTGCCCACCCACCCTCCATTCTTCAAAAGGCACCGAGAAAGTTTGGCAGAACAAAGATTCTACAGCTCAGCTATACTGCGCCTCCTTTTCTGAGTGGTGGGGATATCTCTGCATGCTGACTGCTGAGAATTTTGTCCATGATCTCCAAGTAGTAAAGTATAAACTGTAAAGTTCAGCATAATGGTCAGTCAGTAACACTGCCCATCATAATGGCCAGCAACAGAAATGCTGGAGTAACCCAGTGGGTCAGGCAGCAGCTCTGGAGGATATGGATAGATGACATTTTGGGTCTGAAGAAGTGCCCAACCTCAAACATCGCCTATCTATGTCCTCTAAAGATGTTTCCAGAGCAGCCGAGTTCCTCTAACACTCTCTTTTCTTTTAAGACCAAGAATAAAATAGCTATACTTTTTATGATAAAAATATTATCTTCATCTCCAAAAATATTCCCAATTTTTATTTTAATTTGTAATGTTGAATAACCTCAAAGCTGCTCGGGGGTGAAATAATAACTAATCAGCTGCAAGAGAAAGCCTTTTTGATAAACTATGATGAAACAAAAGCCTGGGGTCATTACAAGGAACAATTAAATGCATTTCCTGTTCCAATAAATAGGAGATTAGTTGTTTTTTTACCTCGTGGGGAGAAATATTGCTTCTCAATGTTGTGCAATTGTGCATAGAAAATTTATGGGAAGATCATTGTTGTAAAGAGTGAGTAAAAAGTCACAGTGGTTGTCTAGATAAATGTCAGATATGATACGATACGATAGATAGAACATTATTTATCCCAGAAAGGGGGGGGGGGGGAGCCAGTCTACCCTACGCCGACTGCAAACTAATATCAACAAAGCAGAAAGCAGTAGTTTTTTGTGGGCAGCTTTCATTGAGCTCAGCTGCCAGTTTTGTAACGTCACCATTATATGCAAAATTCAGACCATTATAAAATTAACTGCTGATGCTGGTTTACACCGAAGATAGATACAAAATGCTGGAGTAACCCAGCAGATCAGGCAGCATCTCTGGAGAAAAGGAATAGGTGATGTTCTGGGTCAAGACCCTTCTTCCCAAAATGTCACCTATTCCTTTTCTCCATACATGCTGCCCGACCTGTTGAGTTACACCATCATTTAGTGTCAATTTTCATTGTAAAATGATGCTCCTATAATCAAAGATTTGCCACTGATGTACAAATACTCATGAAATTACCTGGAAGGCCTTTCGACATAATTTGAAACAAGCTATGAGGAACCCTGCAAACACGTTTTTCAGTGGTACTAGCATTAGGGATCTCACAGAGTGACTGCAGAGCGATTTGCAGGGCTGTGTGGGCAGCCAGTGGTTGTGGTACATGTGTAACAACACAGGTAATAAAAGGGGGGTGGGAGGGGGGGACTATTGCAAGATGTATTTAGGGAACCATTTTCTCCAGAGATGCTGCCTGACCTGCTGAATAACTTCAGTACTTTGTGTCAATCTAGTTATAAATTTATTCCTTATTATTACCCATCCTTACATATCCTTGAATTCAGTATCAGTAGAAAATTGGCAATTTTCAATTGACAATAGATAGGGCAAATGCGCAGAGGGGAACTCATCCTTTAAATAAAGTGCAGGACTGTTTTGCAACATGCAATATTGTTGAACAGTTTAAACAGTAAATACGGAGTTGTGTCGCAGTTGTTTGCGAGCTGGACACGATAGGCCACAGATCCTTCTATGTAGGGGACTGTAGTTTAAAACAGCAATTGTACAAATCGTCGAGAGTTTGTCAGGCTATCTCTTTGCTGATACACAAAAATGCTAAAGAAACTCAGCAGGTGCAGCAGCATCTATGGAGCGAAGGAAATGGGTGACGTTTCGGGCCGAAACCCCTCCTCCTATCTCTTTGTTGTGTCTACGTGGCAAAATGCCGTCCTTGGGATTGTATAAGATTTCATTTTGTCAAGTTCCTTAAGCTGAATAGCCTTTGTACAGCTAAATTTTAGGTGATTTGTTACAATTAACAGTTAATCAATATGTGCATGGACACAGCAGCAGATTGTTCGGTCATGAACAAAGACCTGTACGAAACAAAGTTCCCACAAATACCATTGTTTGAGAGTAAGGTCAAGCTGAGAACCAAATTTGGCAAAGTTTTGGAGACATGTGGACAAATGAACTGTAAAGTTCAGCATAATGGTCAGTCAGTAACACTGCCCATCATAATGGCCAGCAACAGAAATAAACCAACCCTCCTTGGAAAGGATTGGCTAAGTAGAATAGAGTTAGACTGGAAGGACATTTTCAGTGTCGATTTGTCCAAATCACGTCTTGAAAACGTCATATGCAAACATGCAAACATCTTTGCTGACAGTTACACGGGAATAACAGGGTACTCTGCACACATTTGACTTAAGCAAGATGTGAGACCTGTGTAGTGTCGACCAAGACCTGTACCAATGTACTAAAGCAACAAGTGGAGGAAGAACTTAACAGGATAGAGAGGAATGGAGTACTTGTGAAGACCGACCAGAGTAACTGGGCAACGCCAATTGTGGCTGTACCCAAGGCCAACAAAACTGTTCGACTATGCGGTGACTACAAAATCACAATCAACTAAGCCGTTGATGATGAACAATATCCGTTACCAACCTCGCAAGATCAGAATGCAGAACTTAGCAGATGAGGAGTCTTCACAAAACTGGATTTGTCTCACGCTTACGCCCAACTCAATGTCGACAAGGAAAATCAGCAGTACTTGACTATCAACACACATAAGGGCTTGTATTCATATACAAAGCTGCCCTATGGTGCGGAATGCTCCCCGAAAATGTTCCAGTCTATCATGCACCAACTATTACAAGGCATTCCGCATTGTGTGTGCTACCAGGATGACCCACTGATATTCACAGAGGGCATGGTAGAACATCTGGAAATCCTTGAGCAAGTTCTCACACGACTGAACTGCTACAATGTCAAACTGTGATGAAGTAAATAAGCATTTGCCCAGCCAGAAGTGGTCTAACTTGGACTCAAAATAGATGCCAACAGACTTCGCCCTGTGAAGGCGAAAGTGGAAGCAATAGCGAATGCTCCAAAACCCCAAAATGCGTCTGAGCCACGATCATTCCTTGGGATGGTGCAGTTCTATGCACGATTCCTTCCAGATTTAGCAACTGTGCTAAAGCCGCTACATCATCTGCTACAAAAAGATGTGAAATGGACGTGGGGAAAAGAACAGCAACGTGCATATGACATCTGCAAGGAAAACTTGATGTGACAAACTCCTTGTTCACTACGATACGACATGCGAGATGAAACTTGCTTGTGATGGTACAAGTTATGGTGTCGGTGCAGTGATCTCCCACGTAATGAATGACGGACAGGAAAAGCCTATTGCTTTTACATTCCGCACCCTATCACCGAGTGAGTGCAATTATGCACAGATAGAAAAGGAAGCACTCAGCATCATGTTTGGAATCAAGAAATTCCATCAGTTTCTTCTCGGCAGATCATTCACTCGTGACTGATCACAAGCCACTACTATTGATACTTAGTCCCAAGTCAGCTATACCTACCATGGCGGCATCACGGATGTAGCACTGGGCATTTTGCTGTCCCAGTATGACTACAAGTTAGAGTACTGAAGGTCCAAGTGCAACGCAGTTGCAGATGCGTTGTCCCGGTTGCCCCATGGGAACTCTGACATTGGAAATGAGAACTCAATCTACACACTGCAAGTTGTAGATGAAGACTTTCCAGTGACTGCAACAGACATTGCAGCAGAAACAAAGAAAGACACTGTGCTGAAGAGGGTCTATGAACAGACATTGAACGGTTGGACTGAAATCAATAGTGGATTGAACTCAGTTCTGAATTCAGAGCTGAAGCTTTTCCATAATCGACGCCATGAATTATCATGTGAGCAGGGATGCATTAAGTGGGGTTACAGAGTGGTGGTACCAGAGTCTTTGAGAAACAAAATTATGAATGAACTTCATGCCGAACATCCTGGCATAGTAAGCATGAAGTTAATTGCCAGAAGTTTTGTGTATTGGCTTGGTATTGACAGTGACATCGAGTTACTGGTGAGCAAATGAAGCGTCTTCCAAAATTGCCGGAGTAAACCACCAAAAATACCACTGCAACCCTGGTCATGGCCAAGCAGACCTTTTCAGAGAGTTCATGCAGATTTTTGTGAAAAGGGTAATGATCATTTTCTCGTACTAGTAAATAGTAATTCCAAATGGATTGAGGTTAAGCATATGGGGTAAAGCACTACTACTGAGTGTACCATAGATGAGTTGAGATCCATTTTCGCATGCCATGGTTTACCGGAAGAACTTGTTTCTGATAACGGGCCTCAGTTTCTTTCAGAATGGTTCAAAGAGTTCATGCAGCGGAATGGTGTAAAACACACTATACCATCCAGCCTCCAATGGGGCGGTGGAAAGGTCTGTTACAGTTGTTAAAGACAGCCTCAGGAAACAGGTTTTGCAGGGTAATTCAAAGCTCAGCATGAAACATTGTTTGGCTAGTTTCTTGCTGAAGTACAGAACCACACAACACACAACAGGTTACTCACCTGCAGAACTGTTGATGAAGAGAAGGCTAAGAATATGTCTGTCTAGTTCAACCCAATTTGGCCTTGAGAGTTGAGCAAAAACAGTTGTCAAAAATGTCATTTTGGCTCCAACAAAAAGGAGAGGTACTTCAAGCCAGATGAGCAGGTTTGTGTTCTCAGTCCTCCCAACAAGTCCAGTCGAGACAAATGGGATGTTGGGAAAATAGTGGCAGTGTGTGGAACAAAAAGATACTTAATTGAAGTTGGAGATAGGATCAAAAGTGTTCATGTTGATCAAATGATTCCAGCCAAAGATAAACCAAAAACTGAGCATGAAGTCCTAATCCCTGAGTTTTCATCTGAAAGTGAGTTGGAAGAGACCACTGTGATTGAAACACAAAGGTCAGTTAGTACAGACAAAGAAACATATTCCTCTGGTCAAAGTCAGGGTACTAAAACAGAGCCAAACAAACCAACAGTAGAGTCAACACCTCAACCTATTACACCTGTTACTGTTAGACAATCAGGCAGGATCCATAAACCTGTAGTCAGATTAGGTTTGTAAGTTAAGTAACTCACTGTATAAGTAAAACAAAAATGGGTAGATATGTAAAATAAATATATCATGTTTATCAATTAAGATTTCATAAATATTGGTTTAAATCAAGTATCACAACAACAACATTGTAACTGAGTACTTAGATTTAATACTAAAAAAAAGGAGAGCAGAGTAATGTATTCATGCATATTCATGAATATGTTAATGAGTTGGTGTTGTATATAAGCAGGGAATGTTGGATAACAAATCTCTCTCATGATCCAGGTAAGTTGTTATTCATTCTGCCGTCTGGAATATAACAGTATTCGCATTAGGGATCTCAGAGTGACGGCAGAGCGATCTGCAGGGCAGTGTGAGCAGCCAGTGGTTGTGGCACATGTGTAACAACACCGGTAATAAAAAGGGGGTGAGGGGGGGGGGGGGGGGGGGCGGGACTATTGCAAGATGTATTAAAGGAACTATTTTCTCCAAAGATGCTGCCTGACCCGCTGAATTACTTCAGTACTTTGTGTCAATCTAGTTAAAAATGTATTCCTTACTACTACCCATCCTTACTTATCATTGAATTCAGTATCAGTAGAAAACTGGCAATTTTCAATTGACAATAGATAGGGCAAAGGCACAGAGTCTTTTACCCAGAATAGGGGATTCAAAAATCAGCAGACAGAGAGGGGAAGATTTACTATGAACCTAAGTGGCAACTTTTTCACACAGAGAGTGGTGGATTAATGAAAAGTTATCAGTGAAGATAGTTAAGATAGATATCATATCAACATTTTCAAAACATTTGGACAGGGAAGTGTTTAGAGGTTTATGGGCCACACATGAGCAAGTGGGGCAAGCGTAGATGGGATATCTTAGTTGGCATGGACAAGCTGTGCCAAAGGGCCTGTTTCTATGCTGTATAATTCTATAAATCGAAGCTCTTATTCTTTACAAACAATTATCTTTCCCATAACTTAGTTTTATACCCACATCCAAGCTTAAAATAATACGATACAATGAGCTGAAAGCGTAGGAAAGTTTTGAACTCTAAGCTAGGTGACTCACCTTTTGCAGATGAGCTAATTCTGCTCTGATATTTACCAGATGACTGAATTGGTTCAGTGGGAGTTCTTGCCTATGAGTCAGGAACAAGGTGAACTGAAAGCCCAGTCCAAAACCTAAGTGGGTAGTCTGACGTGGCAAGATTAATGGAATATCACCATGTCACCTTCTTTCGGATGAGGCTGTTAACCATCTACTTGGGTTGGATATAAAGTAATCAATAACATCAAATAAATACAAAAAAAGACCCAACATATTGGAGTAATTCAGCGGGTCAGGCAGCATCTGTGGAGGACATGGGTAGGTAATGTTTCAGGTCGGGACGCTGACATTAGACTGATTGTGGTGGGGGAGGGGAGGAGGGTGGTGGAAGCTAGAAGAGAAATCAGGGATTTAGCAAGGATTTATTTCAGCATGGATTTATGAAGGGGAAGGAGAAGTCAGCATGGATTTACAAAGGGGAAATCATGCTTAACTAATCTTAATGGATTTTTTTGAGGATGTAACTAGGAAAATGGACAAGGGAGAGCCAGTAGATGTAGTCTACCTGGACTTTCAGAAAGCATTTAATAAGATCCCACATATGAGATTAGTGGGCAAAATGAGAGCACATGGTATTACGGGTAGGGTGCTGACATGGATAGAAATTTGATTTGCAGACAGGAAACGAATTTGGGATTAATGGCTGCTGTTCATTAATGGCAGCTATTTACAATATACATCAATGATTTAGATGTAGGGATTAAAAGTAACACTAGAAAATTTGCAGATGACACAAAGCGTGGCAGTGTGAACTGTGAAGAGGATGCTATGAGGATGCAAGGTTACTTGGACAGGTTGGGTGAGTGGGCAGATGCATGGCAGATGCAGTTTAATGTGGATAAATGTGAGGTTATCCACTTTGGTGGCAAAAACAGGAAGGCAGATTATTATCTAAATGGAGTCAAGTTGGGAAAAGGAGAAGTTCAACGGGATCTGAGGGTCCTTGTTCATCAGGCATTGAGAGTAAGCATGCAGGTACTGCAGGCAGTGAAGAAAGCGAATGGCATGTTGGCCTTCATAGTTGAGTATAGGAGCAAAGACGTCATTCTCCAGTTGTACAGGGCGCTATTGAGACCACACCTGGAGTATTGTGTGCAGTTTTGGGATCCCAATTTGAGGAAGAACATTCTTGCTGTTGAGGGAATGCAGTGTAGGTTCACCAGATTAGAATTAAGCGGCTGGGCTTGTATACTCTGGAATTTAGAAAGATGAGAGAGGATCTTATTGAAACATTTATGATTATTAAGGGATTGGGCACGCTAGAGGCAGGAAACATGTTCCCGATGTTGGGGGAGTCCAGAAGCAGGGGTCACAGTTTAAGAATAAGTGGTAAGCCATTTAGAACGGAGATGAGGAAAAACGTTTTCACATAGAGTTGTGAGTCTGTGGAATCCTCTGCCTCAGAGGGTGGTGGAGGCTAGTTCTCTGGATATTTTCAAGAGAGAGCTGGATAGAGCTCTTAAAGATAGCAGAATCAAGGGATATAGGGAGAAGGTAGGAACAGGGTACTGAATGTGGTTGATCAGCCACGATCACATTGAATGGCGGTGCTGACTCCGGGCCGAATTGCCTACTCCTGCACCTATTGTCTATTGTCTTTTAGAAGATTGAGGGGGGATCTTATAGAAACAAAATTCTTAAGGGGTTGGACAGGCTAGATGCAGGGAGATTTTTCCCAATGTTGGGGAAGTCCAGGCCAAGGGGTCACAGTTTAAGGATAAAGGGGAAATCCTTTAGGACCGAGATGACAAAAATATTTTTCACACAGAGAGTGGTGAATCTCAGGAACTCTCTGCCACAGAAGGTAGTTGAGGCCAGTTCATTGGCTATATTTGAGAGGGAGTTAGATGTGGCCCTTGTGGCTAAAGGGATCAGGGGGTATGGAGAGAAGGCAGGTACAGGATACTGTTGGATGATCAGCCATGATCATATTGAATGGCGGTGCAGGCTCGAAGAGCCGAATAGCCGACTCCTGCACCTATTTTCGATGTTTCTATGTTTCTATGTTTTGGCAGGACAAAGCCTGATGATTGATAGGTGGATACAGGTAAGGGAGGTAATATAACACATAATACAATATATAATACATTTGTCTAATTTTTATCCGTCAACTAACATCACCAATACAGATTTCCTTATTTTCCCAAGCCTGGTTTATGGACTTTGTTCCATGTATGTTAACTACTGTATTTTGCTGTATTACATCATCACAAAACAATCTTTAAAACCATTGTGAAGCGGTTAGTGCACTGTAGATCTACATATTTGTTCTTCCTCATTTTATCTTCTTTGCTGGCTGTTTCTCACTCAGAGGAAGCTTAGATTTGAATGTGTGACAAGCTATCTTGTGACCCACAGGATGAGGATCTCATTGGGGCACAGCTAGCACGGGGAGAGGTTGAAGAATGTACATCTTCATCAGATAAAGGAAGGTTACTACTCAGAAACACTTTTAGTTAAGTTTAGTTTTGAGATTCAGCACGGAAACAGAGTCGGCACTGATCAGCGATCCACACACATTGACACTACCCTACACACCCAACCCAATTAACCTACAAACATGTACATCTTTGGATTGTGGGAGGAAACCGAAGATCTCGGAGTAAACTAACACAGGTCATGTGGAGAACATACAAACTCCATACAGACAGCACCCGTAGTCAGGATGGAACCTGGGTCACTGGCGCTGTAAGGCAGTAGCTCTACCGCTACGCCATCATGCTGCTCACATATCCAAATCTGCTAAAGGTATAATAGCTATCAGGTTAGGGTTGAACCTTATGATTGCCATCAGTCTTTATTTCATCTAAACGGAGGCGGGGCTGAGTAAACAAGCTGTGCTAATTGAGACAGCAAGAGTGTAGTCGGGAAAGCCGCTGTCTGTAGTCAGGAAAGCCGCTGTGTGGCATTGGGTAACCTGCTGTGAATGTAGTGGGTTCCAGTGAAGCTAGTGGGACCATTATCCCCCTCACCACCCCTCCCCCACACACCCGTCCCCTCCCCCAGACACCCCCCCCCCCACAGCCCCCCTCCCCCTATACCCCCCTCCCCTCTCCACACACACCCCTCCCCCACACACTGTAACTCCCCCACACCCCCCCCCCCCCCCCCCCAGCACCACCCCTCCCCCACATGAACCTCCCCCACCCACACCACCGTCCCTCCCTCACACCCCCCCCCCCCCCCCCCCCCCCCCCCACCACCGTCCCTCCCCCCCCCCTCCCCACCATCCCCCTCCCCACCACCCCCTCTCCCACACCATGGTGGAATATTGCTTTGGGGAATGGGTTGCATTGGGGGACCAGGCCTCCCATGTGACAGAGACCCAATGGGTCCTGCTAAGTCCAGTGCTGGTAAAAATGCAGATTTGTGCATTGTGGAAATAAGCCAAGATTTCCAATGGAGTTACCTCCCTAGCATATGTGCTGACATACTCTAAATCAGGCAAACCCGCTGCAGCTCCACTGCTAAAGTGGGGATTCGGTTAACTCAGGTCAGTCGAGATCTTAAAGTTATTCCAGTAAATTGATCTGAATTGATTTGCATGAAATCCCTCATAAATCATCAAATTAATTAGGGATTAGCTCCAGTTGTTTTTACACAAGTGTTCCAATGTCAAGGTGTTTTATCAAACATGATTTGCATTGCTTTACTGCTACAAGCATTGATGCTGGTTAATGCTTGTGAGTTGCCCACAGGGGGTAGATGTCAACATAATCAACCATACTTTCAGTCACAATACACACTTCAAATATTCACTCAATTCCTGTAGAGAGGTTTGACAAAGATATTCCCTGAAAACATATTGAATTTCATATTAAAGATTCCTGTAATAAAAGAGCTATAATTTACTTGGACATGGTATGTAGCTCTTCTGTCTTGGGGCCTCTGAATATTCATGGCAATTCCTCGTTTGGATACTTTGAATTTTATGCACTATATGCCACATTCTTCAACATGCAATTCAGAGGAAATTTAGTTTAGTTTAGAGATACAACGCGGAAACAGGTACTTCGACCCACCAAGTCCGCGCTGACCAGCGATCACCCTGCACTATCCTACACACAAGGGACAATTTACAATCTTTATCAAAGCCAAGACTATGGATTCTAATCACTATGTGTTAGTCTGATCATTTCCTATGCCACATGGTCACACAAAATGCTGGAGTTACTCAGTTACTCAGCAGGACAGGCAGCATCTCTGGCAAGTGGAATAGGTGACATTTCAGGTTAAACTTGAGACCCTTCTTTAGACACGATCACAGAAGAATATACAACACCGTACAGGCAGCACCCGTGGACAGGATTGAACTCAGGGTCTCTGGCACGGTAAGGCCGCAACTCTACTGCTGCGCCACCATGCTGCCCCATGGAAAATGTTCGCAAATGTTTTTCAGTCCATATTATTAGGCAACCTGACCAACCTGATATCAATGTCTATGCTTTTTATATCCCAAATATTATTTTAATGATTTTTAAGTTAGTCAACAGCTGGTTCTTAGTTTAATAATGCTGGTCTCAAATAAATACATCTCCGATCAAGTACATCCTGTGGTAGCTGTACAGACCGGTGGTGGAAGGAGCCAATGGCATTGTGTTGGGCTAGGCCAACCCCTACTGTGCCGCCAAGACACCAGGCCTTAACATGAGAAATATTAGAACTTGCATCTCTCCTTAGGCCAAGGTTGAAATTTCCAGAGACTTGGAAGTTGAAAGATACCGCCGGAACGTGGCGACTCTCTGCGTGCTGTTCCAGAAGAGGATGTACTGTACTCGTGCATGCTATGATGTGACAGGATAGCATGGAGAGCAAGCATTTCACTGTATCTCTGTACGTGTGACAATAAATATACTAAACTAAACTAACTAAACTAAACAAAACAATGGTAATGTGGGAGACACAGTGATAGTGGAGCTGCAGCACTCCAACAAACATGTTTCAGTCCTGACCTCAGGTTCTCTGTGCATGGAGTCTGCATTTTGTCCCTACAAACAGATGGATTTCCTCCCACATCTCAAAGTTGGACTCAAACGTTAATTGGCCACTGTAAGTTGCCCCGAGTGTGTAGGTGGGTGGCATGAGAAACAGGGAGGGGTTGATGGGCATGTGGGAGAGAAAAAGGTACATGGAAATAAGTATAAGAAGGGAACTGAAGGATTTACTCTGAGCACTGACATGGCCTTGATGGGCCAAATGACCCCCAGTGCCATAAGATACCCATTGTTCCATTAATCTTGATATTGCAAATGACAAATATTTTTAGAAGTTAGAATTTCAGGAGAATTCTGTCAAAAAAAAACTTTGCCTTGTGCTCCCAATTCTAATGCGTGCCAAAGATATGTCAAAACCTGCATTTGAACTAAGAGGGAAGACTTTATTGCCTCTCCTACACAAGAACAATCAAATAACCTAATAGGACAGGACAATGTAAAGGAATGCATCACTTGAATTAATTTTTGATTAATACAGGTGTCAGAGGTTACGGGGAGAAGGCAGGTGAATGAGGTTAGGAGGGAGAGATATATCAGCCATGATTAAATGTCGGAGTAGACTTGATGGGCTGAATGACCTAATTCTACTGTTATTCCTTATGACCTTATGACTTGACATTGAAAAGCAAAATCCAGAAGATGCTGGTAGTCTGAAATAAATACTGGGGACATTCAGCAACTCAGTCAGGTTTTGGGGAAAGTAAAACCAAATTAATATTTGAAATCAAAGACAATTCAGTAGGATTTAACCAGGACCAGAGCAGTGGGGTTAATGTTGTGTTTTCTTCTCTGTTTTCTGGATCAGTGACCTCCTTCTGTGAAGCACATCCACATCGCAGTAACTCCTCGGGAGTACATTCCGCCTATAAATATGAGCTTACATTCCAGTGGTGGGGCTTCACACCTGTTCTACTTAAGCAAAATCATTTGGTAGATACTACCACAGGAACAAACTGATGTTAAAATTGAATGACTGGATACATTTGGAGACTGTCTTTCTAGACGATACAGAATTTTTCTCAGATGTGGCATATATCCAGATTAGTTACCAGCATACAATGAATTCCTAGTTTTATGAGCTGTTCATAAGAAGAGCCATGTATACGATAATTGGCACTGGATGGCTGGATATGATGAAAGCAATTCAGCTTCTCCAGTCAATAAACCATAAAGTTAATTATGATAGAATAGATAAAGCTGGGCCCTAAGAAGACAGGCGTATGAGAAGGCCATGATTTCCTTCCGGCCTATTCTGTCATTTGGTTAGATTGTAACTGATCGATATTTCAGCATCATTTAACTATCTTTGATCTGACATTAAAACTGCAGTTCTTATTATGAACATTGAGACTAAAACATTTGAAGCACGCTGAATCCATGAAAGATCCTATATAGAGAAACAAAGAACTACAGATGCTGGTTTTACAGGAATAAAAACATAAAATGCTGGAGTAACTCAGCGGGGAAAGCAGCATCACCAAAGGACTTGGGTAGGTGACGTTTCTGGTTCATAAGATCATAAGTGATAGGAGTAGAAATTAGGCCATTCAGCCCATCAAGTCTACTCCTCCATTCAATCATGGCTGATCTATCTCTCCCTCCTAACCCTATTCTCCTGCCTTCTCCTCATAAACCCGAACACCTGCACTAATCAAGAATCTATCTATCTCTGCCTTAAAAATATCCCATGAAATGACTTGGCCTCCACAGCCTTCCATGGCAAAGAATTCCACAGATTCACCACCTTCTGACTAAATAAATTTCTCCTCATCTCCTTCTTAAATGAACGTCCTAAAAGAAGGGTTAGGACCCTTCTTCAGACTGATTGTGGAAAGGGGGAAGAAAACTGGAAAAGAGGTGGAGTCAGGACAAAACTGGCAAGCGATTACTGTTTACAGATGAGGGGGCTTTGAATGTCAAATGTGTGGACAAATTGCTGGAAATGACAAGGAGACCAAAGTGTGTAATATAAGGAGAGAAGAGGAGTGAATTGTGAAGCCAGAGGGAAGGATACAGGTGGAAGTGATTTAGACTTCTTATTGCTAGAAGAGCACAGACTCCATTAGCTTAGTCCATCACTGGTGAAAAGATTAGGATTTATGACTGCGCGTGGTACTCTAAGTGACATTGATGAAATTTTGACTAGCTCTATTGATGTTATACACCAGGTTAAAGCATTCAAGTTCTTCACTACTACTTACATCTGCTGAATGCAGATCCATACTTATTTCATGCAAAGGTCAGTGTTCTTTTGAGGACGTGCCACTCATCAGGAAATATAGAGATGATGCAACAGTCCAGCTCAGTAATAGGATCAGGGATGCCTTCATGTGCTACAATCAGTGTAGGTGGATGTATAAAACTGATTGCTATGTACGATCTGGCTGTCCTGCCATTATGGTTGGCATTGATTGAAGTATGGGGAGGGTCACTTATTTTGCAGCGGGGCAAATATTTTTGTGAGCTCATTATGAAAAGTGTCTGATCACCAGGGAATCTCTTATATGCCCGCCGTGTCTGCTTAGCTGTGAGATTAAGATGTTAACATTAAGCAAGCATATTCCCGTCATAACCTTCATGTTTTAACTTTTAATGCCCATTCAACCATTTAAACCCCTTCCCATTCCCATACTGACCTTTCTGTCCTGAGCTTCCTCCATTGTCATAGTGAGGCCACATGCAAACCTGAGCAACAGCAGCTCATGTTCTGCTTGGGTAGCCTACAACCTAACGGTATGAATATTGAATTCTCCAACATTAGGTAATTAACCTACAATTAACCTTCCTTTCTCTCTGCTTTTCTCCCCCCTCGCCTCCTATCCTGTGTTGCACCTGGACTCATACCCATTTCATCCCTTCCCTTCCACCTGTATTCCCATCAATTTCTTCCTTAAAAATTCCCAATGTCTTGGGCTCAGCAGCTGCCTGCGGCAAATAATTCAACAGACTCACCACAATCAGGCTAAAGAAATTCCTCCTCATCTCCACTCATGCTATAGAGTTGAAAGATTCTGTTGTAAAGTGGTCTTCCCAATGCTGGGGCCTACATCAGTAATTTCTTCAAGTTCTCAAAGGCTCCTTGTACTTTCCTAGTTCATTGAAATTCACTCTCGTTACTTGTATAGGTGTCAGCTCTTTCATTTCTAATGCTATATTAGGGATCGAAGGTCTACAGTAATTGACCATACTAAGCCATTGCCTCATTTGTTTTGCTTCTTTCGGAATCGGGAATTCACAAATTGGTTCCAGTCTGCTTTTTTCTAGACTCCTTTCTGTTGCTGAAATTATGACGCCTAAAAATTTTACTTTCTCCTGGCCATCAGTACTTTTGACTGGGAGATAACATATCCCAGATTAGCCAGACGATTTAATAATTGTGCAGTATCTTCACGGTTGCTTGGTTCATTTCTGCTGACCACTAATAAATCATTGACGTGCTGCACTAAAGTAGTAGTTATTTTTCTAAAATTTAAAGTATTCACTTATTCTTGTAGATATCGGAAAAATAAAGTAAGCAAATTGATGAATCCCTGAGGCAATCTGTTCCAGGTGTATTGCTGGCCCCCTATATCTGAAAGCAAACAAATATTGGCTGTTCTTATGGAAACGCAAGGAAAAATATGCATGTTGCTGGTCGACCATTGAGAAGATTTTGCTTTGGCTGGGATTAAAGCTAAGATGTGAACAGGGTTTGGCACTGGAGCATGGAATGGTTCTACAACTGAGTTAATTGATCTTAGGTCTTGGACCAATCTGTACTGGCCTTCCTTCCCTGGTTTCGGTACTGCGAAGATTGGTGTGTTTGCAGATTGATTGACATTTTACCAAGATGTTTTGTTCTAGCTGTCCCCGAATTAATTTGTCTATACTGTTAATGGCATGTGGTTGTAATGGATACTGTTGTATCGAAGACAGTGTTACCCCTTTCTGGAGCGCTACTTGGATGGGATTGATGTTCACGCATCCTACCTCAGCTGTGTCTTCTGCCCAACGGTGAGGGTTCACATACTCGCATACCTCCTCCCCAGATGCTAATGTAGGCGACTAATAACTGTCCTTGGGGCCTGATGAAACTTAACAACATACTGGTTAGACAAATTTTGCTCTTCGTATTTATTCGGATCTGCCATGGTAATTGCCCTTCTCACCATTGGTCCTAGATCGACATACTCCAATGTAAAACACGAGCATTCATATAATATCACATTTGTTAACTGTACAGTTCCAAAAACAAATCACAGTATATTGTTTATCCTTTGTCATTCTGTTTCCAACAGAACACCTCCCTTAGATACAGAAGACCTTCCCATCAAAGTACTCTTCGCTGAGTGGTACTCTTCCTACCAAGCTACTCTTCTTCTGTCAGGTCCCCTTTCCTCACACCAAATGCTTCGACTTAGGGGTACAGTTCCCATCGAGTTACTCTTCACTAACAAGTACTCTTCATCTACCTCAGTTTACTCTTCCACTAACAGATACTAATCAGTGATCTAAAGGATATGAACCCTTGTTTGAACAGCCACGATTCGGACTCCAATTATAATAGCAGTCTTAATCACTCTATATCCACATACAGTCGTGATTCGAACCACTATTACAACAGTGAATCTAACACTCAAAACTTTAAATCGAATGCAATACACAGTAGATACAATAAAGCAACGGCAACATTTTAAACACACTTCAAATTGTAATGCCCCTGTCCCACTTAGGAAACCTGAACGGAAACCTCTGGAGACTTTGCGCCCCACCCAAGGTTTCCGTGCAGTTCCCGGTGGTTGCAGGTGGTTGCCGGAGGTTGCAGGTAGTGGAAGCAGGTAGGGAGATTGACAAACCTCCAGGAACCTCCAGGAACCGCACGGAAACCTTGGGTGGGGCGCAAAGTCTCCAGAGGTTTCCGTTCAGGTTTCCTTACTTAACAAATTTTAACAATTGCAAAAATATTTTTATTCAACAATCTAATATACACAATGTTATTAATATACAATAGCCAGTGCCCTCAATATGAAAGCCTTGAAATAGAAATACAAGATCTCTATGGAATAACGTCCTTCAATATGAAGCCCTGAAGTTTGGTAAATTTGGATCAAAGAAGTTAGACCTTTACGCTCTTAATCTCTTATCCAATCGTTTTTTAGCTTCCTTCCCACACAAATTCAAATTTTAGAATAGATGCGTCTTTATTTTAAATTCTCAGTGTCATTCTCAAATATTTTCAGCCAATTATACTCCAACCACGGAGTTCCCAGTACCGTTACGGAACCCATCACTCTCCAAAGTTCCAGGTACTACTCACACAGGCGGGGACTCAAACCCTCATAGGCTCACCCCACGGGCTTCTTCCTTCCAACCTGCTAGGTACTGGGCTTCAGCGCGTGTCTGCTTCACGCTGGAATTCGATGCCAATCTTTAAAGTGCCTTTCTTTTTTTTTTGTTTTTTGTTTTTTTGTTTATTTTATTAGAAGGTAATACAGTACAAAACAGTACAGTGGAACCTAATTTTAGTTGCCAACTATGTCGTACCGTAATCCATTCTATGTACAACCTCTAGTTTTATGTTATGAGAAGGAAATAAGCAAGACAAGAAACAGAAAACAATAGAACGAAGAAAAGGTGGAAAAATAGATGGTAGAGAGTAGAAAAACGTGAAGTGTGTATATAAAAAAAAAAAATAAATAAAAAATGGAAAGTAGAAATAGAAGAGAAGGCCCCTTAAAAGAGAATGTTTCAAATCTGTATTCGGACATGTAGATCTATCCACGTCATGAACTGAAATCAGCAATCTTTACAGTACCGCTGCATCACATGATTCCAAAAAGTCGATGAAAGGAGACCAACTCCTTAAGAATTGGTCATATTTATCTATTAGTCGGAGTCTCATTTCTTCAAGGCGTGCTATGCCAATCATATTCCTAATCCACATTTTAACAGTTGGTATGGTTGTATTTTTCCAAAATGTAAGTATCAATTTCTTTCCAATTATTAACCCATAATTAAAAAAAACATTTTGGTCTTTATTTAAATTGGTATCTTCTCCTATTATTCCAAACATAATCCATTCCGTTTTGGGTTCTATTCTTGACTTGAAAAGCTTTGTAAATATATCACTCCAAAATTTATTCAGCTTTGTACATCCTACAAATGAATGTGTTGTATTAGCGCTTTGAAACAAACATTTATCGCATCTGGGAGATACGTTTGGATAAAATTTATTCAACCTCGTTTTTGAATAATATAGTCTATGTAATAATTTGAATTGAATTAAATTATGTCTTGCATTAATAGAACAGTTATGTGTATTCATCAAATACTTTTCCCATCTATCCTTCGAGACCTTTATCATTAGCTCATGTTCCCAATCTTCCCTTAGTGCTTGTGTTGAGGGTGATTCCCTATTTAATATATTATTATAAAAGTATGATATTAATTTTTGCGAATCAGCCTTAATATTCATTGCTTCTTCTAAAGGGTCTAAAAATATAGTTTGAAATCTATGTGTATATTTCTTCATAAAGTCACATACCTGTATATATTTAAAATATTGATTATCCTTCAATTTAAATTTTAATTTTAATTGTTGAAATGATAACAGTTTGCCCAATTCATACATATCCCCTACTTTCCTAATCCCCAGTTTATCCCATTGTTGATATGTGTTGTCGATGAGAGAAGGTTTGAATGCGGGGTTGTTCAATAGTGGGGTTAGTACTGATAAATTATTTAATTTCAAGGATACTTTTATTTGTTTCCAAATTCTTATTATATTGTGAATAATTGGGTTCTTCTTATATATTATACTATTCAATTTTATCGGTGAGAGCAGGATCGATCCTATATAGTGCGGATAGCACTCCTCTTTCTCCATTCTTATCCACTCCAGCTGCTGAGTGGAACTATCAAGCCAGCACATTATGTTCTTAATATGCACTGCGCAGTAGTAATACATAAAGTTAGGTAATGATAAACCCTCAACTTCTTTAGATTTGCACAAATGCTTTAGTTGAATTCTATGTGTTCTGTAGTCCCATATAAAATTAGTGATAGTGGAATCTAGTTTTTTGAAAAAATATTTTGGAATATATATTGGGATCGCTTGAAACAAAAAAATATTAATTGTGGTAAGAAAATCATTTTTATAGCGTTAATTCTACCTATCAATGAGAGCGGAAGCGTTTTCCAAAATTTAATCGTATCATTCAGTTTATTTAATAATGGTATAAAATTGGCACTAAATAATGATTTGTGTCTTCTCGTAATTTGAATACCCAGATACTTGAATTTTTCTGTTGCAATTTTGAAGGGGAATTTTAGTAAGTGTCTCGAATCCTGTGGTTTTAAAGACATAATTTTGCTTTTATTCCAATTTATTCTATATCCTGAAAAAGGGCCAAATCCCGCAATTAGTGTTAATAAGGTGGGTATACTCGTTTGTGTATTAGTAATATATAAAAGGATATCATCAGCATATAATGAAATTTTATTCTTTGAGTCCTTAGTGTTATATCCGTGAATATTCGGGTGATTTCTAATCCTTTCGGCCAGCGGTTCTATCATAAGGGCAAATAGCAATGGTGATAAGGCACACCCTTGCCTATTACCCCTTGATAAGTAAAATTTGGAGATAGCGTATTGTTAGTTAATATTCTTGCCGTAGGTCTATCGTAAAGTAGTTTAAGCCATCTAATAAAATTCTCTTCCGTATTAAATTTTTGGAGTACCTTGTATAAATACTGCCATTCTACTTGATCAAATGCCTTCTCTGCATCCAGCGTGACAACTGAAATATCTTCATTGTCCTCATTATGAGAGTACATTATATTGAAAAGCCTTCTCAAATTATTAAATGATTGTCTTTTGGGTATAAATCCCGTTTGATCCATATTTATCAAATTGTTAATATAATTATTTAGCCTTCTAGCTAGAATCTTTGCTAAAATTTTCTGATTTTCGTATTTAGAAGTGAAGTAGCTCTATAAGAACCCGGTTCATCTAAATCTTTATCTTTTTTTGGTATAAGGGTTATTGTTGCTTCTGTTGAAATTTTTTGAAAGAGATGGGGGTAAATAAGTTAAAAAAAATGTGTCGGTTATAAAAAAAAACTTTACGAGGAGTCAGGTCCTGTGCTGAACTAAAAGTATAGATAGAATTCCTGAAAAGGCTCTAGTTTAGGGTTTCTGGTAGTTTATTTTCAGTATAAGCCTGCGTGCATAAATTGAATAATCTTGGTACAATTGACTCCTGAAATCTTTTATAAAATTCATTACTAAAACCGTCTGGTCCTGGGGTCTTCCCATTTTTCAGTGAGTTTATTATTTGTTTTATTTCTTCACTAGTAATCCATGCTCCTAATTGCTCTTGTTCTAAACTATCCAATTTTGGGAGCTTGCAATTATCTAAAAAATTTGTACTTTTACTTACATCTGTATTTATTTTAGATGTATATAAATTATGATAAAATTGGGCAAACCTCTTATTAATATCCTTAGGCAATGTTAGAAACTCACCCTTATCCGATTTAATTTTAGTAATAGTTTTTTCCTTTTCTCGTTGCTTCAGTTGCTTCGCAAGTAGTTTATGTGGCTTAACCCCAAATTCGAAGTGTGCTTGTTTTGTAATTTGGAATAATCTAATTACTCTAGCCGATAGTATTCTATTGACTTTATATTTCAATAAAGTTATCTTATTATGTTTATTTATGGTTGGGTCAGTTGCGTTGTCGAGTTCTAGTAATTTTATTTTCTGTTCTATCTGCTGAAGTTCTCTTTTATTTTCCTTATTTTGAAAACATTGGTAAGAGATTATGACACCGCGAATATATGCCTTGAAGGTTTCCCCATAATAGTGGTGCAGAAATACCCGGCATGTCATTTATTTCGAAAAAAAAGTTTTGTTTGTTCTTTTATATACTCATAACCCTGCGGGTTATTTAATATGTGTGCATTGAATCTCCAAAAAGGTTTTATACTCGGCATTCCCTCAATTTTAAGTATAAAAGTCAATGGTGAATGATCAGAAATAATACTATTATGATATGATGGTCTATTCGCATTCGGGATTAATTTTGTGTCCAATAAGAAATAGTCAATTCGCGAATAAGTTTTGTGAACTGCTAATTAAAATGAGTATTCCCTACCACTTGGATTTGCTATTCTCCAAACATCAGCTATGTTATTATTTTTTATATAAGTATTTAAAAATTCACAGGTCTTGGTTTTAACAAGACGCTTCCCTAGCTTTATTGATTAATCTAAGTATGGGTCTATAACACAGTTAAAATCTCCCCCATTATTATATTTTGATAATTATGCTCTGCGATTAAATCTATTATTTTCCTAAAAAATTGTGTGTTATCAAAATTAGGCGCGTAAATATTTATCATAGTTAATGGTGTATTGCAAATTTCTCCCGTGACTATAACATATCTTCCCTCTTTATCAGATATGGATTTCTTTAATTTAAAAGGTATCCCTTCCGAATTACAAAGGCCGTGCCTCTTGCTTTAGAGGTGAATGAGGAGTAATAGGTTTGACCTATCCAATTTGCCCTTAATCTGATCTGAGTTTGTTGTTTCAAATGTGTCTCTTGTAGGAAAGCAATATCCATATTTAATGATTTTAATTGTGCCAGAATTTTACCCCTCTTAATTGGCTCATTCGCACCTCTGATGTTCCAACTACAGAAGGTGAGACCTCCGATATTTATTCGACTATTATCTTGCATTGGCTATTATTACCAGACTGTATGATTCATGTGATGCAGCCAAGTACCTCAGAATCCCAAATCCAGAGTTGTCCTTCATAATTTCTACAGTGGTTTTACATCTCCTGACACTATTAAACATAATTAAGGGAAAGAGAAAAACATAAAATAAAGTGTACATAAAAATTATTAAGTCATACAACACATAATTGTGAATAAACAAAAAAAGTGAATGTAATTTATCAAAAAAGCGATAAATTACAAAAAAGCCACCTAAGATAGCTAGATTTGTTTTTAAATTGACCTCCGTCGATGAGATTATGCACTGGGCCTTATCCCCCTATTAGAATTTGACCCAACGTTAGTCGGTTCCCTCTAATTGTTACCAAAATTATCATATCAGGTCAATTAATCGCTGAACCGTTTAAAATAGAATAAAATAAAAGGGAAGGTAGAAGATTTGGATTACAATAAAAGTAATTATGAGTTAAAGTACCTCGTCAATAATTACACTTTTCATTTACATGTATGTTAGTTAATTCATAATTAGTATTTAGTATTTAAAATATATGTCTAACCTCCACCATCCTTCCTGCTATATAGTTAGTCGTGTTAGTATAGTACATTACGCCTTTAACGTTGGTTGAGTTTATTGCGCGTAAGTGGTTAATTAGTTAGTTAGTTATATGTGTAAATAATAGGTCATATAGTGTGGAACAGATGCCTCATATTATGGCCATTTCAAAAGGAAATGGTCTCATAGTTCTCCGTGCTGAAGGGTTTGGTGATGAGCTTGCGACCTTGAGCTTCCATCTGTGCTTTCAGTTGCGAAGTTTAATTCGGCCTCTGTTATTGAACAACACATTCTTGCCAGATAAGCCTGTCTGGTAACCGTCTGAAGCGTTCTAGTCTTAATTGAAACAGAAAAAACAAAGTTCCACAGATAAAAGTGCCTTTCTAATCGCACCCTTAGCAACGTTGCAGCACTTTATCTCTTCGTACTGAAACCGACTCAGCCCGGTCTCTTAAGATACCCCAGCGAATTCGGGTATCCCAGTCTGAGCAAGGACTCCAACCCCTGGTGCCAGGCCAACTCAATGGTACCTGACTGCAACAGCTGTTGACTAACTAGGTGCGGGGACGAACCCACTAGAGAAAGAACCTGTGAGCCGAAACCCCCACCGCACCCTTAAATAAGGACTCTCTCTCTCCTTACCGTCAGTGCTTGGTAGACTATTGTTCTTTAGATCTTGTAGGGAACCCCAACACAATCATACGAATGACCGATTCGTCCCGATCAACGAAGTGGGAGAAATCGATGCGAAATGACACCGTGGCGCTGATTTTTCCCCTCGCAATCTGAAACAACTCAACTCACTGATCGCAAGCTTCTGTCTGGGGGCCCGTTGAGATCCCGGATGAGCCCCCGATGTAATTATTCTCCTACTGCTTACCCCCTTAGTCTAGTTCAGTAAAACATTGAGTCAAGCACTGGATCAACTATTCCTTATTCTTCCCAAACACATACAAACTTCCTATACGAAACCTAACCAAGGATCCAATCCTTGTCTCTACTCGTCCAAGCCCTTCAGCCTCGTGTGAGCAGACACAGTCCCAAGTGCACCTCTAGAAGATTGACTCTGATCCAAGTAGGGTTCACTCTTTTATAGGGTATTGGACCTGTGGCACAAAACTATATGGGTAGCTGCCCCTACAAGCCAATCACAAATCTCGATCATATTTTACTGTTATTGACAGATCCCTAACCCAATCACAAAGTACCCCATTACATTGTTTCCACAGAAGCTTCTTGATGGGAGACAGGTAACCAAAGTAAGAAAGATTTCCCCTTGGTTGTATAAACAATTTGAACAAGGCTTCACACTTTCACCAATCATCAGATAACAGGACAAACACTCTGCAACATAATTAACAATACCTTTATACACCCCACTCTATATGCAATCCAAATCATGCATTTGCAGACCTGCTCAGATCTTCTGCAAAACCCTCATGCATATTAACAAAAGGAAGGACATCCGGCACTCACCTTATCCTCAACTTCCATCTAGGATCCAGACTCCTTGGAACCGTGACTCCCAGCTTCTAACTTTCACAGAAAGAGGCCAAACAGGCCCTGCAAATACAAAGATCCTCCATTTTGTGACATATTTTATTTAGCCAATATTAACACATTCAGTCCCTTTAAATAAATATATTTTATAATCCTTCCTCATATCACTTCTCAAGCCTTCAATCTGCATGCTTAAAGAGAAAGCCTTTTAGTTATCTTATGAAACTAGCTCATTGATGCATGCAAGTAAAGAACGTGAACACTCAAGGTGTTAGTCTAAGTCACCCAAACTCTTAGATGAAGTGCTACTGGAATATTACGGCCAGTAATGTGTATTTATGAAACTATGGGAAAAATTAGTAAGAATTAATTTAATCAAAATAAGTAGTTTTGGTGGGGCTAAATTAATTAAATGAGCTACAGAGGAAGTTGGCCATGTTAATTAGAAATTGGTGAGAATGAAATGAACGGGCCTTGACACATCGGTGACATTAATTAATAAGGATTTAGACTTTTTGCAATATTAATTAATTAAGAACCAAGCCCAAGATTGAAAGTTTTAAACAAATTGTAAAATGTTAATTAATTAATTTGTTGAACTGGAAATACACATGGGAAAAGTCGACAGGACATTGTAAAAGTCACGATGAACCTACCTGAAAACTGTTCTAGCAATATTTTTTGTTTTGGAGATATAGCACTGAAACAGGCCCTTCGGCCCAACAAGTCCACACTGACCAGCAATCCCCTCACAATAACACTATCCTACACACACTAGGGAAAATATACACTTATAACAAGCCAATTTACCTACATACCTGTAAGTCTTTGGAGTGTGGGGGGAAACCGAAATTATTGGAAAAAACCCACGTAGCTCACGGGGAGAAAGTACAAACTCAATATCACAAGCATTGTAGTCAAGATAGAGCCTGGGTCTCTGGTGCTGCAAGCATTGTAAGGTCACAACTCTACTCCAACTTGGATGTAAAATGTAGATGTGTTGATTTATAAATTTGCAGAAGGCACTCAAATTGGTACAATTACGGATTATGAGGAATGTTGTCAAAGCATAGAGAATGATATGCATCAGCTAAAGAAATGGCTGGAGAAATGTCAGGTGGAGTTTAATCGGAGCAAGTGTCAAATGGTGCACTTTGGGAGGCCGAATATAAGGGAAAGTATATACTGTAGTTAATAACATATCTGTCACCTTTCTTGATCACTCTGCCTCCATCACAGGGGATAGACTATTGATTGATATCTACCATAAACCCACTGACTCCCTCAATTATCTGGAGGACATCACCTCCCAACCTGCCTCTTGCTTCATCTTGAGAAGAGTCCTCTCAATGTCTCTGACTCAACTGTTCTCAAGATGAAGCTGAGAACATCAGCCATCCGTGATGTCCTCTCTATTCGGAAAATGAAGATTCCACACTGTGGTTGTAGATTCCTTTCCCATGTCTCTGTGCCCCACAGTTTTCTTCTCGTTCCCCCTCACCCCAGGTGGAACAAGGATAGTGTTCTATTAGTCCCTACCTTTCACACCACCCGCCTCCATATCCAACACATCATCTTCTGACTTGTCCACCGCATTTAACGTAGTTCCACCACCAGTCAAATCTTCACATCCCCACCTCATTTTGGTTTCCATTGAGGCCACTCCCTCCACAACTCCTTGGTTCATCCACCCCTTCTCACCCAAACCACCCCCTCCCCAGGTACTTTCCCCTCCAACTGCATGGAATGTAACATCTGTCCATGCACCTCCTTTCTAACATTCATCCAGGGTCCCAGGTTCACATGCACCTCCTCTAAACTCATCTACTGCTCCTGATTTGGTCTTCTTTACATCGCCGTGACTATGCACCATTTTGCCGAACAATCATTCTCGCTCCACCTAGGCCTGGTGGATTTCCCTGTTGCTAAAGGTTTTAACTCTCCTTCCCATTCGTATACCGACCTTTTTGTCCTGGGTGTCCTCCATTTCCAAAGAAACATTCTATTCACCAATTTTAGATAACAATGCCTCCCTCTTTTTCCCTCCACTCTTCCCTCGACCCCATCATTTTGTGCACCCATTTCTCTCAATATCCACCCCCCCCCCCCCCTTTTGCTTCCCAATCCCCCATCCGCTTCCATCTATATCTCTTCCTTTGGGTTTATTATTCACTCCTCTTCTGCCTTCACCTTACACCCTTCTGTGACCTTTTCATCTCTAGCCTCAGTCTACCCATCTGCTAATAAACCCTCTCTCCCTCCTCTCCTCTATCCACCTATCACTAGCCAGGTTTTTTTCTCACCCCACCACTTTTCCAGCTTTTTCTCCCTTACTACAATGTCTGAATATGGGTCCAGAACCAAAACATCACCTATCCGTATCTTCCAGAGATGTGCCTGGCCCGCTGACTTACTCCAACAGTTTGTGCTTTTTTCACAACCCATTGTCTCCAGTTCCTTATCCTTAGTTAATGGTAAGATCCTTAATAGCAATGATGTACAGAGGAATCTTGTGATCCATTTTTGCAGATCCCTGAAAGTGGCAACATGTAGATAGAGTGGTAACAATGATATGCTTTTCTTCATTGGTCAGGGCATGGTGTATATGAATCAGAAAGTCATGTTGCAGTTTTTTGGACAAGAGTTTGGTCCGGCCGCATTTGGAATACTGTGCACAGTTTCATGTGTCACCAGGCATATTAACCCACATTGAAGAAATCTCTCCATTCTTTCATAATAACAGTACCTAAAATCGTGGAAACGTCATCCCAATAGCACTGCAGGTGCATCTTCACCAGTCGGACTGCAGTGGTTCAGAAAGATGACTCATCCTCACCTTCTTAAGGCCAAACAGCAATTGGCAATAATTGCTGGTCACACCAGCGATGGTCTTGTCATGCCAAGTGATTGAATAAATAAAAGCAAAAGTGTCGAGGTAAATCTCTTCTCACGCAACAGATAATGATGATCCAGGAAACTCTGTATGAGAGAGTGAGAGGGCATCAAAGTGGCACAGCGGTAGAGCTGCTGCCTTACAGCACCAGAGACTCGGGTTCAATCCTGACTATGGGTGGAGTCTGTATAGGGTTTGTACGTTCTCCCTGTGATTGCATGGGTTTTCTATGGGTGCTCCAGTTTTTTCCCACATTCCAAAGATGTACAGGTTTGTAGGTCAATTGGCTTTGGTAAAATTGTAGGTTGTTTCTAGTGTGTAGGATAGTGTTAGTGTATGGGGTGGTTGCTGGTCGGCATGCACTCAGTGGATCGAAGGGCTTTGTTTCCCTGCTGTATCTCTAAAGTCTAAAGTCTAACAAGATAGTGGAAGGAAAATCAATCATCACTTTCAAAGAGGAATTGGACAAAAAATAATCAAAATCTGGGATATGGGGTTTGTTGGACTGGTTTTACAAAAAGTACCCCATCTCAATTGGCTGAATGGCCACCCTCTGTAGTGCAATTATTCCATAATTCAAAGGGAGAGACTTTAACTAAATGTTCAGAAGTAGAAACAGCTGCCTGCTGTGCTCATCTTCATTAACTTGAATAGAACCAAATCTCAGGGCTGGAGTACAATATCCAACTGCTTCTATATTTGCATGTTTCACACAAGCAGTAGGTTGGACAAGCCTTTTGTTGGATACTGAGAGAGAGCTGAAAGTGGAGAAGTGTATCATCCTTTCACCATACAAAGACTGGAGACCAACATTACATAAGGCTCACTGGTGTAGGAAGGAACTGTAGATTCTGTTTTAAACAGAAATAATTTATGAAAGGAAAAGGGTTTATGAAGGAAAATTATGCTTGACTAATCTTCTGGAATTTTTTGAGGAAGTGACAAGCAAAATGGATGAAGCGGAGCCAGTGGATGTAGTGTATCTAGACTTTCAGAAAGCCTTTGATAAGATCCTGCATGGGAGACTGGTGACTAAAATTAGAGCACATGGTATTGGGACATCAAGTCAAGTCAAGTCAAGTCAAGTCAGGTTTATTTGTCACATACACATACGAGACGTGCACTGATATGAAACTGGCAATGCTCGCGGACTTTTGTGCAAAAGACAAACAACCAAACAAACTATAAACACAATCATAACACACATTCTTTTACATAATAAATAATGGAAGGAGAAACATTCAGTAGAGTTAGTCCCATGGATAGAAAATTGGGTGGCAGACAGGAAGCAATGAGTAGGAGTCCTTTTCAGAATGGCAGGCAGTGGCGAGTGGAATGCCGCAAGGCTCGGTGTTGGGGCCGCAACTGTTTACCATATATATTAATGATTTGGAAGAGGGACTTAGGAGCAACACTAGCAAGTTTGCAAATGACACAAAGCTGGGTGGCAGTGTGAACTATGAAGAGGATATTAGGAGGTTGCAGGGTGACCTGGACAGGTTGAGTGTGTGGGCAGATGCATGGCAGATGCAGTATAATATAGATAAGTATGAGGTTATCCGCTTTGGTGGCAAAAATAAGGGGGCAGATTATTATCTCAATGGGATTAGGTTAGGTAAGGGGGAGGTACAGCGAGATCTGGGTGTCCTTGTACACCGGTCATTGAAAGTTAGCATGCAGGTACAGCAGGCAGTGAAGAAAGCTAATGGAATGTTGGCTTTCATAACAAGAGGATTTCGGTATAGGAGTGGAGAGGTTCTTCTGCAATTGTAAAGATCTGATAATACCACATCTGGAGTATTGTGTTCAGTTTTGGTCTCCTAATTTGAGGAAAGACATCTTTGTGATTGAGGCAGTGCAGCGTAGGTTCACGAGATTGATCCCTGGGATGGCGGGACTGTCATATGAGGAAAGATTGAAAAGACTAGGCTTGTATGTACTGGAGTTTAGAAGGGTGAGGGGGATCTTATAGAAACATATAAAATTATAAAAGGACTGGACAAGCTAGATGCAGGAAAAATGTTCCCAATGTTGGGCGAGTCCAGAACCAGGGGCCACAGTCTTAAAATAAATGGAAGGCCATTTGAGACTGAGTTGAGAAAAAACTTTTTCACCCAGAGAGTTGTTAATTTGTGGAATTCTCTGCACAAAGGGCAATGGAGTCCAAATCACTGGATGGATTTAAGAGAGAGTTAGATAGAGCTCTAGGGGCTGGTGGAATCAAGGGATATGGGGAGAAGGCAGGCACGGGTTATTGATTGGGGACAATCAGCCATGATCACAATGAATGGCGGTGCTGGCTCGAAGGACCGAATGGCCTCCTCCTGCACCTATTTTCTATGTTTCTATATTTCTATGAAGATAAACACAAGGTGCTGGATTAACTCAGTGGGACAGGCAGCATTTCTGGAAAGAAGGAATGGGTGACGTTGCGGGTCGAGTTCCTTCTTCAGACTGAGTCGAGGGAAAGGGAAACGAGAGATATAGACGGTAATGTAGAGAGATATAGAACAAATGAATGAAAGATATGCAAAAACGTAATGATGATAAATGAAACATGCTATTGTTAGTTCTTTGCTAGGTGTGAATGAAAAGTTGGTGCATCTGTAGAAGTTGGTGGGGGAGGGATGGAGAGAGAGAGAGAATGCAGGGGTTACTTGAAGTTAGATGTTTGGCTCTTGCTTCTCACTGGCTTCTGTTTGCTTGGCCCGCTTCAGAATGAGTTTCAAGTGAAGGAAACAACACTCACCCCTGAGGTCAGTTCAACATTTGTAAGTGAATTGACTTGCTTGTAAAGGGTTCAGTAGGTGAGCTACTATATTTTGAGAACTACATTGTGCACTCTGTATCTTTCCCTTTAATCGATCTATTGTACTTGAGTTTAGCTTGAAATTGTATTTATTCATAGTACTATCTGACAATTGGATAACATGCTAGATGAAGCTTTTCACTGTACCTTGGTACACGTGACAATAATACACGAAACCTAAGTCAATGTAATTGCAATCATTGAACTTCTTGTCTGGGAGCCTGAATATGTATATAATATTAATATGTATGTTGGGTGGGAGGTAAAATAAATAGTGACGAAAATTACAAAATGTTGTTGACAACATTGTAAATCTAAGAGAATGATCAGGCACTTGCTGCTGAATGCAACCTGATGACGCAAACCTTCAACAACCACATCAGAGGATACACATTGAAACGTGACAGGGCAGATATCATTTGGCTTTAGTCATTTGAGTATCCTGTCAGTATTCTGACATAAGACTTATGAATCAAAAAAAAAGTGACAGGATGCACCAATTTTCATAATATATAGATAAAAAGAAACTGCAATGGCAGTTCGAATGACTAAGATTTATTATGATTGCCATCACTGCAATCCAGCACTTTATCCAAGTGCCATTCTTCATAAATTACCTCAGACACTGACTGTTGGCAGGGGATTTGACTAAGCTGATTGCAAACCCCTGAGAAGAATAAGTACTAAAATAAATGGCAACATTATTCATCCAACAGAATGTTAAAATTGAGTAGATGCCAATCAGGCATTTGGGGTGACTTTTCACATGACATTAAGGTCAGGATATTTTTCACCCCACCCTGATGTGCTACAATGCTGAGAACTTTATTCCGCACTCTGTATCTTCCCCTTTGCTCTATCTATTATACCTTTTTGAACTGATTATATCTATGCATGGTATATTTGATCCATCTGGATAGCATGCAAAACAAAGCATTTCACTTTATTTCAGTACCTGTGACAATAACAAACCTAAACCTAAACCCGAGGTGGAACAACTTTAACCAGCTCATGTAGCGTAGAGGTCAAACTCATGCTGTTGTTGATCTGAAGTGTTCAGTGGATGGGAATATATTTCTCACTGTTCCACTGGCATCTTCTTCAGTCTAAGAGAATGTAAATTATTCATTTATTTGTTTGGTTGTAACAATTCCAGAATTAATTATTCCAGAGGGCAGCACAGTGGCACAGCTAGTGGAGCTGCTGCCTCACAGCACCAGAGAACAAGCTTTGATCCTGACCTCGGGTGCTGTTTGTGTGACGTTTGCGCATTCTCCATGGGATTCCACCAGCGTTTGGGATTCCTCCCACATCCCAAGGACGTGTGAGTTTGTAGGTTAATTAGCCTCTTGTAAAATCTCCCTTATTGTGTAAAGTGGATGCAAAAGTAGGATAACGTGGAACGAGTGTGCACGGGTGATCGATGTGTCGGTCGATGTCGACTCAGTGGGCCAAAGGGCCAGTTTCCTTTCTGCATCTCTAAACCAAACCAAAACTAAACAACCTCCTATATGAGACTAATACATAATTTGACTGACAAACAAAACACAATATCCACATCAAAATGCAAAGGATGAACTCTCTGGATGTTACCTTAAGAAAGGAATTGCATAAAACTCTTCAAAAATGCTTGCTTTACTATACACTTGATTTGTTTTATATTGTGTGTGTTTTTGCTCAGATATAAATAAAGGGATTCACAACAAAAATCAGCCCCAGCAACTGCATTTAACATAAAATATATTGAATCCGCTCTGTTATGTCACAAATTACCTTTGACACCTAATATATGAAACAATAAATGGGTCAAATTATTTTCAATCCTGGTTTATTAATGTTAGCATTTTATATCTTGAACTTGCACAATCTGAATTAATGAGCAAAATTGACTGAGGATTACTTTTTGTTGATCTAATTACTTATTCATGCGATTTACTGCCTGAAGCAAGAATGCTGATTGCATTACCTGAAGTTCACATTTATCACCAAATCATTTATTGTTTTGTACTGAGTAACTTGGATCATAATTGGAAGCAATGAGAACATTCATATTAGATCAATATCTTAGATTTTCAAGGTTGCTGTGTATGTATATCATACTTAACACTGTATTGTATACAGCCAAAACATCAGTTAAGGGATTATTATGATATTCTGTTCTAAGCAAGGCGGTAAAGAATGCTTTTAGAGTCTAGACACATGCTAGGAATGAATCTAACAACCAATCTGTGGGTTTTTTCTACTTTATTCTTCTTGAATCTTCTCTTCAACAGACAAAGGGTGTCAATGATAGGAACTAAGATTATTCCATTGCAGACCCTTGATATCATTCGAAAGCTTCCCACACATTAGTGGAAATCCTCTTACTAATCTGCCTCAACAATTTGCTTCACATAAAAATGTGCAGCAATAGCACTCAGAAATGGAATTCCCTCCCCTGGAGGGCAGTCAGGGCTCAGCAAACCCCACTGAGGAATGGAGAAGAAAAGATCAGAAATTGTATAAAATGCTTTGGGTGTCTTAAGACACCCAAAACATTTTATTCCCTATCTAATAAACTATGTTTTTAAAAAGAAATAAAGGTTGTGTCAAAATGAAACAAAAATTAAATACTTAAGAATTGCTTTATAGTCGTAAAAAGAAAACATCGAGGGAAGCGGGGGGGGGGGGAATTCGGAATCGGCTGGAAGCCCAAGCCTTTTGTCCCCCTCTGCCCAGCATTCTTCTGGCGAATGTCCAGTCCCTGGAAAACAAGCTGGATGACCTCAGGGCGAGGATCAGATTCCAGCGGGACATAAGGGACTGCAACATCCTCCGCCTGACTGAAACATGGCTGACCTCACTGATTCCGGATCAGGTAATCTGCCCAACCGAGTCCTTCACTGTCCACCATGCTGACAGAACAGAAGCATCTGGGAAATCCAAGGGTGGAGGAGTCTGCTTCATGACCAATAACAACTGGTGCAACCCTGGAAATATCAAGATGCTTTCCCGTTCCTGCTCGCCGGACCTGGAGCACCTGACTATCTCATGCCGCCCATTCTACCTTCACCGGGAGTTCGGCTCAGTGACCGTCACAGCCGTTTACATTCCACCGCAGGCGGACACCGACGAGGCACTTTCGGCCCTACACGATGTGCTATGTCGACATCAAAACAAGTAACCGGATGCGGCTATGGTGGTGGCTGGAGATTTTAATAAATCAAATCTCAAGAAGGTCATGCCGAACTTCTACCAACACATCACGTGTGCCACCAGGGGGGAGAGAACTTTGGACCACTGCTACACACCGTTCAGGAAAGGCTACAAGGCCGTTTCACTCCCTCCCCTAGGAAAATCTGACCACGCTGCCATTTTCCTGTTGCCGGAGTATAAACAGAGGATAGTTCGGGAAGCGGTAGAGACGAGAGACGTAAAGCGGTGGTCCGACCAGTCAGAGGCCATGCTGCAAGATGCACTGAGTGATGTCGACTGGAACATGTTCGAAGCAAGTTCCAGTGACGTCAGTGAGTTCGCGGAAGCAGTCACGGACTTCATCGCAACAGTAACCGACAACATTGTCCCCACGGTAAGGGTAAGCACCTTTCCGAACCAAAAACCCTGGGTAGACAGGTCCGTTCGTGTTGCCTTGAATGCTCGCACCGCTGCCTACAACTCGGGCCTGGCATCAGGAAACATGGACATCTACAAGGCAGAGTCCTACCGACTGCGAAGGGCGGTGAAGGACGCAAAGAGAAGGTACAGGGACAAGATGGAGTTACAGATGGAGCAGTAGGACACCAGAAGCCTGTGGCAGGGGTTACAGATTGTAACCAACTACCGGAGCACCCCTTCCTCATCCGCATGTGCCGGCACCTCCCTAGCTGACGACCTGAACTCCTTTTACGCTCGTTTCGAGAGGGGCAACACCACTCCAGGTCTGCCGACTATCGACAATACCACCAGCGGGCTGGCTACCAAAGCTGAAGGGAGGAATGTGCACACATTCTCGCTGTCTGAGCACGACGTGAGGAGGGCTCTGACACGGGTGAACACGAGAAAAGCTGCAGGCCCCGATGGCATCTCGGGGCGAGTACTCAAGTCCTGTGCTATGCAGCTATCTCCAGTGCTCACTACATTATTCAACCTTTCCCTGGACAAGTCCGTGGACCCAGACTGCTTCAAAAAATCCATCATTGTACCGGAACCAAAAAATGCCTCCCCAGCCTGTCAGAATGACTACCGTCCGGTGGCCCTTGCCTCGGTAGTCATGAAATGCTTTGAGAGGCTGGTGAAGAAACACATCTGCGCCTTCCTCCCTCGGAACATGGACCCGTTGCATTTCGCATATCGTCCGAACAGGTCCACGGACGATGCGGTCTCCCAGGTCTTGCACACCGCTCTCTCCCATCTGGACAGCCAGAAGGGGGGCTACGTGAGGATGCTGTTCATAGACTACAGTTCAGCCTTCAACACGATAGTCCCCACCAGACTGGCCGGGAAGCTAATGGAATTGGGGCTCAACACCTCCCTGTGTGCCTGGGTCATGGACTTTCTCACCGCCAGGCCCCAGGTAGTCAAGATGGGAGGGAATACATCAAAGTCCCTCACCCTGAGCACAGGATCGCCCCAGGGTTGCGTCCTCAGCCCCCTATTGTACTCCCTGTACACACACGACTGTGTGGCTAGGTTCAGCTCCAACTCAATAATTAAGTTTGCTGATGACACTGCGGTGGTGGGCCTGATCTCAGACCACGACGAGAAGGCCTACCGGGAGGAGGTGGCTGATCTAGCACTCTGGTGCCAGGATAACAGCCTCCTCTTGAACATCAAAAAAATGAAGGAGCTGATCATGGACTTTAGGAGGGCACATCATCCGAGGACGTACACTCCATTGAGGATAAATGGGGATCCTGTGGATAGGGTGAACTGTTTTAAATATCTGGGAGTCCACATCTCCGAGGATATGACATGAGCATCACACGCCACAGCACTCGTGAGTAAGGCAAGGCAGAGCCTTTACCACCTCAGGCAATTGAGGAAATTCACAGTGTCTCCAAGGATCCTCCAGTGCTTCTACGCAGCGCCGGTGGAAAGCATCTTGTCCGGGAACATTACCATCTGGTTTGGGAATTGCTCTGCCAAGGACAAGAAGGCTCTGCAGAGAGTAGTGCATTCGGCCGAACGCACTATGGAAACTTCACTCGCCCCCCTGCAGGAACTATACAACAGGAGGTGCAATTCCAGAGCAAATAAAATCATGGTAGACCCCTTCCACCCCTGCAACGGACTGTTCCAGCTGCTGCGGTCAGGCAAACGCCTCCGTTGCCAGGCGGTGAGAACGGAGAGGTTGAGAAGGAGTTTCTTCCCAGAGGCAATTCGGACTGTAAATGCCTATCTCACCAGGGACTAACTCTACTGAACGTTTTTTTCCGTCCATTATTTATTATGTGAAGGAATATGTGTGTTATGATTGTGTTTATAATTTGTTTGGTTGTTTTGTTGTTTGTCTTTTGCACAAATGTCCGCGAGCATTGCCACTTTCATTTCACTGCACATCTCGTATGTGTATGTGACAAATAAACTTGACTTGACTTGACTTGACTAATTAAGAACTTAAGACTTCCAATGCAATAATGACACCAAAACAGGTTCATGATTAAATGGAAAACAGAAAAGGATTGTGATATTTTTATCCTGCCTTGTATTTAAATTGTAGGAATCAAATTGAATGTGTAGTGCATTAAAATTAATGTTTATCGCACTTTAGTTTTAGTTTTTAGTTATAGATACAGCGAGGAAACAGGTCGTTCAGCACACCGAGTCCACACCAACCAGCGATCCCCACAAATTAACATTATTCTACACAGACTAGGGAAATTTGTTTTACATTTGCACCAATTAACCTACAAACCTGCACGTCTTTGGGGTGTGGGGGGAAACCAAAGGTCTTAGAGAAAACACATGCAGGTCACGGGGAGAACATACAATCTCCGTACAGACAGCATCCGTAGTCAGAATCGATTCCGGGTTCCTGGCACTGTGAGGAAGTAGCTCTACGCCACCATACCGACACATGAAACAATGTGCCGTGCACCTCTGAATATCATATTTTCTCCAGAGTTAACTGGGCAGTAACTATTTTCATCTAATGTGCATTTTACTGGAAGGAAGTCTTATAATGGCAGATTATTTACTGGAAGCTCCATTTTACCACATCATCTGGCTCACTTGTAGAATTCTCACATCAAATTATCAGGCAAGGGGAAATTGAACAGTGTTCTGTATTATTTCTTACTGACTTAATACTTATCAGTTGCACAAACATAATATTTTATAATATTTTCTGCGACACATCTTCACGTGCAAATTGACCCCCAGGTCAATAGGTCAGACAAAGGTAAAGATAGTGCTGAATATTCTCAGTATTTATAGTGCAATAGTTCCAGAGTCGATGCCCATTGTCTGCAATGAGATAGAGGGGGATCAGACCGTACCTAAGCTTGTGTATAGAAGGACCATTCAGAAGCTTGATAACAGAGCAATATACTGTAAGCTGTTCCTGATTTTATTGAGGTAACAGCACAAACATTCAAGAGTACCTTCTTTCAAGAGATTTTCACTGATGGTTGTGAATAGTAAGATTAAACGAGAACTTACCAGTTTGAAGTTTGGTCTTTATTTTATGAGAGTAACGTTGAGGGATTACGTGAAGACCCCGCCAGTACGCATGCGTGTCAATCTTCAAAGCAGCGGTGTGAAATTACAGTCAACAGTAAATGAACTGAACATAGTAAGATTAGAGAAATAGGATACCAGTTGAACTTTATGATCGAGGGTGGGCATGGAGGGCACGTAATCCCTCAACGTTACTCCTCATAAAATAAAGATCAAACTTCAAACTGGTAAGTTCTCGTTTAATCTTACTATTTTACTTCGGAGTCACGTGAGTGACTACGTGAAGATTTTAAAGCTCTGTGATTTCATGCCATGGAAACGAGTCCAGGCATCATACACTGCATCAGTAGGCCAATGATGCGTGAACATTAAGAATGCATACAGACATGACATAGATATAGACATGTTGATGCTATTAATGAACAATAGTGGTAATAGTAACCTCCCTCAACCTGGAGGAAGTATGAACCATACCTAACGTAGAGTTGGCAAATACCCCTGATCTGGCAATAGGTTTATTCTGAATATTTGGACAGATCAATAGTTTGACCATCCTGCAACCGCTAGGATGTGGTCCATCTCTGCTGCTGAGGTATAGCGGTCCTGGTGGAGTGAGACTCAATGTCAATGTACACTCCTGTATATGCCAGACCCATATAACCATCTGGAGAAGGTTCGTAGTGATTCCTTCTAACGAGGTTTTATGTAACTAACAATATTGCTGTCAGGGCCTATAAGGCTCTTAGGAACCTTGACATACTAGTGTAGATGCGTGATCACATGCAACCCAAGGTCCATGGGATATGCAACATCTAGTTTGGTCTTGTGTCCCTGTCTAATATGCTTGATTAATCATAAACAAAACATGTTATTATAGCCCGCAGATATGATCATCCTATCCATTGTAGCAATAACTGGACCCGTAGCCCTCTAGTCTGTGCTATGGCATAATCACTAGTACGTGAGTATGACCATGGACAGGGATGTTGCTGGTGCCCATCGGTGAAGTGACGTAGTACAATGTTAACAACCCATATCTCTGCGTCCCTAGGCCTGGGAGGTTTTAAGTTGACGGTACCTTCATATTCTAGATGTCAGAGGGTGAGACCGGACAGAGTGGTTCATGTTCTCCGCAGCCAAATGATGAGGAGGTACTTCAGGCACAGTAATGGAATATTAACTTAATGTTATAATCTCATAAAACTGAATTTCTTTTTTTTTTTTTAATTTTATTTTTATTAGCAGTACAGTAAATCACATTAATACATCACATATATCTTATTACATTATGTTGTACCATTTCATTTTTTGAGCTTTAAAAAAAGATAGAAATAAAAGAAGTAAGGAAAGTAAGCAAGAATTGTGAAGGTGCAGGAAAGTGTTGGGAAAAGAGAACCCCTTAGGGAAGGAATTAGAGAAGGAAGCAAAGAAAAGAAATAAGACCCTAGAAAGAAAAGAAAAAAAAAGAAGAAAAAAAAATCAATCGCTCTATTGTAACACAAAACTCCGCAAAAAAGGATATACCAACCGTGTTTTTATTAAAAATTTATTTTATACCCCCCATTTCCAGGTCTTGGTAGCCTTTATGTTATAACTTATTATTGCACCTTATGCTTGTAATAGTTCCATAAATGCAGACCACGTCTTTTGGAAGTGATCTGAATTTCAATGTGTCAGACATCTGTGCCGAGTTAAACGTAAAGAAGCATAAACAATACTTCCCATCTCCTATGCAGATTGCTGCTATTTGGTGCTATCCCTGCAATCTGTAGTGAACACTCCTAATTCTTATGGTTTGACAACCCGAGCCGCAGGAACGGTCTCTCAGAGTCTGTAAGTCTATGAATTGATTATATCATGCAGAGGATGGTTTCGACATCACAACTGAACCAGTGTCTTTTTTTATCTGGAAATAACCATGTAAGGTTTTATGCTTATTCTTCGCCTCAGTGGGAGCCATAGGTATATAACCCAGACAGGCACTATGAAAACCCGGAAGCGGGTATCTTGCTGAATTTTGCAAGACCCGTCTATTGAGGCCAAATGGAGGAAAACATAAAAGAACATTCCTCCCTAGTGTAGCGAGAATGCACCCTTCGCCACTAATATGCCTCGTTCACTGTTGATTGGATGCAAGCATTTCAATAGTTAGTGTTTCATTGATCCACAATGTCATTAAATACTTTGTGATTACACATTCATTCTGTGTTGTCATTGATTTTGCATAATAATACACCAGTTCTAAATGCGGTTTGGTAAAACTATCACCGGATACTTTGATTGATTGTACCTTTGGGATTAACATATACCACCACCAAAGTGTATCACCTTGGACTTGTGCATGCAGTTTATGCATATCCACACACCCTATAATGCACAGAATGCACCTGGTGTCCATTGGCAGTTGATACCATGACTGAACACTTGATAACTCATGCAAATCCCATCTGCCTCCGTAACTAGAGATGGTATTAGTAACTTACCCATCTTTGGGCAATAGCATCAGTTTGGAAATTACTGAAAATTTACGGATGAGAGGTTTTAGTGGAGCAAAGCTGTCCATCATTGTGACTTTGATAGTTTCAGCTAAAAATAGCAGAGGTCTAATGTATTGTCTCAGAGCTGATCCCAGACAAATTAATGGATGATTGTATCCCAATAATCAATAGTTTCTGTTGGTATCAACTTAATTTAAATTTAACTGGGCGGGTGTGAACCAATTTCTCAAATATAGCTATGTTGCTGATAAGGCTAATGCTCAAAATCATCCAGATTGGCCATGCCACTTATTTGTTAGCTCTGTGCAGTCGAAGCATTGATAGTAATGATTTGGCAAATAATCTGGAAACTGGAGTTAGCCAATTTTGCAACGCTACTGAGTGTATCATTGCCTCATCCAGTTAAATTTCAAGTATCTTCAAACCTGTGAGCTGAAATGGTCACATGGAAGTTATTCAGAAAAGTCTATACTGCACATGTGGTTGAGGCTGTTGATAATGATCAGTCCACAACCCATTCTTATGTGCCTGCCTTGAAAGGCAACTCCAACCATACCTGTGTGCAGTATAACCTAATCTCATGTTATCCCAAACCAGTGTAAATATTCAAACCAGTTTGAATTACCAACTTGTATCCGTGACAGGAGACATCATCGATGTGGTTCCATACCTTTATCCGTATGGGAGGACTTATGCAACCCGACCCAGGAGCTTCCTCAAACATATGTGCATAATTTTGCACCTGCTCCTGGGAGGTAGAGGAGCTCGAGTACGGGGTTGGCACATCTTCCAGGAAGGCTGTTCTGGGCTGTGGCCTAAAAAGACCTTTGTCCTGGTTGTACGGCCTTCAAGCTTTCACCAGCTTCAATTCATCGTGGTTTGCTGGTGGGTGCGTAGGGGTGCTGCCGCCGAAGATGTGAGATCGCGTGATGATGTGGCCTTCCTGAAACTGACGGCCACTCGTCGAGCTCCTGCTGCTGGTAGTGTGGTTCCTGCACCCCCTGCACACTTGTTGTATCTTCAGCCAAACCCCTGTCTTCAGAGTCAGCCCAGAAGTGACTCCTAATGCTCCCCTCTAACGAGGGAGATGCATTATGCAGCCCTCAATAAGGTGCTGCCATGGGCATCCTAGGACCCCATGGTGACTAGATTCCATATACTGGAGCATGTCACATTGGAGCATCTGCTCCATCAAACGCTCCATGCGGGATATGCAAACACAGTTGCTCCCGCCGGCGGTGAGTCTTTACAGCCCAACTCGTCCGAGTCTTCGGCCTGTCCGACTTCTGCTTGGCCTTCCCACCAGTCTGTGGTGTCGATTCCGACTGTGCAGGTGCCAGGTCGGAGACTGCTGATCAATAGCGATCCAGGTGCAGTCTACCACTGCTGACTGCCCGCAATTCCGCGGTCCTCCGCAGTCAGTCTGGATGCGGTACATTCTTGTAACATATCCTCACAAAATAGCACAAAACGACCTTCGAGTAAGGAATTTATCTGCATGTCCTTTTTTAAACCTTCTGCTGCGGGGCAACGCTGCTCCCGAGCCTGGTCTCCTGGTCGTAGTTTGTTACAACTGGGGTTCCCTCTGTGGCCCTTGTAGAAAGGCTTCCATTGCGGGTTATTTGTCCACCGAGTTTTTTCTCCGCGGTCCCTTATAGCAGGGCTTCTCCACGATGTTCTCCAGTTGGGGCTGCATGTAATAGGATCTCATTAGTCTCCTATTGGGGCAGTAATGTAATAGGATCTCATTAGTCTCCTATTCTTTCAATACTAAATCGTATTGAAGAAATATTTAGGTGGCAGAATTATTTTTATAATATTTACCCAAAATAAGGCTGTTTATAAAGGGCATCATGTGAAAAGGTATAATATAATTGAGATTCTAAGTGGGCCAGCATTTGTCCTATCCAACCTGAAAAATATCACAAACCCCCTGCTGGACTCCCTGCAGTTTGCATACCGGGCCAATAGATCAGTGGATGATGCAGTCAACCTAGGCCTGTATTTCATCCTCCAGCACCTAGACCACCAGGAGACCTAAGCAATAATTTTGTTTGTGGATTTTAGCTCTGCATTCAACACCATTGTGCCAGAGCTACTACACTCCAAAGTCTCCCAGTTGAGTGTGCCTGAACCCCTCTGTCAGTGAATCACCAAGTTCCTGACAGATAGGAAGCAGCATGCGAGACTGGGAAAGCATATCTCGGACCCGCTGACCCTCAGCATAGGAGCACCTCAAGGCTGCGGACTCTCCCCTCTCCTTTTCTCACTACACCATCGACTGCACCTCCACAGACTCCTCTGTCAAGCTTCTCAAGTTTGTAAACGACGCAACCCTGATTGGACTGATCCAGGATGGGGAGGAATCTGCCTACAGATAGGAAGCGCCACAACTGGCATCCCGGTGCCATCGCAACAGCCTGTTCAATGCTCTTAAGACAGTGAAATTGATAGTAGACTTTAGGAGAGTTCCCCCTCCCCTCACCCCACTCACAATCAACAACACCCAGAGAAATGGCCTCCACTGCCTTCTGAGACAGAGAATTCCACAGATTCACAACTCTCTGGGTGATATTGGACTTGCAGTATATCTCACCAGAATTTAACTTAATTTCTGATCCGGCAGCAATAAATGTTGCTACAAATACAAACATGGCATATTGGTGCAGCATTATAGAGTCAATAGACTAAGTGACAGGACTATAAAACCTTGGATGCCTGAACGTGAGTCAGTCACTCTGGAAAATCGCGAGGGAGAATCCACAACTGTGATACTAAGCTGTGAATCAACTGAACTATGATTCTGTTGCAATAAATAATGTGTAAAGTAAAGTAAAGTAGCCTTTATTGTCATTCAGACCTTTTGGTCTGAATGAAATTTCATTGCCTTGCAGTCATACATATAATAAAAATGACAAAAACACACAATTAACACAATTTAACATCCAACACAATATGAGTTCACCCGGCACCTCCTCACTCTGGTGGAGGCAAAAATATTAAAGTCCTTGTCTCTTCCCTCCTTGCTCTCCCTCTGCTCTGAGGCGACCTGTGAGCTCCCGATGCTGTCATCCACCGGGCCTGTGGCCGATCCTCCGACGTCAGGTCTCCGCTGCCGCTGGAACGCCATAGCTCCGATGTCGGGTCGCCGCTGCCGCCGGAATGCCACAGCTCCGATGTCGGGTCGCCACTGCCGCCGGAACGCCACAGCTCCGATGTTACCGCTGGAACGCTGCCCCAGCTCCGAGGCCGCCAGCTCCGCCATTAGGCCTCGACGGCGCAGACGGAGACGGACACAGGGGAAACGACAACAGAAGTCGCATCCCCCCGAAGGAAGAGACCAAAAACTATGTTTCAGCCCCGCCCCCAACCCCCCCCCCCCCCACACACACACCCGTACACAACATAATAAAGTAAAACAAAAAATTAACTAAAACAGGACAAAAGAACAAACAAAAATGAAATAAACAAACGGACTGCAGGCGAGCCGCAGCTGCTAAGGCAGTGCTGCCATCTTAAAGTCCTTAGCCCTTAATGACAACGCAATGAGTTGTTTGGCAATTTGGTGGCCTGCACACTGCTTGAAATGCTATGAAATTGAATTTGGTGGCCTGCACTCTGCTTGCAATGCTATGAAATAGTAAGATTAAATGAGAACTTACCAGTTTGAAGTTTGATCGTTATTTTATGAGGAGTAACGTTGAGGGAATACGTGAAGAACCCCGCCAGGACACATGCGTGTCATTCTTCAAAGCAGCGGTGTGAAATCACAGATAACTGTAATGACTAAACATAATAAGATTAGAGAAGAGATACCAGTTGAGTATATGATCAAGGGTGGGAGCGGAGGGCACGTATTCCCTCAACGTTACTCCTCATAAAATAACGATCAAACTTCAAACTGGTAAGTTCTCGTTTAATCTTACTATTTTACTTCGGAGTCACGTGAGTGACTACGTGAAGATTTTAAAGCTCTGTGATTTCATGCCGTGGAAACGTGTCCATGCATCACATCTGCCTTGATAATGGGGAGAATAGAGTTAACATCATTAGACATCAATACGATATTGAAACCCAACGATAAAAATATTAACACCAATTATTGCCCCTATTTATGGGGTAAATTATATTACAGAACTTAAATTTGTTTCTGCAAATATTCCAGGTTCAATGACTGGATTGTTATAAAGTAATTGGAAAGTTTCCTCCGTTGACCATCCTGATGTCTTGAGGATTTGGTCCATAGGAACGTCCAACTTCATAGCTGCCGATGTAGCTGCAGCCCTGGTGGAGTGAGATTTAAAAATGCTAGTGTCTACTCCAGCCTTTATTAGGACCTGTTTTAGCCATCTAGAGATGGTCTGGACTGCCACTGTTTTGAGTGGCTGTTTGTAGCTGATTAAAGTGACATTTCTTCCCTCTGATGATCTTTGTATACTCCATATATAATAGTAAGTGTGTTACAATACAGAGACGACCATCTGTCGGGTAGGCCCTGAATTCTGTTTTTAGGCCTGCTGACCCCTGTCTGTTCTGTTTGACTATTTCATTAATGTGAAAAGTTAAATTTCCAGATGAAATAATCATGTTGTCCAACCTTTGTTTCTGTAGTGACTGGACCCTCTGTTTTCATAGTCAGTTTCTGTAGGGACGAAGCTGTAGCTGGAGACCAGTTTCTTAACATGGTCAGTACAATGCTCACATCCCATATTTGGGAGTACCTGGTTCTTGGGGATTAACATTAAAATGCCCCATATGAGTTTGGTTACCAGGGTGTGCCCCAACAGAATGCCGCTCTGTTCTTTGCCACAGGTGTGTTGACAGAGCACTTCTGGTGCAGTTGATGGCACTATGACTGAGCCTGTCATCGTAATGGAGGCTTGCCAGGAATTCCAGAACAGACCGGATGTTCATAGATCTGTGGGTGATGTTTATTGTTGTGACATTAATTCCCATTTCTTGATGACACCAAGTACTCATTTTTTGGTGGATTGGCTGTGGCCCGCAGAAATAATTCCACTGTTCGGTCCGTCAACCCCAGGTGTAGTAGAGGTGCTTTCAAATCTATAAATTAATAGGTTTATATAATTATGACATGGGTAACTCCCCTTGTTGCAGGAAGAACCAGTAAATTAGGTCTATGATGGATGGTGATGCATAGTTCTAAAACCATGTCGATATCACCGGGACCCATGGTTGAGTAGGCCCATCGGGTACTATCAAAATACCAGACGCGGAGTCTACTGTTTATTCCAAAATACCCGACTGATGAGGCAGAAGGAGGGAATGCATAAATAATCCCCCAATGCAGCGAAAATGCATCTGTAGCCACTGCCCCAGGTTCTGGTTCCCAAGAACCTAATTCGATAACTGGTGTGAGCATGGATGTGAATAGGTTGTTATCTGGTGTTCCATACCGTGCTGTAATTCCAGCAATACTTTCCCTAACATCCATATAGTGTTTTCATATACTTAGCGTGACCTGTTGTCTGCCACTAAATTCAGTTTACCTGGTAATTTGGTAGCTGATATCCAAATATCTTTCTGGATACATTATTGTCAAATTGTGTTAGCCTGATAGTCACATGATGTCGATATGTTTCCACCCATACGGTTGACATATGCTACCATGGTGGTGTAGTCAATTAGTAGTCTAATATACTGGTGATACAACCCAGAACAATATGGCTTAAAGCCATGGAATGCACTCAACTTTCCCATGTATTTATGCCCAGTTTTTGTAATGATGCCTCCTGTGCATTCCATCTCCCCCACAGCTGGAGATGGAATTGGTAGCATCGCATCCAAGTGCCCATCAGTATGTAGTTCCATAGACGGGTAGCTGTTAATGTTTGGATTGGAACAATGCCTAATGTTATGTTTCCACCATTTTAGTACCATGGTGGCCTCTGTTGGTAGCTTCTTTGGTCTGTCAGAATGACCCCCATAATGTTTGAGTGCACGCATGTTTGCGCTCAGTAATTTGATAATGTAAAGGTCCGATTTATGTGGCTGGAACACAGCCACTATAATGCCAATCATTCTACTACCAGTCTGATAGATGGTTTAGTTTACTGCAAGCCTCCGTTAAGGCTGTAACCTTTTCTTACGGCAATGTCCCTGACATGTGAGCTGAGTTAAGAGTGAAACCGCAGATGATCCATTGTGTTAAATACATCTGTGGTCACCTCTAATGGGTACTGTATAGTAAGCATTTTTTAATACGATGCTTGCCATGTAGTAACCTAGGATCAATACCTTTGCAGTAACAAAGGTTCCCATCTAGTAATGAATATAAGGTACGAAAGTATTCAAATTAGTCAAATCTATGATGATGTGGCAACACCATCTATTTTATGATAAAGATTTTTGGACACAAATTCCTGTGATTCGTGTTGGATGTCCTCCATTAGTCCTTTTATTTGGGCACTGTAGTTCATTATGCGCTTATGATTATTTCTTTGCCTGTAAGCATGAACATTCAGTTTGGTACATGCTGAACTGGAGGATTATGTTTTGAATAATTCTATGGTATAACCCTATACTTCTTCCTCCATGGTTACTATAAGTAGGTTTCTGTAGTTGGGTCTGTGTTGAGGGTTAGCGCATTCCCCAGGAAGTAGTTTTTAGACGTTGCTTTAATGAGCCCCAGGGTTTCCCTCTATGTCAAGTTCTTTACCTGTTTAGATAAGTTGCCTCCAAATCTTAATATTGGTGGTATGGAGGTTCCGGGTTTGCATAGGCCTGCAAATTAGGGTCTAAAGCCGGTTGGATGGTACTTCTTCCTAATGCTGTTTACTCGTATTGGTAGTTTGCAAAATAAGGCCAATGCATCCTGGTGATCTAGTGTCATGTCTTTGTTGTTTATTGTGCGGGCGAAACCCGTAACACCCGCTGTTAGGACTTTTGGAACTTTCTTTCGTTTCAAGTCCCTGCCCTGCCATGTTTTCAAATACACTGGTTGATACTGGGAACATTCAGTGTTTTGCAGTTCCCTGATGGTAAGTGTCTTCCAATAGGTTTTCTGCACCCCATGTGCACTAGGGGTATGTTCTGCACCCCTGTTCAGGTTCAGCCCAGAATTGACCCCCTATACTCCCCTCTGATGTGGGAGAACACTGTGCAGCCCTACAAGAGGTAATGCTGTAGGACTTACTAGCTTCCCCCTGTGACTAGTCTCCATCTCCCTGAGCCTGCCACTTACCTGCTCCAACAGCCGCTCCAGCTGGCTCCGATGCTCTCGGGCCCCCAACCGGCTCCAATGCACATGGTCACTGGCCGTCGCGGCTGCTCCTGAAGCTGCTACTCTTGAGGCCACTCCTGCTCCAGTTCCTGCAGCCACTCCACCCGGCTCCAATGCTCACAGGCACTGGCCATTGCGGCTGCTCCTGAAGCCGCTCCTGCTCCAGCTTCTGCAGTCAGCCCAGGATTGTCCCCCGGTGTTTCCCTCTGATGAGGGAGAAACACTGTGCAGCCCTACAAGAGGTACTGCTCTGGGGCTTACTAGCTGCCCACTGTGGCTAGCCTCCATCTCCCGGAGCCTGCCACTTTGGGGTATTTCCTCCAGCAGCCGCTCCAACCGGCTCCAATGCTCACGGGCACTGGCCATCGCGGCTGCTTGAATCTGTTCCTCCCGCAGCCGCTCCAACCGGCTCCAATGCTCACGGGCACTGGCCGTCGCGGCTGCTTTGTTTCCCGCTCCCAGCTGCTCCTAACCGGCTCCAATGCGCACGGGCACTGGCCGCTCGCGGCTGCTCCTAAAGCCGCTTCAACCGGCCCCAATGCGCATGGGCACTGGCCGTTCGCGGCTATTCAGAGTCGGACTCCTCGGAGTCAACGATCCTGTTAATTTTTGCTTCACTCTCCCGCCCGGCTTGTCAAAAGTGGCAAACTATTATAAATGTTCACACAATGAGCATTAAAGAGGAAATCATAGAAGGGAAACCACTTTTCATCCTGCAATGCACTTACAACGTGCAAAATAAATTAAATAAGAGGCAATTTAAAAAGTATTCTCCAACACAACTCTAGGCACTTTACTGAGAGTTGAAGTATTCTATTGTGGAAGAGAAGAAAGCATTTTATTTGTTTTGCACAATATAACTTTGGCTTAACGTTGACTTTGGGTGTGCAGATATAATATTGGTGCCTACCCTTCAATACAGACTGTTGTGTATTTTTTTTCAAAACATTGCAAAGTAGCACACTCCATAAACTACTTCCCAATGCAAAGTCATTAATGGGTAATCCAAAAATAAAATAGTATTAATGCAAGTACTATTTTGCCATCTCTGGCTCTTTGTTTCTTATTGTTGAACTGGATAATCCCAGATTTAGAATCAACTGCAGAAATTTGCAACCTAACCAAGGCTACTTCTGCAGTTTAGTACCAAAGGAACATGCCATTACAGGATAATTCATCATACATAAACTCTTCAGCTGCGAGCAGAGTTCTTTCAGTTGCATTAGCAAGGATGCTGGTTGATATTATGGGCATTTCCTGCTTTTTCTCTCTAGCTGTCGGTATCTGCAACACCTCTGACCTGCATTTTATAATTCTAACAATCTATTTTTTCCCTCTCTCAATGCACTCATTAATCTAATAATCTGTTGGCTCTATAAATATTGGGTGAGGGCAAGATTACCTCGAGAATCGCAATCGGATTATCCTTTTATCCTAACCATTTCTACCACCAAAGCTACCTTAACATTTGAGTTGTCTGGTATTTTATAGTATTATTTTAGTTGTCCAGCATCTGGGGTATACATTTTTTTTTAAATTTAAAAGCATATTATCGGTTTAATTATTAACTACTGTTTCTGGCTTCTTGCTGCTAATCATTAGGCAACAACAATACACATGTGAGACAACTTCAGTTGAACATTTTACAATTATGAGCTACACCACGTAACTGCAATATTTTCTTTCCTCAGACAGCCAAAGGCGTCATATGCATTATTGTATGAGAGATATTATTATATACTTAAAATAGACAATAGACAATAGGTGGAGGAATAGGCCATTCGGCCCTTTGAGCCAGCACTGCCATTCCCCTCATCTCCGAGCACTCCCTCCCCCTCCTCTTCATGTGTGGGAGGGGGGGAGGAGGCGAGGGGGCAGGGAAAGTGGTGTGTGTGGCAGGGTGGGGGGGGGGGGGGGGGGGTGGGGGGGAGGGGAGGGGGAGGGGGGGGGTGAGAGGGGAGGAGCAGTGTATGTGGGTGAGGGGGGGAGGAGGTATGTGGGAGGGGGAAGAGGTATGTGTGGGGGAGGGGGAGTTGTGGGGGAAGAGGGGTGTGTGGGCGGGGCAGGGGTGGGGGGAATGAGCTCGGAGAAAAGACGGGGAAGAGCCATGGGCGAGAGGGGGTTATCATAGGGGAGAGGGGGAGGAGCCAGCAAGGGGTACCAGAGGGGTAATGGCTGGATTTGGTGGTGCGATGGGGACTCACAGCGGGCGCCGGTCGCTGGTCGCTGGTCGCTGGTCGCTGGTCGCTGGTCGCTGGTCGCTGGTCTTTCTCCTCCACCAGGATCAGGGTCTCCTTTTTCCGTTTGGCGACATCGGCGACATCTTCGACTCTGGGCTGGGTTGGGTGTCCGACGCTGGGCTGGGTCTGTGACGCTGCGAGGGGCTGGGCTGGGTCTCTGAATCTGGGCTTGGCTGGGACTCGCTGGCTGGGCTGGGTTGTGACGCTTGGCCGACAATGCTGGGCTGGGGTCTGTGCTACGCTGCGCTGGGCTGGGCTGGGTCTCTGATTCTGGGCTTGGCTGGGACTAGCTGGCTGGGCTGGGTCGGTGACGCTTGGCTGGGCTGGGCAGGGTCTCCGATGCTGGTCTGGGTCTGTGACACTGGGCTGGGCTGGTTCTCACACGCTGGGCTGGGCTGGGCTGGACTGGGTCTCCTTGGGTGGTTCTCTGACGTTGGGTCTCCGACGCTAGGCTGCTTGACGCTAGGCTGCTTCGGGTCTGGGCTGCTTCATGTCCCTCCAAAAATTGTGTCCGGTTGGACGGTCCAGTCCAGTAAAGACGTGATGGTGCAGGAAGGGGCGGACTGTCCCGGTGAGTGACAGGGGAAGAGACTAATCTGTGCAGCGCTGAACGGCAGGAGTAGAGATCGATCTGCGCACACGCGTTTTTAAAGATTTTATAAACCTTGCTAACTTTTACGACATTCAACCGATCGGAACGAAACTTGGTGTAATCGCAGCATAGGGGAACGATGAGTGAGCTGGTGAAAAATCGTAGCGCTATCGCGAACTGTTTGTGCGCAAATAGAAAGACCGCACAATCCGGAAGATAACAAGATCAGTTTTAGTTATGTATGGATACAGACAGACAGAGACAGACAGACAGACAGACAGACAGACAGACAGACAGACAGACAGACAGACAGACAGACAGACAGAGAGTTAGATAGAGTATACAGCACGGTGGCACAACGGTAGACTTGCTGCCTTACAGCACCAGAAACGAGGGTTCAATCATAACTACAGGTGCTTGTCTGTACGGAGTTTGTTCGTTCTCTCTGTGATCTGCGTGGGTTTTCTCCGGGATCTCTGGTTTCCTCCAGACTCCAAAGATGTACAGGTTTATAGGTTAATAGCTTGGTATAATTGTAAACATTGTTCTATGTAGGATAGTGTTAGTCGGCTTGTTGGTGTGGACTCGGTGTGGACAGGCCTGTTCCCGCGCTGTATCTCTAATCTAAAAACTAAACTAAACTAAAGCATGGAAATAGGCCTTTGGCCCAACTTGTCCATGAGAACTAACATGCCCACTTTTACTGGCCCACTCTGCCCATATTAAACCCATATCGCTCTAAACCTTTCCTATCCAGGTACCTGTCCAAATGTCCTTTAAATGTTGTTTCATACCTGCCTCAACCACCTCTTCTGGCAGCTCATACCATATACCCACCACCTTCTGTGTACAAAGTTGCTCCCCAGGCTCTTATTAAATTTGTTCCCTCTAATCTTAAATCTAGATGTGATACCTTACATATGATAGTAGCGTTTAAGAGGCTTTTAGGTAGGCACATGGAAGTGCAGGAAATGGATGGGTATGGATCATGTGCAAGTATATAAGATTGGTTTAACTTGGCATCATTTTTAGTACAAATGAGTATAATAGAACAGAGGGATCCAGGAGCACAGGAACTTAATTATCTGGAAGTGTCATAGGTGAACAGTGCTGAAGAAGGCCATGCTGGCCTTCATCAATTAGGTAATTGAGTACAGATGTGGCAACATTATGTTACAGTTAGACAAAAAGCTAGAGAAACTCAGCGGGTGAAGTAGCATCTATGGTCAAAAGGAATAGGCGACGTTTTGGGTTGAGACCCTTTTTCAGACTGTCGGGTGAGGGGCGGGAAAAATAAAAGAAGAGGCGGAGACAGTAGACTTGTGGGAGAGCTGGGAAGTGGGAGGGGAAAGAGGGAGAAAGCAAGGACTATCTGATATTTGGAGGTCAATATTCATACTGCTGGGGTGTAAACTACCCAAGCGAAATATGAAGTGCTGTTCCTCCAATTTGCACTGGGCCTCACTCTGGCAATGGAGAAGGCACAGGACAAAAAGGTTGCATTTGGAATGGGAGGGTGAGTTGAAGTGGTGAGCCACCGGAAGATCAGGTTGGTTAGTGCGAACTGAGTGGAGGTGTTGGGCAAAGCGATCACCAAGCCTGCGCTTGGTCTTGCCGATGTAGAGAAGTTGACACCTGGAACAGCGGATGCAGCAGATGAGTTTGGAGGAGGTGCAGGTGAACCTCTGCCTCACCGGGAAAGACTGCTTGGGTCCTGGATGAGTCGAGGGGGGGAGATAATGCGACAAGTGTAGCATTTCCTGCGGTTGCAAGGAAAAGTACCCTGGGAGGGGGTGGTTTGGGTGGGAAGGCACAAATTGACCAGGGAGGCAATGCGGAAAGCAGAAAGGGGAGGAGATGGTAAGATGTGGCCAGTGGTGGGATCCCGTTGGATGTGGCGAAAAAGTCGGAGGATTATATGTTGTATGCGACGGCTGATAGGGTGGAAGGTGAGGACAAGGGGGACTATAGTGGCAGCTTTTTAAAGCATCTCAAAGTTCAACCTTCGTTAAGCCACTAATATTTCGGAGACCATTCGTAAAGCAATCTCATGGATGTCACGACACTCCTAAGATAGCAATGATGAAGCTTCCAGACATTGTTCGTTGATTAATAGCTTCTTTATTGTAGAAATACAGAACAATTAAATAACTCTTAACTTCTGTTCTTAATCATCATCCCAATCATGCTCGTGGTCATGATGATAATGTGTAATAGACATGGTAGAAAACTGCATCATCTCATGGCTCCGACATCAAAACAGAAACTAATCTATCTGAACGTCTACACAAAACTCTGCTGGCTAAAAACACACCCAGACTATGTAAATAACTCCACCCACAGGCAGATAACAATTAAAGGCAACTAGACATGTGGCTATAATAAACTTACTTAAGCTAAATGGCTCCTACTTACTGGCCCCTAATTGTACCGAGTACATAACGAGACAATTACTAATAGGCATTAAAAAAAGAGCTATAAAAGCTTAACATATCAAAAAACAAAAATAACATGTAGTATATATCAGCATTCAGACTTTTTATTACAATAGGTGCAGGAGTAGGCCATTCAGCCCCTTGAGCCTGCACCGCCATTCAATGTGATCATGGCTGTTCATCCCCAATCAGTACCCTGTTCCTGGTTCTCCCCATATCCCCTGAATCCACTATCTTTAAGAGCCCTATCTAGCTCTCTCTTGAAAGTATCCAGAGAATCGGTCTCCACCGCCCTCTGAGGTAGAGAATCCACACTCATAACTCTCTATGTGAAAAATTCCTTAGCGATTCTTCACATCTTCATTTTTGCCTTCCAGTAGCAGACATATCTTGGTTATCGGTCTCACCAAGACATTATTCTTAGTCTGAAGTTGTACTGTACGCACCAAACCTTTAACATCCTCCATGATTTCTAGTATATTTCCCATCAACCAAGAACCTTGTGCTGCAGTAGAATCAACCACCAAAACAATATCACCTGTAATAAAATGTCTTCTTACTCTCAACCATCGTTATCGTTCTTGGATTAGAGGCAAATATCCTTGTGTCCATATTTTCCAAAAAAGATCTGCCATACATTGTACCTATGTCCATCTGCATCTAATACACAAATCTTCTTTCACAAAGAGTCCAGGTGGTACAATTGGATTGGTCATCGACAGAAGAATATGATTTGGTGTAAGTGCTTCCAGGTCATTCGGATCATTAGAACTCTTGGTAATGGGTCGATCATTTAAAATTGCTTCAACCTCATGGAATAAAGTTTGTAATCCTTCATCGTCCAGAACTTGTTGTTTATGAACAGAGCGTAGCACATTTCGAACCATGCGGATCAACCGATCCCAAACACCACCGTGATGAGATCCCGCAGGAGGATTAAAGTTCCATTCTATCCCATCCTTGTGCATAACACTCTGAATTTTCTTCTGATTTAAACCTTTAAGTGCTTCTCTCAATTCCCTTTCCGCTCCAACAAAATTCATACCATTATCTGATCTCAGTGATGAAATTTGACCTCGTCGACAGATAAATCTCCATAATATGTGAATACAGGAGTCTGTGTCAAGTGTAGATGCAACTTCAAGACGTACTGCTCTGCTTGCCATGCAAGTGAAGATTACACCATACCTTTTCACAACACTTCGTCCTCTCTTAACCTCAATAGGACCAAAGTAATCTACTCCCACATCTGTAAGTAGTAGTCTGTAACAGTCTTTCGAGGTGAGGCAGAGGTTCACCTGCACCTCCTCCAGCCTCATCTATTACATCCGCTACTCTAGGTGTCAACTGCTCTACATTGGTGAGAACAAGCGCAGGCTTGTTGATTGCTTCACTCAACACTCTGCTCAGTTCACACTGACCCACCGGATCTCCTGGTGGCCCAGCATTTCAACTCCCCCTCCCATTCCAAATCCTACCTTTCTGTCCTGGGCCTCCTCCATGGCCAGAGTGAGTACCACCACAAATTGGAGAAGCAGCACCTCATATTTTGCTTGGGTAGTTTACACCCCAGCGGGATAAATATTGACTTCTCCAATTTCAGGCAGTCCTTGCTTTCTCCCTCCTTCCCCTCCCCTTTCCAGCTCTCGCACAGCCTACTGTCTCTGCCTCTTCCTTTCTTCTTCCAGCCCCACATCCACATCATCAGCCTGAAGAAGGGTCTTGACCCGAAACGTCACCTATTCCTTCGCTCCATAGATGCTGCCTCACCCGCTGAGTTTCTTCAGCATTTTTGTCCACCCGCATCTGTAAATGGAGGTTTATCAGGTAAAATCCTCTCCAGAGATAAGTCCGCCATTTTCTGTTCTCCAACGTTTCCACGCTGTCGTCTACATACAGTACAATTTTTTAATTATCTTTCTTGCAGCAGTTAGCTTTTGTTAATCCAATATTTCTTACGAAGTTGCGACAGCATGTGATTTCTTCCCCCATGTCCGATTCGTTCATGAACATGTCGTAACAGTGATGTTGAAATATTAAGATCCTTCGAGAGAATAATAGGATGCTTAGCCTCTTCATGCATTACCAGTCTATTCAGGCGTCCGCCAACTCTCAGAAGTCCTCCTTCTAATACCGAATCCAGTTTATACAATCTTTTGACACCATGTACTCCAACTTCTAATTTCAATATTCCTTCTTTGTATTTTTGTCTGACAGAAAGAAATAATCGCGTTTTCTGCTCCGAGAAGATCATCAAGATGTAAACCCTGTACGTGGTATGATGCCTTAAAAGCTTTATTTATTTATTTATCTATTTATTTATTTTAAACTATTTTTATTAGTAGACATATTATAAAGTATAGTTACATATAGTAAAAAAACTTTTCATATACATCAGTCATACATTATTAAATTTTTCAATTGTCGATTACTTCTGCTTCTAGTGTTTTTTTTATATAGAAAAAGAGAGAAAGAGAGAATAAAGAGTTACAAATATCAAAAAAACAGAAAAGGTGGAATGGATTACTTATAATACGTCATTGGAGATAGGTTCGTAGATTATAAAGTATGACTTTTCATCTAATCCTGAGTTCAAGTTTCAGTTGGGTTTTCGTGTTGGACCAATCTATCCCGTCAGATAATTAATGAATGGAGCCCATATTTTATCAAAAAGTTCTTGTTTGTCCATTAAGACAAGTCTAATTCTTTCTAAGTATAGGGTCTCCGACATTTCCACAATCCACATTTTAATTGTGGGGGTTATAAGACCTTTCCAAAATTTTAGTATTAATTTTTTCCCGGTTATTATACTGTAGTCGAGGAAATTTCTTTGGCTTGTTGTGAGTGTTAAACTTTGTTCTGATATTCCAAGTATTATTAATTTTGAGTTTGGATCCAGTTTGTATTAATAACTTCTGAAATTATTTCAAAAATATCAGTCCAGAAATGTTTAATTTTTATACAATTTGCAAACGTATGTGTTAAATTAGCCTCTAGATGTAGACATTTATCACAAACAGACCATCGTAACCGGAGCGACCCTCCAGTGGACCCACGTCAGGTGGTAGGTCAAGACCTCGTCCGGGATGGAAATAAACCGCAGTCGGCAATTGAAGCAGTTGAAGCCGATTCGAGGTAAGGGACCGTTGTTAATTTGAATCTCCCGCCACCGCCATTTTTTTTTCCCGATTGATAACATAGTTGATAACATTTGGTTTGTTAATATTCTAGCTGTTGGATTAGAGTATAACAATTTAACCCATGTACAGTACTTCTCTCCCAATTGAAATTTTTCCATCACCGAAAATAAACATGGCCATTCTACCTCTTCAAATGCTTTTTCAGCATCTAATGAAATAATTGCTAGATCTGCATTAGGAATTCTATTGGAGTATATAATATTGAATAGTCTTCTCAGATTATAAAATGAATAACGTTTTGGAATAAAACCTGTTTGGTCGGGGTGTATTAATTTGTTAATCACCAAGCTCAATCTATGAGAGAATTTTAGTTAATATTTTCTGATTAGTATTTTAAAGGGCTATTGCTCTATATGAACCTGGGTCTTCAAGATCCTTATCCATTTTTGGTATGAGTATGATTGTAGATTCATTTTGAGTTTCTGGGAGTTTCTGTTGAGTGTAAACGTATTTGTACAGTGTCTGTAGGCGTGAAGAAACCAGATCATAAATTTTTTAATATAATTCAGAACTTAGACCATCAGGACCTGCAGCCTTTCCGTTTTTTAAAGATTTAATTGACTCTTCGATGTCTTTTATCGTAATTTCAGCACCTAGCGATTCTCTCTCTTTCTGATCTAAACCCGCAAGCTTACATTTCAGTAGAAATGTTTCCATTCCTGCTGATTGTTCTGTCATTTTAGATGAATACAATTTTTGATAGTATTGTAAAAATCTATCATTAATATCTTTAGGCAGTGTTAATGTTTCTCCCTTGTCTGTTCTAATTTTGTAAATTATTTTTTCCCCGTCCAGTTTACAAAGTTGTCGCGATAATAGTTTTTGTGGTTTATCACCAAATTCAAAATTTAATTGTTTTGTATGTTGATAAAGTTTTATAACTTGGTCTGAGTATATCTTGTTCAATTTATATTTCAGTACTGCAATTTTATTGTGTTTTATCATGGATGGTGCTGCTGCATTTTCTATGTCTAATTGACTTATCTCCATTTCCAATTTCTGTTGTTTGGCCCTATTCTCTTATGATGCCTTAAAAACTTGCATCTTCTTTTCAACTTTTCCTTCAGTTTTTCAGGATCCTTTTCAGAAATACTTTCAGTAATCTCTTTCCTTTTTCGAGCAATCAGCAATATCCTTGCTTTGGCTTGAAGAATCCAAGCCACCACAGTCATCAACTTCTTCTATGATGAAAAGTGGGTAATTAAATCATTTGTTAGGTTCGATGAATCCTTAGAAATAACATGCACTGTGATGTCCTGCTTAATTTCCGGATCATTGACAGAGATTCCAAATCCCAGTTCAAGCTTTGGCCATTCTCTGTCTGGCTTACAGAGAAACTCCAGTCCATTTATCCATCTCTTGTTGCTTAAGAAGCGGTCTGCTGTTAGTCCTCCAGAAGCTTCATCCGCAGGATTTTCCTTTGTGTTAACATATTTCCTCTGTGATACATTAGTAGCTCTCCTTACATAAGAGATTTAGTTTGCTACAAATGTTAAGAAATGTTTGTTCTCATTATTGAAGTATGTAAGCACAGTAGTACTATCAGTTCAGAAGATAGATTTCCATAGCTCAAGCTGCAGTTCTTTTTGCAACATTATGTCAACTTTAACCGCCAAGACTGCAGCAGTACGTTCCTTTCTGGGAATCGTCATTTGCTTCAACGGTGCCAGTCCGGCTTTTCCCATTTAGAATGCAACATGTACTTCATTGTTATACTTTTCGAGTCTTAGATATGAAACAGTACCATATCCACTTTCACTGGCATCTGAAAAGTGATGCAACTGCACATATCTGATTTTTCCAAAGTTTACAAGCTTCATGCACCGGTTCACTTTTAATTCTGAGATCTTGTTGAGATCTGCTAGCCATTCTGTCCATCGCTGAGAGAAAGTTTGCATTATGGTCTCATCTCATCCAAGTTTTCCTTACAAAGATCCTGCAAAATCAACTTGGCTGGCAGTGTACATGGTGCAAGAAATCCCAAAGGGTCGTAAGCAGAACCAATCACGGGTAGGATACCCTTTCTAGTACATGGCCGCTCTTGAATCGAGATTCTGAACTTGAACACACCTCTTTCAATGCACCAGTGCAGTCCCAATGCTTTTTCAGTTGGAAGATTGTCTTTGTTCAAATCCAACTCCTTGGTCTCCTTGGCTCTATCATCTGGTGGAATGCTCTCCAATACAACACGGCTGTTGCTGATCCACTTGGAAAGCATGAATCCTCCCTTATTGCAGAGGGAAGTCAGATGTTTTACCATTTAACCATATAACCATATAACCATATAACAATTACAGCACGGAAACAGGCCATCTCGGCCCTACAAGTCCGTGCCGAACAACTTTTTTTCCCTTAGTCTCACCTGCCTGCACCCATACCATCACCCTCTATTCCCTTCTCATCCATATGCCTATCCAATTTATTTTTAAATGATACCAATGAACCTGCCTCCACCACTTCCACTGGAAGCTCATTCCACACCGCCACCACTCTCTGCGTAAAGAAGTTCCCTCTCATATTACCCCTAAACTTCTGTCCCTTAATTCTGAAGTCATGTCCTCTTGTTTGAATCTTCCCTATTCTCAAAGGGAAAAGCTTGTCCACATCAACTATCCCTCTCATCATTTTAAAGACCTCTATCAAGTCGCCCCTTAACCTTCTGCACTCCAGAGAATAAAGACCTAACTTATTCAACCTATCTCTGTAACTTAGTTGTTGAAACCCAGGCAACATTCTAGTAAATCTCTTCTGTACTCTCTCTATTTTGTTGAGATCCTTCCTATAATTGGGTGACCAAAATTGTACACCATACTCCAGCTTTGGTCTCACCAATGCCTTGTACAATTTTAACATTACATCGATTCAACTGGTTTGTCGGTACTATTTCGGCATAATCATTGTCAATCATGTCCTTTAGAAAAGATGTATATTCATCTTGAAATTTTGTATTCTTGCCAAACTTGCGTTTCAGATTCTGGGTGCGCTGCTCTGCAATGTGACGATTATTCGGCAGACTACACTTTCTTGTTTAAAAGGTAAGTCTAGACAATAGTGTCCATCTATCATCTTTACTGAGTAATCATAATATCCAAGCACTTTAATTCTTCTCTGGACATTTCCTCTGATTCCTTATTGGTACTTTCATTGAAGTCATGATTGTATTGCTTGATCAACAGCTTTTCTAATTTACCAATAGATATTTGATTAACATCTGCAGCAGGGTAGTTCTTCTGGTTCCTGCTTTCGTTGTTCCTTCTCAAATAGCCATAGATAACCCATCCGAGGAGGGTTCTCACAGCAAATGGTCCGTCCCCTTAACTGCTGACGATCTCTTTAGGTTCCATACCTTCAAAGCATTTGTTCCAATTAATAGGTTCATAGCAGAATTTTTTTAAGGTTATTTCACATCCTTCAAGTAAGGCCACTGTTTCAAGTCTTCTTGGTTGGGTTTATTTTAATGACAAACAGTCTCCCGGAAGTGGCGGCGCTGCCCTGGCAGCAGCGGCTCGCCTGCAGTCCGTTTGTTTTTACTTTTTGGTGTTGTTTTTGTTTGTTTTGTCTAGTTAAGTTTTTGGTTATTAGGTTGTGTTTTATGTGTGGGGGGGGGGGGGGGTTGAAACGGGGCTTGCTGTCTCTCCCTTCAGGGGAATGCGACTTTTTTTGTCGTATCCCCCTTCTCTGTCTCCATCTACGCTGTGGCCTAATGGCAGAGCTGGCGATCTTGAGACTCCGGAGGCAGAGCCAGTCTGGACTCACCCTGGGCTCGCTCCCGTGAGGGCGGTCCGGCTCAGGGCTGGAACGGCGCACCCGTGAGGGGCTGTGACGCTCCCGTGAGGGTGGCCTGGTGCGGGGCTGAGACTCTCCCGTGAGGGGCTGTGGCGCTCCCATCGGGGCGGCCCAGCTTGAGGGTGGAATGGCGCTCCCGTCGGAGCGGCCCAGCTTGAGGGAGGAACAGCACTCACGTGCGGGCGATGCGGCTAGGGGCTGGAACGGTGTTCCGGTGGCTGGGACGGCGTTCTGGCGGTGGTGACCTGAGTCTGCGAGCCAGCGGCTGCATCCGCTGGACTGGAGGGTAGCAGCTTCGACCACCCCGGGCCGCGGTGTTTGAGCCGGCCCATTTGTGGGGTTCGGTGAGCCGCGGGGCTGGTTGTACCATCGCCCAGTGGGGTATCGCCTCAGCGCAGAGGGAGAAGAGGAGGGAAGAGACTGCAGCCCTAAGATTTTTGCCTCCACCACAGTGAGGAGGTGTTTGGTGGACTCACTGTGGTGGATGTTAATTTGTGTTTGTTGTTGTTTATTATTGTATTATTGTATGTATGACTGCAAGCACGAAATTTCATTCAGACCGTAAGGTCTGTCTTCGTACAGATTAGATATTTCCATATTTGTAATGTGATGACTAATGCACTCTTTCTTTTCATTCATGGTAGGCAATAGAATCTTAACCCTTTTTCCTGTAATGTCCAACCTTCTCATCAAGCTTTCTGTACAAAAGGTAGTTGAGCTACCATGATCCAAAAATGCCTATGTTTGCAACACTGTGTTCCCCTGGCTGCTCCTTACCTGTACTGGCAAGATGGAGAAGATACAGGTTTCTACCCCGGCCCCAATATGCGCATTTATCTGAAGTGAGGTAACAGCATCTCTAGTAGCTGGCTTCTCCTTCTGTTCTATTTGCTCTGGTTTCTTTTCCGTCTTCTTCTGTTCAGTGTGAAGTCATCCAGGGTGACCCTGTTTACACATTGCAATTTATAGGACTCTTGCAGTCTTTAACCATGTGTCCTTTCTTCAAACATCCAAAGCAGATTTTCTTCTCCCTTAAGAAGTTCATCTTTTCTTTATATGCCTTCTCCTTGAATCTTCGACAACACCTTATGGTGTGACCAACCCCATCACATAACAAACAAAATCCTTTTTGCTTGATGGTAGGTGCATCTCCTTTCATTCCTCCTGTTATTTCCACAGGTATTATAGCGGTAGCAAAACTGCCTTCCTTAGGTCCTGATCTTCCTTTTGTTTTAGTAAAGGTAGAACCTTTAGCAGCTGCTTGTTTAGGATCTTGAATATTCCCATGGCATGGATTTAACATGAACCGTACTTCCCTTTCTAAGAAAGCCACCAGGTCAAGCAACATAGCTTCTCGACCCTCCACTTCCATTATCCGGCCTGCCCTATCTCTCCACATCTCTAAGCCTATAGGGCAGTTTTAGAATGATGGCTCTAGTATTACTAACAACATTAATTTATCCATGTGGTCGAGATTTCACATCGAGCTACAACAACCTCTAAGAAATATCACAAACTCACTCAATGCCTCGACATCTTCTGACGATATCTTTCCAAGCATAAACCTTCTTCATGTATGCATTAGCAATCCTCTGTTCATTACCATAATGTTCTTTAAGCAATCTTCTTGCCTCTTGATAGCCTTGGCCTCCAGGCCTATTTAGACAACTTTCTACAAGCACATTTGCATGTCCGCTTGTGTAATGCATCAGGAATTGTAAGCGCTCTTTCATCAGTAGTTTTCATTTCTACTCCTTCGTGAAATGCCATTATCAAAGCTTCATACTGCAAAGGATCACCATCATATCTAGGAATTTTTATTGGTGGTAGGGTGGAAGAGTGATTTTGTTGAGCTATGAGCTCGCTGATTTCATTTGGTGATTCCTCACCAATTCATAGACTTCACCTTGAGATCCTTAGCTTGGCGCAGACGGACGATAAACAGGCCTCTGAAAAGAATACTGGTCTGAGTAAGTTTTGTCACAAGTCCTACGACTAGTTGTTTGTCCCTGACTGGGCACAAATGGATGATATACATGCATCTGCCAATGTTGACTTGCTCGAACCTGTGTATTAGGCCTCTGAAAAGAGTACTGAGTTGCTGGTTTGTCCCGAGCCTTGCTTTGGTCTGGCACCCAGTTGCTGAGATGAAGTTTTGTCGCCCATCAACTGGCTCCGTGCTACTTCTGAGTCACGAGGCCAGATATCCTCTGGCTGTCGGAACCATGAGATGATACAGTTTTCTACTAAAAGTATAGCGGCAGCTTTTTAAAGCATCCCAAAGTTCAACCTGCGTTAAACCACTAATATGACGGAGACCATTAGTAAAGTAATCTCGCACACGTCACAACACTCTTGAGATAGCAATGATGAATCTTCCAGACATAGTTCGTTGATCAATAGCTTCTTTATTGTAGAAATACAGAACAATAAAATAACTCTTAACTTCAGTTCTTAATTATCGTCCCAATGATGCTCATGGTGATTGATGATAATGTGTCGTAGACTTGGTAGAAAACTGTATCATCTCATGGCTCCAACATCAAAACAGAAACAAATCTATCTGAGCATCTGCGCTAAACTCTTCTGGCTAAAAACACGCCCAGACTATGTAAATAACTCCAACCACATTAATACAGGCAGATAATAATTAAAGGTAACTAGACATGTGGCTATAATAAACTTACCTAAGCTAACTGGCTCCTACAGGGACTCTGTTACATTTATGCAAGTACAGTTGTAGAAACAGTCTGAAGAAAGGTTCTGACCCAAAACATTGTCCGTCCATTTCCCTCCACAGATGCTGCCTGAACCACTGAGTTCGACAAGTACTTGGTATTTTGCTACATATTCTGATCTTCTCCACTGTTTTCTGTTCAACAACACTCCTCCATCTATGTTCCCGAATAGAATAATAGTTTAGGCACAAAATGCTGGAGTAACTCAGCGGGACAGGCATCATCTCTGGAGAGAAGAAATAGGTGACGTTTCGGGTGGAGACCCTTCCTCAGTCTGAAGAAGGTGTTGATGAACGGAAAACAGTAGTGAAGATCTGGATATACAGCAAAATAAAAAGTACTTGTATAACTCAGTGGTTCAGGCAGCATCTGTGGAGCGAAATGGACAGACAATGTTTTTGGGCAGAACCATTCTTCAGACAGAGTTTCTACAACTTTACTTGCATAACTGTAACATAATGTTCCCACATCTGTACTTCTTCAGTCTGAAGAAGGTTCTCGACCCGAAACGCCACCTATTCCTTCTCTCCAGAGATGCTGCCCGCCAGCATTTTGTGTCTACCTTTGATTTAAACCAGCATCTGCAGTTCTTTCCTATACAGGATAATAGTTTATGCAGGCTACAGTGGAAGTGGCCATGGTGGTCTTATGACAAGAATATTATATAGTGTTCTAACTCCTGATTACTCCCTCGGTAGATCTGTTATTGATGCACATGATAAACTGCTGTGTGAAGAACTGATCACCTATAATGCACCCCTATGAATGAATAGCCTATGACATTGTTTAAAGCTTCCACATGAACAGTAAGCAATGGCATTTGTGGGACTGTAAAAATCCTGTCCTGGTCATTGTACAATATATAAGTGCAGGAATACTACCCCCTTTCCCCAATTACTTCCCAATTACTACTAAAACATAGACAGCAACATAGAAAAAAGGTGCAGGATGAGGCCATTCGGCCCTTCGAGCCAGCATCGCCATTCATTGTGATCATGGCTGATCGTCCCCAATCAATAACCCGTGCCTGCCTTCTCCCGATATCCCTTGATTCCACTAGCTCCTAGAGCTCTATCTAACTCTCTCTTAAATCCATCCAGTGATTTGGCCTCCACTGCCATCTGTGGCAGGGAATTCCACAAACTCACAACTCTCTGGGTGAAAAAGTTTTTTCTCACCTCAGTCTTAAATGACCTCCACTTTATTCTAAGTCTGTGGCCCCTGGTTATGGACTCGCCCAACATTGAGAACATTTTTCCTGCATCTAGCTTGTCCAGTCCTTTTATAATTTTATATGTTTCTATAAGATACCCCCTCATCCTTCTAAACTCCAGTGAACATTGGTGATCCCATGCACAGTAACTGCTCTAAGAGCCAAGTAATATTGGCATGATCCATAACTTATTACAGTTTTTATACTATTGGTTCTACTGCCATCCCACTCTGTGTAATACTTCATTCATTTTTGTTTCCTTTCATTCTAATAAACTGTAACCATTACCTTGGGTGCTTACTAACAAGTGTAACTGTTCCAGGTATGTTGGGCTTGGATTGCAACTAAATTAAATGCAGAACTGATGTGTGCCATTTCTGATGAATCCTTTGTAACTTTCATATCAAATACTTTTACTATAAGTGTTGATTTTGCTGAACTAATTCAGCGGGACGCACTTTACAGAGTCTATTCACTGTTGATCACCTGCAGACTCATTTGCAAATTGCGCATAAGTGGAACGAGAGAAATATACATTCTGGAAGAGAAGGGACCTTTCTTCATGTAGTTAAATTAAAATAAACCATACCAAATGAAGATGCATAAAAACTATTGGTATCAGCACGGAAAGATAATGGTCAACACTTTTAAGTGTCATAAAATGGTAACTTACATTTGCATTATTTTAGTTCCTTCAGGGCATGTGTTACATAAAAATAAAATAAATTTGCACAATTAAAAATATTCATATTATCTTGTAATTGTGGCATCACCTGATTGTTGAACACTCGTCAGTGGTTACGAGGACTGTCACGTGACGTCATCAGTTAAGAGGAGTGTCCTGCTACATCAGCAGTTCTTACCTTGAGATCACCAGTCAACAGGTAGCTGAGCTCAAGTCAACACCCTCACTCAGCAGCAGCAGCAGCAGCAATTACTCAATATGTTAGAGAGTCCCAAACGCACATGTACGTCAAACTTATCTCACCGAATAAAATAACCGTTCGATCACAAAGTTTGGTACATTGGTGATCCGCAATGATCGAAATTGGGATTTTGGATTTCTCTCGACGCACGCAGCCGACCACCCACGTCTACAGTGGTGACTTGATGTCTGCAACAGTCCAGCCCCGCTGAACAATGCTCCCGCCAACCCTACCACAATGTATGCCGAGGCCGACCGCCTCAACGCGCTGCTGTGATAGGTCTCGGCGTTCGCAGGCCGCCCGGGTCGGTGGGTGCGATCCGGGCCTTGTTTGACAGCCGCCAATCTCCCCCGCATAATCTGCCCTGAGCCGACCGGGGCTGAGAGGCCACGACTGCCACTGCTCCCCTACCGGCTGCTGCAGGAGCTGCGAGTATATCAGCCCCAGCATCACCGGCACCGCCGCTCACCAGCCCCAGGAACGGGGAGAGAGTGGGCCCGTCCGTCAGCCCGCCAGAGGCTGCTCAAGAGTTAGCATCCCATTTGAGCAGGGCAAACTGGGGCAGCTGGCCAAAGACCTCCTTCTGCTCCTCACCGGTGTGGATTTCGATGATCCCTGGCCGCTGACAGCCCATCCGGTTGAGCTGTGGTTGGCCCAACAGCAGGGTGAAGCCTTGGCCAGTCATGCATCGGCGGTCCCGCGACGGATCCCCCTGCAGCTTCCAGTCTCCGCCGGGGGAAGTCTTCTCCCACATCCCAAAGACATGCAGGGTTCTACATCAATTGGCATCTGCAAATATTTCCCTAGTTTGTAGGGAATGGAATAACATAGAACTGGATGATCTGTGGTCAGCATGAACTCGGTGGGCCAAAGGGCCTGTTTTCATGCTGTATATTTAAAGTTAACCTAAACCTCTGCAAAGGGAAATAGTTATCCACTAATAAATAGGCATAAGTAAACATAGAATTGTCCTGTGTTTAAGAAAGAACTGCAGATGCTGGAAAAATCGAAGGTAGCTGTCTCGAAGGGCCAAATGGCCTCCTCCAGCACCTATTTTCTATGTTTAGACAATATATCTGGAGGAATTCAGTGGGTGAGATAGCATCTATGGAGAGAAGGAATAGGCGACTTGTCAGTCTGAAGACATAGAAATGTCCTTCATAATTTTATATACCCTAAATCCGGTTCCCCCTCACCTTTCTGTCCAATGGAATTTCCTTAAATATATTGTCCTTTGTAAATTGCCTCTGGTATGTGTTGGGAACGGATGTGAAAGTGTGATAACGTAGGAGTGGTGTGAATGGGTGATCAATGGTTGGCATGGATTCAGTGGGCCATAGGATCAGTTTCCATCCTGTAACTTTAAATTCTATTCAATTCGAAACGGAATTCACCATTTAAAAAAATTGCAGCTATATAACAGTTTTCACAGTGTAGTAAAACTATACTTCTATGTTTTGAAGTGTAGTGCAAGTTTTTGAACTTTCAATGGTATTTCCCCATTGACGTTATGGAGCAACAACAGAAAAATCTACTGTTCTTTTATTCTTTCCTCAAGAGGCCGTACTCTGAGTGGCACCATTATCCATTTGCTGCCGCTCACATTGAACAGGCAGCCTCTCAAGCGTTTATTATTCTGTTTAATTATTTTTTAAGTGCACATTTCAGGTGCAAGTTGCAGTAATCTCATTCTGAATTCAGTTCAATGTGTCTCTGCTGGCCGGCGAGCCCAAGGACATCTTTCGGGACCTGTTACAGCTGCTGTTAAAGCAAGGCTGTGTTTGGCTGACACTGGCTGGAGTTGTAAATGTGCTAAAAAAATAATTACTATTGAGCAGATTAAAAATAAGCTTGTTAGTTAATGTTTTATGTTGTTATAACAGTGCAGAAGTACAACCCTGCAGTCATGTCACTTTCTATGAAGGTAGAGTGTTATTTTGTATGCAATTTAGACTTTGCACAACCTGGGGAAATATTGGTTTAGTTTGGAGACACAACGCGGAAACAGGCCCTTTGGCCCACCAGGTCCATGTCCAACAGTGATACCCACACATTAACACTACCCTACACACACTAAGGACAATTTTTACATTTTTCATGCAAATTAACCTCCAAACCTGTACGTCTTTGAAGTACTATTTGAATAGCGCTCCCCACTATTTCCCCTCTCTACCCCCACCCCTCTCCCCCTCCCTTCACTTTTCAGTTTTTTATTTGTAAAAAAATTTGAAAACCATGTATAATTTTCCTTCCATTTCACAATTATGCACCACTTTGTGTTGGTCTATCACATATAATCCCAATAAAATACATTTACGTTTGAGGTTGTAACGTGACAAAATGTGGAAAAGTTCAAGGGGTATGAAATACTTTTGCAAGGATAGATAGATAGATAGATAGATAGATAGATAGATAGATAGATAGATAGATAGATAGATAGATAGATAGATAGATAGATAGATAGATAGATAGATAGATAGATAACTAATTTTACTTACAGCAACATCTATTCCAAGTTGTAAGCTACTTTCAATGCTGTTAATATCTCAACTACAATTTGTTTCAACAACTAGTGGTTCTTGTTCCACTTAAAAGGTACTTGATTAGGTGCATAGACAGGAATGTTTTAGAGGGTTATAGACCAAATGTAGGCAGGTGGAACAGGTGTAGATGGGCCATATTGGTCGGCGTAAGCAAGTGGGGCCGAATGGCTTTTTTCTATGCTGTATGACTCTATGACTCTCTAAATTGGACTAGCTTAGATGGGACTTTTTGGTCTGAACACCCTGTTTCCATGCTGTACAACTCTATGACAATGTCATCTCTTAGGGCAAGACTGTTCTTCACATCAAATTTGTAAATGGTTAGTTTAAGAATGACTTTGACCGTGACCAACATTTGGGATTTTAGCTCACTTCAAAAAAATATTTCAATGGAAAAGCTATTTATTGCTTGATTAATCAACAGAAATTACATCTAAGCACTTTTGATACTGAACGTCGGAAGTCAAAACATGAAATTTTGGACAAACTCAGCTGATCAGGCAGTGTCTGTGTAGAGGATTGTGAAGATAGACACAAAATGCGGGAGTAACTCAGCGGGATAGGCAGCATCTCTGGAGAGAAGGAATGGGTGACTTTCTGGGTCAAGACCCTTCTTCACACTGAGGATCGTGATTTGGTTTGTTATTCTGACATAACCTTATCAGTTTAAAGAAGCAAGTTTATTTTTTTCTTTCCATAGATGATTAATTTCTAGCATTTGCAGTTTTCATTTCAGTTGAAAGCAGAATAAACCATTGTCTGAAGAAGTGTCTCGACCCGAAACGTCACCCTTTTCTTCTCTCCAGAGATGTTGCCTGGCCCGCTGTGTTACTCCAGCATTTTGTGTCTACCTTCAATTTAAACCAGCATCTGCACTTCTTTCTAACACATTATGTATTGTTGGTCTGTTAGATGTGGTGTCAGGAAGAATGGATATTACATTTGATTTTCAAAACAGTGGAAGTGGCTCAGAGTCCTTAGGCCAGGGATTATGTTTCTGATCTCCACTAAAGTAAGTCTCACTGAGAATTGAGTGAGTATAAATTTTGTCCTCTGCAGTCAAATCACCAGCTGACATTCAGTATTTCGGCTAAAGAACAGTCACGTAGGTTATAGTTGTCAAAATTGTGATTTATTTGCACAGCATAAACCAGTTACACTTGGGTTCAGTTACAGCTTAAGTTTAGAAAATGTGGCTCTGGGACTCCATTTACTGCAGTGATGAAGAATATTTCAAAAGAGCTTAGCTACCTCATTGAAATTAATATAACGAGTTTCCTGTCAATGAGGACAATGTATTATCCATACTTCTGAGCAAATGTGACTTGTGATAGCAAGAACATTTCCGAATATTTTAAGTTAGGCCCATTACTTTTCATTGACATCAAGTAGATTTGTAATTATCTCTAAGGGAGATGATTTTTTTCCCTTCATCTGCTATCCTAAAAATGCAATAAATTAGTGTACGTGTAATATCATAGATGTTTACAGCACAGAATGGGGCCATTTGACCCATTGATTCATACAGGCCAAGGAGGGACTTCATACCATTGTCATTTATCATAGTCTTTAAGGTTTATTCAACTCAAGTTTAAATGTGGCGAGAGTTTCTATCCTTACAAACCTTTCAGACAGCGAATTTCAAACCCTTACAACTCAGGAAATTTGTCGAAACTAAGAACTACAGAGGCTGGTTTATACCAAAGATAGACACAAATTTCAGTTTAGTTTATTGTCATGTGTACTGAGGTACAGTGAAAAGCTTTTGTTGTGTGCTAACCAGTGTGCAGAAAGTCAATACATGATTGCAATTGATCCATTTACAGTGTATAGATCCATGATAAGGGAATAACATTTAGTACAAGGTAAAGCCAGCAAAGTCTGATCAAGGATAGACCGAGGGGAACCAAAGGGATAGATAGTAGTTCGGCAGATAGTAGCTCTGGTTGTGATAGACTGATTCAGTTGCCTGATAACAGCCGGGAAGAAATTGCCCTGAATCTGGTGGTGTGCATTTTCACACTTCTAAACCTTCTGCCTGGTGGGAGAGGGGAGGAGTGGCCAGGCTGCGACTTGTCCTTGATTATGCTGCTGGCCTTGTTGAGGCAGTGTGAGGTAAAAATGGGGTAAAATGCATAAGCGTGAGGTATAAATTCTTCCCAGCTGTTATCAATGCTGGAGTAACTCAATGGGTCAGGCAGCATCTCTGGAGAAAAAGGGTAGGTAATGTTTCAGGTCTGGACCATCCTTCAGACACTGACAGAGAGTTAATCCAGCACTTAGTGTCTGACTCAAGAAATATGTTTGGTTTTGCTTATCCTTAGTCTTGCATGATGTATTTCCAATATTCCATTTCATTTAAAATATGAACCGAAACATTGGCACAGAGATCAATGTGCATCCAGTACTAATATGCAATGAGTTTATCACTTGTAAGCGAGGATGATATTTTACTCATTAGGTTTATAGGGAAGCCTAAAACTAATATTATCTGCACCTTCTTATTGAGACATAATGGCTCTTTGGAAACATACTGAGTTCCCATTACCTTAACTCTTTAAATGTTCGTATTTTGAAAGTGTTGGAAACCAATTATTTGCCCTGTCATAATTTATTTTGGGCTTTAGGGCTAACTAGGGTTTTAGATGTGTCCCATCGACAACTGCACAAAAACAGTAAATGGCTGATCACCATACACCCCCTCCCCCCACTCTCACCTCCCTCCCCCCTACACACCCTTTGCCCCCTCTTCCCAGTGGAGTACATAGCTGTAATGTTTTTTAAGAACATTTTATCACACCACTTAAACTGAAAAAAAGTGATGACACTCACTCAGAGTGTCAAATATCAAGACAAGAGTCACAGTGATGAGAGAGCTCTTAAAGCTTTTGAATTTCAACCCTATAGTCTGGAGTTGATTTCTTATAGATAAGGTTAGCAGATTTAGCAATTTCTGGCATTCAAAGTCCTATAAAAAGCAGAAACTGAATGCAGTGCTTGCAGTTTAAGGATTATTAACATTTGCCATCTCCTGAAGAAAGAGTACAATCACCCTACAGAGTGTATAAATACCACAGTCATTCTTCATAGAATGGGTATTAAAAAAGTGGAAATCACAAACCAAAATTTTCTTATGTCTGGCTCCTTCAGGTTATCCTCTTTGGATCATTGTAAGATCAGCCATTAACTGTGAAGGTCCGTTTATCAGTTGACCAGTGGCAGATAATTTCTTCTTCTGGTGGATGACCTCCATTAGGTTGAATATTCACTTGGGAGCAAAGATAAAAAGTTTAGACTTTAGTGATGCAGCATGGAAACAGGGCCTTCGGCCCACCTAGTGCATGCCAACCAGCGATCATTCCATACACTAGCACTGTTCAACACGCTGGAATGAAAATGAACTTACAAACTGTGTGTCTTTGAAGTGTGGGAGGAATGTGGAGGAGAAAAACCCACGCTATCCTGGGGAGAACGTACAGACAACGCCATAGTCGGGATGAAACCCAGGTCTCTGGCAACATTACCACTGTGCCACTGTGCCTCCACAAAATAATTGTCTTCTGTTGCCTTGCTTCCTTCCTCAGAGTAGACACTATACTTCGGTTAGTTATCATTTCAGGAAACAATCAATTTATTGCTTTCTATAATCTGTCAGCAGATCTATATCAGTGAGACCAAGCGGAGGTAGGGCGATCGTTTCGCCGAACACCTCCGCTCGGTCCGCAAGAAACTACCTGACCTCCCGGTGGCTCAGCACTTCAACTCCCCCTCCCACTCAGAATCCGACCTCTCTGTCCTGGGTCTCCTCCATGGCCAGAGCGAGCAACACCGGAAATTGGAGGAACAGCACCTGATATTCCACTTGGGGAGTCTGCATCCTGGGGGCATGAACATTGAATTCTCCCAACTTCGTTAGTCCTTGCTGTCTCCTCCCCTTCCTCAGCCCTCCTGCTGTCTCCCATCCCCCAGCCTTCGGGCTCCTCCTCCTTTTCCCTTTCTTCTCCCCGCCCCACCCCCGATCAGTCTGAAGAAGGTTTTCGGCCCGAAACGTTGCCTTTTTCCTTCGCTCCATAGATGCTGCTGCACTCGCTGAGTTTCTCCAGCTTTTTTTTTGTGTACCTTTAATTAGATTATATTTTTTCACCTGATCTTTTTTCTAGTATAACAGATGAATGAATGTGTAAGTTTATTGGCCAAGTATTCACATACAAGGAATTTTCCTTGGTGCTCTGCCCACAAGTGACAACATGACATACAGTGACAATTAAGAATGATACATAAAACATTAAACATTAATAATGAAACATTATTGATTAGACTTGGGAATTAAATAAAATACCAGAGCAAAAGGAGGCTATAGATTTTTGGTTATTGAGTAGAACTACTACTCGTGGAAAAAAAACTGTTTTTATGTCTGGCTGTGGCAGTGTGGCAGATAACATGTATCCATGGCATTGCTATGCAGAATGGTCAGATTTGACTTGCTGCTATTGACTGTTGATGAGTCCCTGATCCTCAAAGGTGGTCAATGAATCACTGATGTTCTAGTGGGTCGAGGATCAAAGATCATGGAAACCCAGATGACCTATTATCACTTTGCTTGATGCAGACAGACCAATGTCCTTATTCTCTCCTTTCCACTGTTCCATTATTTTGCCTGATTCTTTTTCATATGTCCCTTATTTGCAGCAGTTATGGATTATATTTCTGCAACCTTTTCCATGACCTTAGCATTCAAAAATTATTAACTTCGCACTTTCCTATTTTTTAACCAGTGATTTTAGTTTTGGATCTCTGGGTTATCATTATAAAAGTCAGTGGACATTGGTGTTCTATATTTACCATGGTAGCTTATAATTCTGTTAGATTTCCATTAGTTCCATCAAAAGACTTTTCATTACAAAACTAGAGGACATAGCTCATCACTAGAGGGCAAAGCTATAAGGTGAGAGGGGGAAAGTGTAATAGAGATGTGCAGGCCAAGTTTTTTATACAGAGAATAGTGTCCTCGACTGCAATACCAAGGTGGTGGTGGAAGCAGATATAATATTGGCATATAGAAGGTTTTTAGATAGGCACATGGTGGTGCAGGATATAAAGGGATGTGGATCATGTATAGTCAGAGGAGATCAGTTTAATTTGACATCAAGTTTGGTACAAACATCGTGGGCTGAAGGGCCGGCTCCTGTGATGTACTGTTCTAGGCTTAGTGTAAAGAACTACAGATGCTGCTTTAAATTGAAGGTAGACACAAAATGCTGGGGTAACTCAGTGGGACTGGCAGCATCTCTGGAGAGAAGGAATGGATGACGTTTCGGGTCGAGACCCTTCATCTGAAGAAGGGTCTTGTCCCAAAACGTTGTTTATCCCTTCACTCCATGGATGCTGCCTCACCCACTGAGTTTCTTCAGCATTTTTGTCTACCTTCGTTTTTTCTAGCATCCACAGTTCTTTCTTAAACATGTTGATCATCATATACCTATCAATATTGTTCTCATTTACCAGCATATCTATGTCTTGGTGATTTTAGCGCTCATGCACATACTTAAATATTGTAATTACTTCCACAATCCATTCAATCAGTACATTCCAGATTCCAATCAATCGCTGGGTGATAAGGTACACAAAAAATCTGGAGAAACTCAGCGGGTGCAGCAGCATCCATGGGGTGAAGGAAATAGGCAACGTGGCCCGAAACATTGCCTATTTCCTTCGCTCCATAGATGCTGCTGCACCCGCTGAGTTTCTCCAGCTTTTTTGTGTACCTTTGATTCTCCAGCATCTGCAGTTCCTTCTTAAACACTAGGTGATAAGGTACTTCCTCAGATTCTCACCCGTAACCCTAAACCTTCGCCGTCTAGTTTTACATATCTTGGGTATGGAGAAATGTTTCCTGCAATCTGATCTAGCTTTGCCCTTCATAATGTTTGTATGCCTCTTTGTGACCTAAATAAATACTGACATTGCATATACCGTCCTTACTACCAATTCAACTTACAAATTAACCTTTTGGGAATACTGCACCAGGAATCCTGTATGCCTCTTCATGATCTGCCATGTTCAGGAAATCATGGACTTGTACACTCATGTCTGTCTGCTCAATACTCTTGAGGTGCATTAACCAAGGTATTTAAAATGTGAATTTCAAAAGTCTAAGAAAATTACTTGCAGTGCTGATCATTCCTTTTGCGAACAAATGACAATACCTAAGATTATCCTGTTGGAGGATAGACCATTAATGAAAATGTGTAGAAAGTAACTGCTGCTTTATACCAAAGATAGACACAAAGTGCTGGAGTAACTCAGCGGATCAGGCAGCATCTACGGATGGGAAGAGTGACTTTCTGGGTAAAAGGAAGAGTGACTTTCTGGGTCAGCAGTGAAGAGTTTGAAGAATGATCCCGATCCGAAACGTTTTCACTTGAGATACAGTCTGACCCACTGAATTACTCCAGCACTTTGTGTCTAGCTTCACTTTGTGACTATCATCAATGAAAATGTTTGGAGCTGTTGAATTTTGCGCAGATTCTAGCAAATATTAAAGGAGTGTTTCCCAAAGGTGATTCCACCCTCCACTCACAGACCCCAAGATCCTTTAAATGGAATCTAATTTCAAGTGGTTTTAGAGCAATTCTAATTTCATGTTTTGTGTTCTGCAAAAAAAACAAACAGAAAAGAGATGAACTGCCTTTGTACATAGTCTGTTATGATGCAGTCCAATGTCTTCAGGCAATTACAGTTCAAATTATAGTTTAAAATCTAAAACTATACATAACTCCAGGCTGTGCTAACGAAATTAATCAAACATCATTTACATGCTCAATCCACCAATGCATATGAAGGCTAATATCAGACTCTGCACACTAATAAAATCATCAGAAGCAATTCTTTAATATGTAAATAGTCTTCACAAAGTCTTCATTTAACCCCTTGGAGAAATCAATGCTAAATGAATTGCCGCCTTGGTAACTAAAAAATAGTCAGCTTGGGTAAAGGTTTATGTAACAGCTTATTGTAGGAGCATGTCTGGTTTGTGAAGCACAGCAGATTTGTAAAAGTACTTAGTCATTTCCCAGACATGCAATAATTAGAAGGAAATTGCACACATTTCTTCATATTTAGCCATAAAAAAGAATACAAGCATTAGATTGTGGAAGATTATAACACTGAATGAGTTGCGACTTTGAACGAGCCACAGGAGATCAGAACACCTTTACCATCACTGACCATGAGTCCCTCGTCGTGGCAGGTGTAATGTAAAGAAATGATCTGCTCCAGCAAATTAATGTGCCTCTGAAGAACAAATGCCAGGCAGTCCTCCAGCACGTCCCACTTCTGCTGGTGACATTTGCTCTGACTGGCGACTTCAAATGTATCGTTGCGCCATCTTCAACAAACTGGCATCATAGCAACTAACCTGATCTAGGCTAGCCAATCAGGTCAAATCTGCCCTGGACCTAATCCATGTCATACCCGGCAGGGGGGTGTGGGGGGTGCCCAATGCCGCAGCAGTAGAGTATCTGTCTTGTATTGCCAGACTTGGGTTTGATCATGACTACGGGTGCTGTCTGTGAAAATTTGGTACGTTCTCCCTGTGATGGCATGGGTTTTCTCCAGGTGTTCTGGTTTCCTCCCACAGTCCAAAGACATATAGGTTTGTAAGTTAATTGGCTTCTGTAAAGAGTAAATTATCCTTAATGTGTAGGATAGTGCTAGTGTACGGAGCGATCACATGTTTGGCATAGACTTGGTAGGCCGAAGGACCTGTTTCCATGCTGAATCTCTAAAGTCTAATGATTCTCTGATAATATTCTCTGTTCACTGATGCAATCGCCTAGGTGTAGGGTGAAGGGTAGGCAGATACCTGGTCTGTCTGCATCAGGAGAAGAGATTGTAAGGAAATATCATATGAGCATGATGGATATGCATTAAAAATTGGGCTTTTGGGAGGGAATAGGGATTCGGATGCAACTGCCTTACACAATTTTTCAGACAGTCCAAATAAAAGGGTGGGGAATGGAACGCTTCAAATCTGGTCTACAAAACTAGTTTAAGATACAACTACAGATACAAATGGGTTTGTGTGGAAATTCACGACACTACATATTGGCAACCATGTTGGATAAAAAGCTCCCATTTACTGACTTATAATCTGTAATGTCTAATGATGGCACATCCGCCAACTTTCCTCTCCTATTTTTACTGACTTTTTGAAAAGTGTGATATTAATGATTTAGGCTCATTGTTTCTTGAAGAGTGCCTTATGAATGATGGTTCGCCCTGAAAAACGGACTCCTCTGTGCTGTCGCAATTTGGATAATTCCCTCTCTGGATGAGGAGAGCTTTTTGTCTTATCTTAGTGCCAGTGTCCAACTCAGAAATGATGCTCGAAATTCTATTATCTTTGTGAGATATAGATAACCAAACAAAGTTTGTAAAAGACATCGGCTCTGAGGTTTGAAGATAATATTTTCTTCAGATTCTCTTCAGATTTTCATGCGTCATTAGTTGCCACAAGCTGGGAGGACAGAAAGAACACTGACGCTTGAACATTCTCCAACATGAGTCACTGGAATCCTGCAATAAAGCTTTCCTTTGTCCTTTACCATACATGTCCATTTACTGTTTCTTTCTTTGTTGACAGGGTAGACAGACATAGATAGGTTAGACAGTTATGCCCCTGTCCCACTGAGGAAACCTGAACGGAAACCCCTGGAGACTTTGCGCCCCACCCAAGGTATTTGTGCAGTTCCCGGAGGTTCCCCGAGGTTTTTGTCAGTCTCCCTAATGGTTGAAAGTGGTTGCCGCTTCTTCTATGTTCCGGCTATTATTTCAAAAAATTCAAAACCGGCCGCGACTAAAAATAGGTTGCCGTTTTAAAAATCGGTAATTTTTTAGTCGAAGCCGGTTGGTTGCGATGCTAGTTGAAGGTGGTTGCTGGAGGTTGCAGGTCTTACCTTCCACTACCTGCAACCTCCGGCAACCACCTGCAACCTCCGGCAACCACTTGCAACTTCCGGCAACCATCTACAACTAGCATCACAACCGGCTTCGACTAAAAAATTACCGATTTTTTAAACGGCAACCTATTTTTAGTCGCTGCCGGTTTGAATTTTTTGAAATAATCGCCGGAACATAGAAGAAGCGGAAACCACTTTCGACCATTAGGGAGACTGACAAAAACCTCCGTGAACCTCTGGGAACCGCACGGAAACCTTGGGTGGGGCGCAAAGTCTCCAGAGGTATCCGTTCAGGTTTCCTAAGTGGGATGGGCATTAGAAGCTTTTTCCTAGAGTGGCACTCTCCAACACCAGAGGGCACAGCTACTGTAAAAGGCAAAAGGGAGAAAATTTAAATGGAGATGTGCAGGGCAAGTTTCTTTATGCAGAGCATGCCAGGGATGGTGGGGGAGACAAACACAATAGTGGCGTTTAAGAGTCTTTTAGATAGGCACATGAAAGTACAAGGAATAGTGGGATTATGGATCAAGTACAGGGCGATGAGAACATGTCATCCTGTTTGACACAACCATTGTGGGCTGAAGTGTCTGTTCCTGTACTATACACAAAAACCTAATTAGGTGAGTGCCTCCGAGATGGATTCTTAGAGCAACTTTTACTGGAGCCTACCAGGGAGATGGCAATTTTGCATTTAGTGTTGTGTAATGAACTGGATTTGATAAGGGAACTCAAGGAGCCATTAAGAGGTAGTGACCATAATATACTACGTTTAAATCTACAATTTGAGAGGGAGAAGGGAAAATCGGATGTGTAAGTATTACAATTAAGCAAAGGGGAATATGGAGGCATGAGGGAGAAGCTGGCCAAAGTTGACTGGAAAGAAACCTTATCAAGGATGACAGTGGAACAACAATGACAGGTATTTCTGGGAATAATACAGAAGGTGCAGGATCAGTTCATTCCCATGAGGAAGAAAGAATCCAAGGGGAGTAAAGGGCGACCATGGCTGATAAAGGAAGTCAAGGACAGTATAAAAATAAAAGAGAAGAAGTATAACAAGGCAAAGATGAGCGAGAAGCCAGAGGATTAGGAAACCCTTAAAGCGCAACAGAAGATAACAAAAACGGCAATACGGGGAGAAAAGATGAGGTACGAAGGTAAGCTATCCAAGAATATAAAGTAGGATAGTAAAAGCTTCTTTTGGTATGTGTAGAGGAACAAAATAGTTAAGACAAATATGGGTCCCTTGAAGACAGAAATTGGTTAATTGATTATGGGGAACAAGGAAATGGCAGATGAGTTGAACAGGTACCTTGGTTCTGTCTTCACTAAAGAAGACACAAACAATCTCCTAGATGTACTAGTGGCCAGAGGAACTAGGGTGATGGAGGAACTGAAGGAAATTCACAATAGGCAGGAAATTGTGTTGGGTAGACTGATGGGACTGAAGGCTGATAAATCCCCAGGGCCTGATGGTCTGCATCCCAGGGTACTTAAGTAAGTGGCTCTAGAAATCGTGGAAGCATTGGTAATCATTTTTCAATGTTCTATAGATTCAGGATTAGTTCCTGTGGATTGGAGGGTAGCTGATGTTATCCCACTTTTTAAGAAAGGAGGGCGAGAGAAAACAGGGAATTATAGACCAGTTAGCCTGACATCGATGGTAGGGAAGATGCTGGAGCCAATTATAAAAGATGAAATAGCGGCACATTTGGATAGCAGTAACAGGATCGGCCTGAATCAGTATGTAATTACTAAGGGTAAATCATGCTTGACTAATCTTCTGGACATTTTTGAGGATGTAACTTGGAAAATGGACAAGGGAGAGCCAGTGGATGTAGTGTACCTGGACTTTCAGAAAGCCTTTGATAAGGTCCCACATAGGAGATTCGTGGGAAAAATAGGAGCACATGGCATTGGGGGTAAGGGTACTGACATGGATAGAAAATGGTTTTGTAGACAGGAAACAAAGAGTGGGGATTAACGGGTTCCTTTCGGAATGGCAGGCAGTGACTTGTGGGGTACCGCAAAGCTCGGTGCTGGGACTGCAGCTATTTGCAATATACACCACTGATTTAGATGAAGGGATTCAAAGTAACATTAGCAGATTTGTAGATGACACAAAGCTGGGTGGCAGTGTGAACTGTGTGGAGGATGCTATGCGGATGCAGGGTGACTTGGACAGGTTAGGTGAGTAGGCAGATTCATGGCAGATGCAGTTTAGTGTAGCTGAATGTGAGGTTATTTTGGTGGCAAGAAAATAAAGACAGATTATTATCTGAATGGTGCAATTTAGGAAAAGGGGAAGTACAACGAAATCTGGGTGTCCTTGTTCATCAGTCACTGAAAGGAAGCATGCAGGTACAGCAGGCAGTGAAGAAAGCTAATGGCATGTTGAACTTTCCAGGGGCAACATTTTACGAATAAAGGGTCGGCCATTTAGAACGGAGATGAAGAAAATTTTTTACCCCCAGAAAGTTGTGAATCTGTGGAATTCTATGCCTCAGAAGGCAGTGGAGGCCAATTCTCTGGATGCTTTCAAGAGTTAGATATAGCTTTGTAAGATAGTGGAGTCAAGGGATATGGGGAGAAGGTAGGAATGGGGTATTGATTGTAAATGATCAGCCATGATCACAGTGAATGGCGGTGCTGGCTTGAAGGGCCGAATGGCCTACTCCTGCACCTATTGTCTATTGTCTATTGCAGTGCTCCTCAATACTTGGTGCCCACTTTTGTGAGTGTCAAATTTTCGTACCGCCTACTAATATTTAAAGTGAAAAAAAATGTAACATACCCAGCATAAAAAAATAAAATTAATTGAAATCACCTTTAATTTAATCAGATTTTTGAACTTGATGCTGACAAGCTAAATTTTGGATATCTGGTTTGTTTTTCATTAGGAACAAGCTAAGGTCTTCTCTTTGAGTGATTTTCAGACAGTTTATCTGTTTGGTGACAATACAGGAGGAGGGCAACCCATACAAACCCAATCATCGATACCGAAGATACATGGAGTGACAACACCTTTGCCCAATCATATAACAGTATCTGCAAACATTTTCATACATAGCAACAGAGTGGAAACATCTTAGTACATAGAGAAACATACCATTGAAGGCAACCAATCACAGGTGACATTGGGGAGACAGAGAAACAAAGTAGAAACATCTTTACGTCAATAAGAAACTTTCAGATGCAGACCACCCTTCTGGACCAATCACAAGCATGCATTAAGCATCAGTGTTCTGGAGCTCCTGCAAAAGCCCAGATTTTGTGGCAACCAGTGGGTCACAGGTGCAGGAGCTTCCTGAAACTTCTGCAAAGTTCCAGACTTAGTTGGGCCAGGTCCAGCAGCTTGCAAAGTGATGGCATCAACCCATTCTCACAGCTACCCACTTGCTATTCCCTGCATATCTACCCAAATCCCTGCATATCTACATGTGCATCGGTGAATCAATATCGTGGCTCATTGAATGAAGAAATGTTGGCACAATCTTGCCTTATGTATGTTCAATACCTGTATAAGCGAGTTCATTATTCTGACTGTGCATGCCCAGGTCATAGATCTCTGGAGAAACTGCTGTTGAATTGTTATTGGAGTTAGCGACATTAGTCCTCCCTTCTCCACTGGTCTATGCAGAAGGGTAGCTGGACGTGCCCATCCCTGTCTGGTGGCGGCCCCAGATTTACAGCTGGCATGTGGGCGGAGAGCCCCTCTCCCGTTCCCCAGGCCCTGCCTCCTCTCTCTTGCCATCTATCCTGTTGACTGCTGCTCCTTTGCGGGAACAGCTGCTAAGCGATTCCTGTCGCTGCAGTGACTGAGGCCGGAGCTCTGGGACTGTGGAAATTGCACTTGCTCCCTACAGTGAGTGGGACCCAAATCCCTCGGCATCTTCACAGGTCACAGAGCTACCTCAGCGGGCCGGTGACTGTGCACTGTGCCTCTCGCCTTTTCCAGTGGCTGTCTTTTGGCCCCCTCAGCGGCAGGGGAGGGCAGGTGCAATTCTCTACTGACTCGGAGGTCCAGCCTCAGTCAGTGCAGCAATGGAAATCGCTGAGCAGCGGTTCCCACAAAGGAGCGGCGGTCAATGGGATAGATGGTAGGAGAGAGGAGGCAGTGACTGGGGAACGGGAGAGGGGCTTTTGTTGGACGGGTGTCTGCAGGTGAGTTCCACTGTCCTGTCACTCCGGAGGATGTCGGTTGGCCTACCGCCAGTGTGGAGAAGCAGCGCCGCCCCGCCGGGCAACTGACAGCCCCAGAGCATGCGTATGTCACCAGCGCCATGGGCGCCACCAATCTGCCGCTGGGCCGTACCCGTCCGGAAGCGGCTGGAGGTGTCATGCCGGGCTCGCAGCCCAGCTCTGCTCTGGCTCGCAGTGGGTATGGTGGCAGTTAAACATTACAATATTTTAGATAGTTAAAAATTATTGCAGCATAAAAGTTTAAAATAAATAATTCAAATACTTTTCTCTAATATGATAGTAAGTTTTTCTTTTCACATACATTCTCTCACAGATTTGAGTTTGTATATTTTGGATGTTTTTAATATAGCATGTAATTATTCTGCCACTCATCTGAAAGCTTAAACCACCCACTAGTGGGCGGTACTGCCCAGGTTGAAGAGTACTGGTCTATTGTCTATTGTGAGAGGGGCACAATTTAAAGGAGACGCGTGGGGCAAGTTTATTTTTACATGGAGGATGGTGGGTGCCTGGAATGTGCTGCCAGGGTTGGTGGTAGGTAACATTTGAAATCCTGAGACAACGTCCAAGTGTAGAAATAAGGAGCTGCCGATGTTGGTTTACACAAAAGGATACAAAGTGCTGGAATAACATAGCGGGTCAGGCAACATCTCTGGAGGACATAAATAGGTGACGTTTTTAGGGTCAAGACCCTTCTTTTCAGTAGAAGGAACCCGACCTAAAACATCACATATCCATCTTCTCCAGAGATGCTGCCTGTCCCACTGAGTTACTCCAGCACTTTGTGTCCTTTCGGCGCCCAAATGTCCGTCCTTGGATTTAAGCCAGAATTTGATTGCATGTAATAGCAAGGTACCTTGGTAAAACTGAAGTCTTTAGATGTTGGAGATACAGCGTGGAAACAGGCCCTTCAGCCCACTGAGTCCGCACAGACCAGCAATCACCCCAGTACACTGGCATTATCCTATACAATGGGGACAGTTTTAAATTATTACCAAAGCCAATTAACCCACAAACCTGTATGCCTTTGGAATGTGGGAGGAAACCGGAACACCTGGAGAAAACCCAAGCGGTCTCAGGGAGAACATACAAACTCCAAACAGACAGCACCTGGAGTCAGGGTCAAATCCGCGTCCCTGGAGCTGTAAGGCAGAAACTCTACTGTTGCACCACTGTGCCACACCTTCAATTGAATTGTTGAATTGAATACATTTTATTAACCAAGTATGTATACATACAAGGAATTTGCCTTGGTGCTTTGCTCGCAAGTAACAACATGATATATCGTAGACATTTAAAAATAAAACATTATAACAGACATCAAAGGAAAAATGGACCAACATCTGGAGCCATGGCTCATAAAAAAGAAGATAATTGCGATTGCCAGAGGTCAATCAAGCTGGCTCTGGCCAATACTCCAGGAGTATCTCAGAGTATGTTCTAGGTCCCAACATCTTCAGCTACTTCACCATTGACCAAGATTGCAGACTGTAAAAACTTCTCAGCAAATGAAGTAGTTAATGTCTCTGAGCAACTAGATCAGGCATGGAGGTGATATGTAATGTTTTGTCACAGAACTGCCAGGCAGTGACCACCTACCCTTGACATTCAATGGTACTTCCATTACACCAACATCCTGGGGGGAGAGTTGTCACTTTCACAAGAAACTCAAGTGGATCAACCACAAAAATAGCATAGTTACAAAATCAGGTCAGATACTATGTATTCTTTGATGAGTGAGTCACCTCCAGATACTCTAAGCTAAGGCATTTCCACCAACACCATGATACCAGTCAACAACATGATGGAATATTTTAATTTGCCTGGAGAGGGGCTGATAGATACATCATGAAAACAAGCCCCTAGGCCCACCGTCCAAGCCGACAATTAATCACCCGTTCGCACCAGTTCTATGTTATCCCATTTTTGCATCCAATCCTTACACAATAGGGCATTTACAGCAGAGAATTTAACATATTGACTGTACATTTTGGGATATGGAAGAAAACCAGAGCACCTAGAGGAAACCCGAACAGTCAGGATGTAAATGGTACCTGAGGGACACCTTTGTCACAGAGGGTGGTGCATACATGAAGTGAGCTACCAAGGGAGTTGTAGAGGCAGATACAATTACATCATTTAAAATATGCTTAGACAGGTATGTGAATAGGAAAAGTTTGAAGGGATATGAGCCACATGCAGACAAATGATACTAGCTTGGTTAGGCGATTTATTCAGGATAGATGTGTGGGGCCAAATAAAAGAATAAAGATGATTTAGTGCAGATAAGAGGTGCATATCTTCATCTTTACTCCTTCCCTGTATTAACTGAAAACGATTACACTGGTGATTACTTTAATCCTTCTAACTTCTTCAGTAATTTCACCAATCTTCTGAACTCATGGATTTCTTTATTTATCCATATAACCTTTATTCATAATATAATTTTTGAATGCTAGTGTCAATATAATGAAGCACTCTGGCTGCATTTGTAATTAAATGCTTGAGGACATATGTGGTTGTCAATCTTCCATCAATGCTTTAGCATGTAAAGATCAGCTGGACAATACTGGATATTGCAAACTGGAAATGTACAAAAGCTACAGGACCTAACCGCGTGCCACCTGTTCCACTACAGTAACAACACTGGCATCTACCTGGAAATGTGCAAAGTTTCCCAAGTATGCATTGTCCACACAAAGAAGGATAAATCCAATCTGGATAACTATAGCATGATCTCTCATGCATCAGTGAAATTATGGAAGCCATTATGTGTGATTTCTCAGACTATTGTCTGTGACTCTATGACAATGCTATCAAGTAGTGCTTACCCACCAATAACCAACTTACTGATGCCCAGTTTGGGTTTCTGGGACCAATTGAACCCAGAACTTAATGCCTTGGTCTCAACATACACCAAATATAGCTCTATGATTGTGGCTCTATGGCATTAAATGCTAGAATTGCTGGCGATGCCCAGATAAGTACACACACACTGACCGCCCCCCAAACACACAGGGAAGGAGGGGGGAGTGGGGTGAGAGGGGCAAGGGGGGGTGGGGGGGGGGGGGGGGGAGAGATGGGGAGACGGGGGGAGTGGGGGCGAGAGGGGAGGAGGGAGATGGGTGAGGTGGAGGGAACACAGAGGGGAGGAGAGGGGGGAAGAGAGTGGGGATGGGGGAGTGAGAGGAGGGGAGGAAAGAAGGGGAGTGGGGGATTCCCTAGAGTGAGAGGGGGCAGAGAGGGAAGGGGGGTCAGAGATGGAGGGAGGGGCAGAGAGGAAGGGGGGGGCAGAAAGGAAGGACGGGGCAGAGAGAGAAATGGGGAGGCAGAGGAGGGAGCAGAGAGAGAGGGGGGCACAGAGAGGGGGGGGGAGGCAGAGAGAAGGGCCCTCTCCCCCACTCTCTGTTTTGAATTCATGAGGTAAATCTCTACCGGAATATGTAAAAATGTGTCCGTTACTGCATCGGGTTTTGGAGGAGATGTGACTGACAACTAAACAACCAAAAAAACAATAGACAATAGACAATGGACAATAGGTGCAGGAGTAGGCCATTCGGCCCTTCGAGTCAGCACCGCCATTCAATGTGATCATGGCTGATCATCTCCAATCAGTACCCCGTTCCTGCCTTCTCCTCCTATCCCCTGACCGCTATTTTTAAGAGCCCAATCTAGCTCTCTCTTGAAAGCATCCAGAGAACCGGCCTCCACCGCCCTCTGAGGCAGAGAATTCCACAGACTCACTACTCTCTGTGAGAAAAAGTGTTTCCTTGTCTCCGTTCTAAATAGCTTACTCCTTATTCTTAAACTGCGGCCCCGGGTTCTGGACTCCCCCAACATCGTGAACATGTGTCCGGCCGCCAGCGTGTCCAAGCCCTTAACAATCTTATATGTTTCAATGAGATGCCCTCTCATCCTTCTAAACTCTAGTGTGTACCAGCCCAGCTGCTCCATTCTTTCAGCATATGACAGTCCCACCATCCCAAGAATTAACCTTGTAAACCTACGCTGCACTCCCTCAATAGCAAGAATTGAGCAAGAAATAAACTAACAAAGAGAGTTTTAATAGTTACTAGTAACCAAGTGCAGTACCCTTGGGTCTGCTCCCCAATGGTGTGATCTCCCCCAACCCAATATTCCACCATGGCTGCGTTCATGGTCATGGAACTGAAGATTAGCATAAAAAGTAAGACAATGGGAAATCTCAACAGCCTCCCTCAGCAGTTTTTAAAAAAATCCAATGGCACCAATTAAGTATAGAAGCAGCAGATGAAATGTTCCGAATGTGTACAAGTCTTGCAACTTGAGTTTCGAAATGTGTTGGAAGTATGGCATGTAAATGGAGAAGCCAGTTTTTTTTGAAGGATACAACAAATGGGGGGGGGGTACAGAGGGGGGGAGAAGGATTTGATTAAAAAACGTGTACTTCAACAACTAAGTTACACGAAATTGAAAAGAGGAGTCTTTATACTTAGGAGTGCAGAAGGTTACTGAACCTGAAAATAGGTCTTTAAAGATGAGCTTCTGACAGAGTTGATGTGTGGCAAGAATCCCTTTGAGAATAGGGCTATTCAGCCGTACATGCAAATGAATCCATTCCGATTGGACATCTGCGAGCATCGGCCATTCCGATTGGACATCTGCGAGTATCGGGCACGAATCGAAAGGCAGGAAGGGCGCCGGACGGCAGTCGGTCGGACGGCCCCAGAGTTTTATAGATATATAGATATGATTAAGCTACATCAGTACTACAGCTGTGTGTTCATTGCATGGGTTCTATGAGCTATCCTTGGCTGCTTCATGGCCATAAACAGGATTAGCATAAAGCCTATTGACAATGGGAAATCTCAACAGTGGATATCAAAGTTTCTGAAGGTAAGGTGAAAAAGCCAATTAATATTGTGTTTACAATGATGCCCAGTGAATGGAACATTCTAAGCATATCATGTCTTTGAAAAATTCCATGAATTGATAGCTGAATGTGTTTTGTTTCATCAAACATTTGGCATACTTCAAAAGAATCTTGCAGCAGCAGCAGATTTTTTAGGAGTTTCCCATGGTTGTGATACATCACTTAAGTTATTTCAGTCATAATTATGGTGACAAATTCCTCCCACAATTTCTGCTGAATTCAGAGTTCTCAAACAAATGCGGTAGAAAACTTTCAAGATCAAATTGTATTACAGTAAATATTTTATGAATATGTGAAATAGGGAACTTTGAGTTTTTGATAATTAAATTAGAACTTTTCTTTCTTACACGGTTTGTACGTTCTCCTCTTGACTATGCGTATTTTCTGAGGTATTCCAGGTGGTTTTCTCCCACACTCCAATGATGTGCAGGTTTGTAGGTTAACTGGCTTCTGTAAAATTGTAAATTGTGCATAGTGTGTAGGAAAGTGTTACTCTACGGGGATTGCTGGTCGGCGCAGACTCAGTGGGCCGAAGAGTCATTTCTCAACGCTGTATCTCTAAAGTCTACAGTTTACCTCTATTTTGTTCATTAAATTATATCAAACTAAATATTTTAATTACATTTATTTTCTAAATTACTTTTAAAAATAATTACTATTTTTTAAAATCAATTTGCACCCCACCCTAAAATATCTGATTATCAAAGATGCTTGGAGGCAATTGGAAAGATCTTCACACAGAGAGTCGTCAGGGGCAATCCGTGCATCTGGAAATAGTGCATCAGTACCCACCATCTGAGACATAGTCATAGCTCACTGGCCATTCTAGTCCACAGGTAGACCTTAACCTGAGGATGTCGGAAGTCACATCCGTTTCACACAGGTGTGGACCTGTGACATGGCTGCCATGTTTAAGGCAACAGAGGGAAAGTTAGAGATTTGTGAGGCAAGACTTCTTTTCACAGGGAGTAGTAGGTTCCTGGAATGCCCCGCTGGGAAAGATGACAGGAGCAGATATGACAGCAACATTCTGAGTCATTAAGTCAGACAAGTGGACAAGCAGGAAGTAGAGGGATATGGCCAAATGCAGGCAGATGGTATTAGTTTAATTTGGCATGGTCATGATCAGATATGTTCTATGTTTAGTTTAGAGACACAGCACGGAAACAGGCTCTTCAGTCTACTGAGTTCTTGCTGACAAGCGATCCAGGTACACTAGCACACTCACAATCATGAACATTTTTTTACCAAGCCATTTAACCTACAAAACTGTACATCTTTGGAGTGTCGAAGGAAACGGGAACACCCAAAGAAAACCTACGCAGTTACAGGGAGAATGTATAAACTCCATACGGATAGCACCGGTAGTCAGGATTGAACCTGGGTCTCTGGTGCTGTAAGGCAACAACTCTACCACTGCGCCACTACCGCTGCCCATGTTCTACGGCTACAAACATGACAATTAATTCAAAACATTGTTTTGAATTTTGAGGAGAAAATGCCTTGTCTCCTTGAAGGAAAGGAACTCACTTTCCATTTTAAAGTCTGTAGAAATAGAATATAAGAATCTTTCATGGTGTCTGGGTGCTGCTGGTTTGGCCAACATTTATTACCCATTTCTCACAGCTCACTGAGCTGAATAGCTTGCTGGGTCATTTCAAAGTACTGTTAATCATTATGTACACTGCTCCGGCTTTGTGGTTGCACATAACTCATGATGGATTTCCTTCCCTGAAGCATAATACTCAACCAGTTTGGTTTCTACAACTATCCAATAATTCCATGGCCTCAAGCCAAGTTGTTCCAGTAACGTTGCACCACTCACAACTACTTGACAATGTGGAAAATTGTCCAGGTATATTCTATTCATTAAACACAGAAAAAAAACCTAATCAAGCTAATTATCACCCAACAAGAGTTCAGAAAAGATTTACCAGGATGTTGCCAGGACTTGAGAGGCTGAGTCATATGGAGAGGTTGAGGAGGGTATGAATTCATTCCTTGAAGCGCAGGAGGATGAGGGGTGATCTTAGAGGTGTACAAAATTCTGAGAAGGATAGATTGGGTAAATGCACAGTCTTTAGCCCAGAGAAGGGGAATTGAGAACTGGGGGCCAGAGATTTAAGATGAGGTGGAGAAGATTTAATAGGAACCCGAGGGGAAACCTTTTTAGGGGAAACTTTCAAGGTAGTTGAGGCAGGTACTATTGCAATGCTTGAGAAACATTTACACAGGTACATGGTAGGTTTAGAGGGATATGGCCCAAAAGCAGGCAAGGTGGGACTAGTTTATGTGTGGCATGTTGATCGGCATAGGCAAGTTTGGCTGAAGGGCCTGTTTCCATGCTGTATGACTCTAATTTAATCTCAACTATACAACTATTGGAAGATGCTGTTGACATGGTTAGCAGATAACATTTTCTGATGGTGAGAAGTTTGATGTAAGGTTTTCAAATTAAGACTCATTTCTACATGTATATTGGTGCTAAGACACATAGTTCAATAAGTTTTTATCAAAAGTCCCTTAAATGTTGTTGTACCTGTTCCAATCACTTTATCTGGCAGCTCGTTTAAATATACATTTAGGCTGTTAAATGGATGAGAAGGATTTAGAAAACTATGGGCGAAATGCAGGAAATGGAAGTAGTTTGTAAACCCTTCTCATCCATTTAACAGCTTAAATGTATTTTAAACGAGCTGCTAGATAAAGTGATTGAAACAGGTACAACAACATTTAGGGACTTTTGGACAGGTTAGTGCATAGTTCAAGATCAAGTTTGCATTTATTGTCACTTAACCAATTAAGGTTCAATTAAATTTGAGTTACCATACAGCCATACTAAGTGAAAAGAACACAATATACATAAAATACAATTTAACATGAACGTCCACCACAGTGGAATCAACACTCCATTGGAAGGCTACACAAACTGTTTCTATTCTGTACGGCTATGGTCTAATGACGCATGCAGTTCCTGATGGTGGATCCAATCCTTCAAAATAAAGTTTTTAATGTACACACATGTACAAAATGAGCAATACATCTGGTTATCAGAATATTATGGACAGTGAATTAAGAGTACTGCCTGTTAGAAGTAAGGAAACAATTTAACGTAAAGAAACGTTTTTCTCTAATTCTGATGCACAAACATATGGGAAATACAGTGAAATTCACGTGTTCCAAAATACAGCGAAAAACATTTTTTCGAGTGCTATCCAGTCAGATTATACCATACATTTTATAAATTCCACCCTCTCAGATGACATATTAAAAGCATCTTTGCTGATTGCAGGGATTGAAGCTTTTGTGCACAGATAGCTTCAACTCCTGGAAACCTTGATCTACGGCCTTGATTCTGTTACTGCCCATGCTGCTCGATGTCAGTCGGGCTCCATGTATCATATCCCCTTCCCCTTCCTTCCTCTCCACCCTTTACAATCAGGCTGAGCTAAAATCACATTTATTTACAAGAAAGCGATAAACTAATGATTCGCAAATACAAGAATGATTTGAAAACTGATTTATCTTAGATGTGGGTACCTGTTCAATTGAAAAATGAAGGTTCTACAATAAGCATGCCAAATAAAATGCTACAATAATCTCAATGCTTTTGATATTTTTGGTCCAAACCTAATAAAATATTGTTGAATTTTTTAATGAATCTTTGCATCTGTGGTTGCACATTCAGGATCCCAGATGTTTGAACTCCAAGGCGACTGTTCAGATAATGTACACACCCATTCCTTTTCTTTTGTAGGCATCGTTGGTTACTTGACACGTAATCAATATTCAACTGTATCTGACATCTGCCATATCATTAGGGTATTAATGTAATCTGGTACTAAGATTTTTTTAATAGCTCATATCACTTTTTTATATCCTTTAACCAAGTTTATATCGCTTTACTCTTGTATGCTTAAATTTAAAGACATAAATTCCTCAATTGTTGTCAGAATGTGCAGTAATGGATGCACTTTAATGAAGTCAAGTAAAACAGATGAATCTGCAGTTTAACATAAGCATAGTAGAAATAAATAGCTGCAGATGTTAGTTTATACCAAAGATAAACACAAACTGCTGGAGTAACTCAGCAGGTCAAGCAGGAGGCCATTCGGCCCTTCGAGCCAGCACCGCCAGGTGTCATTGTGATCATGCTGCTGATCGTTCCCTATCAATAACCGTATCTGTGGGTGGTTGGAAAATAAGAATGGAGTTGATGGATGTGTGACAAAGAATGGTTTAGAAACATAGAAACATAGAAAATAGGTGGAGGAGGAGGCCATTCGGCCCTTCGAGCCAGCACCGCCATTCATTGTGATCATGGCTGATCGTTCCCTATCAATAACCCGTGCCTGCCTTCTCCCCATATCCCTTGACTCCACTATCTCCTAGAGCTCTATCTAACTCTCTCTTAAATCCATCCAGTGATTTGGCCTCCACTGCCCTCTGTGACAGGGAACTCCATAAATTCACAACTCTCTGGGTGAAAAAGTTTTTTCTCACCTTAGTCTTAAATGACCTCCCCTTTATTCTAAGACTGTGCCCCCTGGTTCTGGACTCGCCCAACATTGGGAACATTTTTCCTGCATCTAGCTTGTCCAGTCCTTTTATAATTTTATATGTTTCTATAAGATCCCCCTCATCCTACCATACAAGCCTAGTCTTTTCAATCTTTCCTCATATGACAGTCCTGCCATCCCAGGGATCAATCTCGTGAACTCCGGAGGGAACGGTCTCTGTGGCAGGCGGAAAGGGGTGGAGATGAGAAAATGTGGCTAGTGGTGGGATCCCGTTGGAGGTGACGGAAATTTTGGAGGATTATGTGTTGTATGCGATGGCTGATGTGGTGGAAAGTAACGACCTGGGGGACACTGTCTCTGTTGCGACTAGGGGGAGGGGGAGCAAGGTCGGAGTTGCAGGGTACCGAGGAGACATGAGTGAGGGCCTCATATATGATAGGAGAGGGGAATCCCTGTTCCTGAAGAATGAGGACATCTCAGATGTTCTAGTATGGAACATCTCATCTTGGGCGCAGATGCGGCATAAACGGAGGAATTTGGAGTAGGGGATAGAGTCTTTGCAGGAAGCAGGGTGGGTAGAAGTGTAGTCGAGATAGTTGTGGGAGTCAGTGGGTTTGTAATAGGTGTCAGGCAATAGTCTATTTCTTTTGATAGAGACTGTGAGATCAAGAAAGGGGAGGGAGTTGTCAGAGATGGTCCAAGTAAATTTGAGTGCAGGATGAAAATTGGTGGTGAAGTTGATTGTCCATGAGTTTTGCATGGCCGCAGGAGATAGCACCGATGCAGTCATCAATGTAATGGAGATAGAGCAGTCGAGATAGTTGTGGGAGTCAGTGGGTTTGTAATAGATGTCAGGCAATAGTCTATTTCTTTTGATGGAGGACTGTGAGATCAAGAGAGGGGAGGGAGTTGTCAGAGAGGGGGGCAGTGTCATCCATGTAATGGAGATAGAGTTTGGGAATGGGGCAGTGTATGCCTGCAACAGGGATTGTTCAACATACCCTACAAAAAGTCAGGCATAGCTGGGGTCCATGCCTTGGACTTGGAGGAAGTGGGTGGAGTCAAAGTAGAAGTTGTTGAGGGTGAGGACTAGCTCTGCTAGGCAGAGTAGAGTGTTAGTAAAGGAAAATTGGATGTTTCTGCAGTCGAGGAAGAAACTGGAGGCTTTAAGGCCTTCCTGGTGGGGGATGGAGGTGTAGAGTGACTGAACGTAATTTGTAAAGATGAGGGAGTGGGGTCTCAGGAAGTTATTAAAGAGACGAAGGGCATGTGAGGTATCTTGGACATAGGTCGGGAGAGATTGAACCAGGGGGGATAGGATAGAGTCGAGGTACGTGGAAATCATTTCCGTGGGACAGGAGCAGGCAGAAACAATGGGTCTGCCAGGGCAATTGTGTTTGGGGAGAAGGAAAACATGGGCTGGGAAACGATAAGGTTCGAGGCTGTGCAAAGCAGACGACCAGAAGTGATGAAATCAGTAATGGTGTTTGAGATTAAGGCCTGGTGCTCATCTGTGGGATCATGGTCCAAGGATAAGTAGGAGCAGATGTCTGAGAGTTGTCGCCTGGCCTCAGCCCGGTGGAGGTCAGTGCGCCAGACTACCACGGCACCTCCCTTGTCGGCGGGTTTGATTATAATGTCAGGGTTGCTGCAGAGTTATCAAAGGGCTGTACATTCAGAGGGGACGAGGTAGGAATAAGTAAGGGGAGTGGAAAAGTTCAGACGGTTCATTGACACAATCACACGCAATGTTCATATTGACCCCAACATTACCTTGGTCATGTGTGCAGCCCATTAAACTCTTTCGTAAGCACACTGCAGTTTAGAGTGGAATACTTTATTGGAGTAAATTTGATGCTGGTTAAAGCCATTTCCAATTTGTTTTATCTGACCTAAGGGACAAATTTGATTTTTCATTAAACAAATATTTAAGTGGTTTAAATAATTATTTTTGTGTTTGGAAGGCATTAACAATTAGTTCTTTAATGAGGTTTACCCTAATATTACAATAGAGGTAATTTTGTGACTGTGACCTGCCTACATCTTGCAGCCTACTACATTCAAAGCCTTACTTGACTTCCATATTTCCTTATGAGGTATAAGACCATTCTGCCCATTGAGTCCATGCCTGCACTGAGAGCCAATCCTATTTCCCTACAATCTTTCCTGCGATCTATTCTCACTGCACTCTCTTCAACTTCCCCTGGATTCTATAAATTAACCCGGGATACGTTACAGTGTGAAACTAACTGATCAACCTGTGCATCTTTGGGACTTCAGAGGAACTGGAACACTTGGCGGGAGCCCATATGGTCACAGGACGGACATACAGCTTCATGCAGATATAAAGGGAGTTCAGGTTTGAATCTGCATCTCTGGAGCTGTGAGACCGCTCCTCTACCAACTGCTCTACCAGCTTTTCTCCATTCAGTAGTGAACTACTCATCTTCATTTGAGATTACATCCAAGGCTGTTTATCATGTTTCAAATTTTCCTTTACTTCCACCTTCTCTTCGTAAATCGACAAACTCGAGTATGTCGGAATACACCAGTGCTGCAAAAACATGTTGTGTATTGTGAACACTGCAAATGGGTTAAAACTCGAAAAATAAGCTCTTACTGATGGAATGATTTCAATTAAATCAAACGATCAGAGCAATTTCAAAGTACTTGTATTGTTCCAAGTAACCGGCTCAATCCTGCTTTGGTGAGGCAACCATATGTGAAGGCTCAAGATTTGAAATCAATTATCCATCAAACTAGGATCAGCCAAAAAAAATCCTAATAAATTAAATGCATGTCATATAAAGGACAATTAACTTTAATGCAGGCTCATAAGTCAATACTGATCAGATTAAAGCATAATGCAAAATTATTTACAGAGGAAAGGTTGGTTGTTTTAAAAAAACAGGCAAATCTTTGGCATTTAAATATGAATCATGTCCGAAGAATAATTTCTGTTTTAATTATTAGATTCTATGTTATCACCTCCTCCCCAGCTAACAATGAGCCATGATGGGCTCCAATCTTCCAAAGTCATATTTTGCCCATTCAGCTTCGTTCAAGCCTTTTCTTACCTACAGTTCCCTCCCCAATACTGTCAGTCTGAAGAAGGGTCCTGAGCTGAAACATTACCCATCCTTTTCTCCAGAGATGCTGCCTGACCCACTGATTTATTCCAGCCCTTTATGACTATCTTTGGTTGGATTCCTTGGGTGGGTTCTGAAAGTCTGCGCCAAACAATTGGCCACAGTCCTCAAGTTCTCAGTTCAACAGTCTATTGACCCCATCTGCTTCAAGGAATGCTCTATTATTCCTGTCCCCAGGAAAAATAAATAATAGCAACTGTAATGGTGGTTTGAAAGTTTGGTAATGGCCCAGACTTCCAGGCAATTCAGAACCCTTATAATATGCATACAAGAAATATTGCCTATTTTGTGTTACAGTTAGCCCTGGATCACCTTGATGGCATGTCACAAAATGCTGGAGAAAGTCAGCGGGTGAGGCAGCATTTATAGAGAAAAAGAATAGGTGATGTTTCGGGTCCAGACCCTTCTTCAGACTGATGTTGGCGGGGGGGGGGGGGGGGGGGGGGGGGGGGGGGGGGGGGGGGGAGGAAGGAAGAGGAGGAGACAATAGGCTTTGTGGGAGAGCTGGGAAAGGGGGAGGCGGGGTGGGGAAAAAAAAAAAAAACAAGAGCTATCTAGAATTAGAGAAGTCAATGTTCATACTGCTGGGTTGTAAACTACCCAAGATCAGGTTGGTTAATGCCCGAGATCAGGTTGGTTAATACAAACTGAGCGGAGGTTTTGTGCAAAGCAATCGCCGAGCCTGCACTTGGTCTTGCCGATGTAGAGAAGTTGGCACCTGGATCTGTGGATGCGGTAGATTAGGTTGGAGGAGATGCAGGTGGACCTCTGCCTCACCTGGAAAGACTGTTTGGATTCATGGATGGAGGGGGGAGGTAAAGCAACAAGTGTAGCATTTCCTGCAGTTGCAGGGGAATGCACCTGGGAGGGGGTTGTTTGGGAGGTACGTAACGAGTTGACCAGGGAGTTGCGGAGGGAGCGGTCTCTGAAGAAAGCAGAAAGGGGTGGAGATGGGAAGATGTGGCCCGTTGGAGGTGGTGAAAGTGTTGGAGGATTATATGCTGCATGCGACAGCTGATGGAGTGGAAAGTGAGGGGGACGTTGCGAATGGGGAAATGGGGAGCTAGAGCGGAGCGTTGGGATATCGAGGAGGCCCTAGTGAGAGCCTCATCTTTAATTGAAAAGGTGAATCCCCATTTTCTAAAGAATGAGGACATTTCCGATGATCTCGTATGGAAAACCTTGTCCTGGACGCAGATGCGGCATAGACGGAGGAATTGTGAGATGGGGATAGTCTTTACACGATGCAGGGTGGGAAGAAGTGTAGTCTAGATAGCTATGGGAGTCTGTAGGTTTGTAATGGATGTCGGACGATAGTCTGTCTCCTGTGATGGAGACGGTTAGATCCAGAAACGGTAGGGAGATGTCGGCGATGGTCTAAGTGAATTTGAGGGCAGGATAGAAATTTGTCGTGAGGTTGATGAAGTCAGTGAGGCCTGCATGGGTGCAAGAGGCAGCACTGATGCAGTTGTTAATGCAGAGGATGTGGAGTTCAGGGATAGGGCCAGGGTACGCCCTGGAACAGTGATTGTTCGACGTATCCTACAAAGAGGCGGCAGGCATTACTGGGGCCCATGCGAGCCCATAGTTATGTCTTGGATGTGGAGGAAGTGGGAGTAGTCAAAGGAGAAGTTGGTGAGGGCAAGGAACAGCTCAGCTAGGTGGAGGAGAGTATTGGTAGACGGAAATTGGCTGGATCTGCAGTTGAGGAGGAAACGGAGGGCTTTAAGACCTTCCTGGTGGGGGATGGAGGTGTAGAGTGACTGGACATCCATGGTAAAGATGAGGGAGTGGGGGCCTGGAAAACAGTCGTTGAATGGACGATGAGTGTGTGAAGTCTCTTGGAAATAGGTAGGGAGGGATTGGACCAGGGAGGATAGGATGGAGTTGAGGTATGTGGAAATGTATTTGTTGGGACATGAAACAATGGGTCTGCCAGGACAGTTCTGTTTGTGGATTTTGAGGAGAAGATAAAATTGGGCTGTGTGGGGCTGGGAACGATAAGGTTGGAGGCTTTCGAGGGCAGAGAGCCGGAAGTAATAAAATCAGTAAAGGTGTGTAATTTTAAGGACTGGCGCTTGTCTGTGTGGTCATGGCCCAAGGATAAGTAGGAGGAGGTGTCTGAGCCTGGCCTCAGCTCAGTAGAGGTCAGTGCGTCAGGCTAACACGGTGCCTCCCTTGTCGGCGGGTTTGATTATCAAGTCGGGGTTGCTGTAGAGTGATCAGAGGGTTTTACGCTCAAGGGAGGAGAGGTTAGAGTGAAGGGCTGTGAGGGTGAGTTAAAGTGCTGAGCAACCGGGAGATCAGGTATGTTAAGGCAGACTTAGTGGAGGTGTTCAGCAAAACGATCGCCGAGCCTGTGCTTGATCTCGCCGATGTACAGAAGTTGACACCTGGAACAATGGATACAGTAGATGAGGTTGGAGGAGGTGCCTCACCTGAAAAGACTGTCGAGGTCCTTGGATGGAGTCGAGGGGAGCGGTAAAGGGACAGGTGTTGCATCTCCTTCAGTTGCAGGGAAAAGTATATGGAGCTGTTGTTATGTAAGAGTAGGAGTAAACGGGTCCTCAAAGAGTAGGAGTAAACGGATCCTTTTCACAATAGCAGGCAGTGACTAGTGGGGTACCGCAAGGCTCAGTGCTGGGACCCCCAGCTATATACAATATATATTAAAGATCTGGATGAGGGAATTGAATGCAACATCTCCAAGTTTGCGGATGACACGAAGCTGGGTGGCAGTGTTAGCTGTGAGAAGGATGCTAGGAGGCTCCAAGGTGACTTGGATAGGTTGGGTGAGTGGGCAAATGCATGGCAGATGCAGTATAATGTGGATAAATGTGAGGTTATCAACTTTAGTGGCAAAAACAGGAAAGTAGACTATTATCTGAATGGTGGCCAATTAGGAAAGGGGGAGATGCAGCGAGACTTGGTGTGGGTGTCATGGTACACCAGTCATTGAAGGTAGGCATGCAGGTGCAGCAGGCAGTAAAGAAAGCGAATGGTATGTTAGCTTTCATTGCAAAAGGATTTGAGTATAGGAGCATTTTGGGGAGGTTCTACTGCAGTTGTACAGGGTCTTGGTGAGACCACACCTGGAGTATTGCGTACAGTTTTGGTCTCCAAATCTGAGGAAGGACATTATTGCCATAGAGGGAGTGCAGAGACGGTTCACCAGACTGATTCCTGGGATGTCAGGACTGTCTTATGAAGAAAGACTGGATAGACTTGGTTTATACTCTCTAGAATTTAGAAGATTGAGAGGGGATCTTGTAGAAACTTACAAAATTCTTAAGGGGTTGGACAGGCTAGATGCAGGAAGATTGTACCCGATGTTAGGGAAGTCCAGGACAAGGGGTCACAGCTTAAGGATAAGGGGGAAATCCTTTAAAACTGAGATGAGAAGAACTTTTTTCACACAGAGAGTGGGAAATCTGTGGAATATTCTGCCACAGAAAGTATTTGAGGCCAGTTCATTGGCTATATTTAAGAGGGAGTTAGATGTGGCCCTTGTGGCTCAAGGGATCAGGCGGTATGGAGAGAAGGCAGGTACGGGATACTGAGTTGGATGATCAGCCATGATCATATTGATTGGCGGTGCAGGCTCGAAGGGCCGAATGGCCTACTCCTGCACTAATTTCTATGTTTCTATGTTTGAGTACTCGCCCCGAGATGCCATCGGGAATGTGTGGCTGAGGGGCTGGAGCAGGGAGCAAGGAATTAAATTTATAGACCATTGGGATCTCTTCAGGGTTAGGGGTTACCTGTACAAAAGGGACGGGTTACACCTTAACTGGAGGGGGACCGACATTCTGGCAGGCAGGTTTGCTAGAGCTACACGTGTTGGTTTAAACTAAATAGTTGGGGGGGACGGATTGACAAATTGGAAGTATAAAGATGGAGTTCAAGGGGAAGTGACTACAGGAAAAATTACACAAGATTCCAGAATTAATGTGAATGAAAGCTCGAGAAGGGACAACATAGTAAGGTCAGGGCCAATTGCGAGCGGTACGAGGGGGGGTTGTGAATACGGAGGTCAAAGTGCTGTATATGAATGCACAAAGTATAAGGAATAAAGTGGACGAGCTTGAGGCTCAGTTAGGAATTGGCAAGTATGATGTTGTGGGGATTACAGAGACATGGCTGCAAGAGGGCCAGCGTTGGGAACTGAATATTCAAGGGTATACCTCCTATCGAAAAGACAGACAGGTGGGCAGAGGGGGTGGGGTTGCCCTGTTGGTGAGGAATGAAATTCAGTCCCTTGCAAGGGGTCACAATAAAACAGGAGATGTGGAGTCAGTATGGATAGAACTAAGGAATTGTAAGGGTAAAAAGACCCTAATGGGACTAATCTGCAGGCCCCCAAACAGTAGCCTTGACATAGGGCGCAGGTTGAATCGCAGGTTAAAATTGTCATGCAGCAAAAGTAATGCTGTGGCTGTTATGGGAGATGTCAACATGCAGGTAGACTGGGAAAATCAGGTTGGTACTGGACCCCAAGAGAGGGACTTTGTAGAGTACGTTCGTGATGGATTCTTAAAACAGCTTGTATTGGAGCCTACCAGGGAGAAGGCAATTCTGGATTTAGAGTTATGTAATGAACTGGATTTGATAAAGGACCTCGTGGTTAATGAGTCATTAGGAGGTAGTGACCATAACATGGTCAGATATAGTCTACAATTGGAGAGGGAGAAGGGTAAATTGGAGGTGTCAGTGTTACAGTTGAATAAAGGGGACTATGGGACCATGAGGGAGGAGCTGGCCAAAGTTGACTGGAAAGATACACTAGCAGGGATGACAGTGGAACAAAAATGGCAGGTGTTTCTAGGAATAATACAGAAGGTGCAGGATCAGTTCATTCCTAGGAGGAAGAAAGATTCCAAGGGGAGTAAGGGGTGACCATGGCTGACAAGGGACGTCAGAGACAGTATAAAACTTAAAACAAAGATGAGCGGGAAGCAAGAGGATTGGGGAATGTTTAAAAAGCAACAGAAGATAACTACAACGACAATATGGGGAGAAAAGATGAGGTACGAAGGTAAGCTAGCCAAGAATATAAAGGAGGATAATAAAAGCTTCTTTAGGTATGTGAAAAGGAAAAAAAATTGTTAAGACCAAAATTGGACCCTTGAAGACCAAAAAAGGTGAATTTATTATGGGGAACAAGGAAATGGCAGATGTGTTGAACAGCTACTTTGGATCTGTCGCCACTAAGGAGGACACAAACAATCTTCCTGATATAGTAGTGGCCAGAGGATCTGGGGTGTCAGAGGAACTGGAGGAAATCCACATTAGGCAGGAAATGGTGTTGGGTAGACTGATGGGACTGAAGTTTGATAAATCCCCAGGGCCTGATGGTCTGCATCCCAGGGTACTTAAGGAAGTGGCTCTAGAAATTGTGGAAGCATTGGTGATAATTTTCCAATGTTCTATAGGCTCGGGATCAGTTCCTGTGGATTGGAGGGTAGCTAATGTTATCCCACTTTTTAAGAAAGGCAGGAGAGAGAAAACAGGGAATTATAGACCAGTTAGCCTGACATCAGTGGTGGGGAAGATGCTGGAGTCAATTATAAAAGATGAAATAGCCGCACATTTGGATAGCAGTAACAGGATTGGTCCGAGTCAGCATGGATTTACGAAGGGGAAATCATGCTTGACTAATCTTCTGAAATTTTGTGAAGATGTAACTAGGAAAATGGACAAGGGAGAGCCAGTGGATGTAGTGTACCTGGACTTTCAGAAAGCATTTGAAAAGGTCCCACATAGGAGGTTAGTGGGCAAAATTAGGGCACATGGTATTGGGGGTAGAGTGCTGACATGGATAGAAAATTGGTTGGCAGACAGGAAACAAAGAGTAGGGATTAACGGGTCCCTTTCAGAATGGCAGGCAGTGACTAGTGGGGTACCGCAAGGCTCGGTGCTGGGACCACAGCTATTTACAATATACATCAATGATTTGGATGAAGGGATTCAAAGTAACATTAGCAAATTTGCAGATGACACAAAGCTGGGTGGCAATGTGAACTGTGAGGAGGATGCTATGAGAATGCAGGGTGACTTGGACAGGTTGGGGGAGTGGGCAGCTGCATGGCAGATGAAGTTTAATGCGGATAAATGTGAGGTTATCCACTTTGGTAGCAAAAACAGGAAGGCAGATTACTATCTAAATGGCATCAATTTGCCAAAAGGGGAAGTACAACGGGATCTGGGGGTCCTTGTTCATCAGCCTATGAAAGTAAGCATGCAGGTACAGCGGGCAGTGAAGAAAGCGAATGGCATGTTGGCCTTTATAACAAGAGTAGTCGAATATAGGAGCAAAGAGGTCCTTCTGCAGTTGTACAGAGCCCTAGTGAGACCATGGAGTATTGTGTGCAGTTTTGATCCCTTAATTTGAGGAAGGACATTCTTGCAGGGACATTCTTGAGGGAGTGCAGCGTAGGTTTACAAGGTAAGTTCCCGGGATGGCGGGACTGTCATATGCTGAGAGAATGGAGCGGCTGGGCTTGTACATTCTGGAGTTTAGAAAGGTGCGAAGGGATCTCATTGAAACATATAAGATTGTTAAGGATTTGGACACGCTAGAGGCAGGAAACATGTTCCTGATGGGGGGGGGGGGGGGGGGGGGGGGGTGGGTCCAGAATCAGGGGCCACAGTTTAAGAATAAGGAGTAAGCCATTTAGAACGGAGACGAGGAATCACTTTATCTCACAGAGATGTGTGAGTCTGTGGAATTCTCTGCCTCAGAGTGCGGTGGAGGTAGGTACTCTGGAAGCTTTGAAGAGAGAGCTATATAGGGATCTTAAAAATAGCGGAGTCAGGAGATATGGGGAGAAGGCAGGAACGGGGTACTGATTGGGGATGATCAGCCATGATCACATTAAATGGCGGTGCTGGCTCGAAGGGCCAAATGGCCTGCTCCTGCACCTATTCTCTATTGTCTATTGTCTATTGTCTATTGTCTATTGTCTATTGACCAAGTGCAGACTGGGTGATCGTTTCGTTGACCACCTTTGCTGCGTCTGCCTTGGTCTACACAATCTCCTGGTTGCCAAGTCTATGGATATTTTTAAGGCAGAGAAAGATAGGTTATTGATTAGTACGGGTATCCGGAGTTATGGGGTGAAAGCAGGTGTATGGGGTTAGGAGGGAGAGATAGATTGGCCATGATTGAATGGTGAAGCAGTCTTGATGGGCCGAATGGCCTAATTCTGCTCCTATCACATAGAAAATAGGTGCAGGAATAGGGCATTCGGCCCTTCGATATATGACTATATATGACACATATGACTATCAAAATGGATACTACACAAATGCTGCCTGGCAAGCTGCGTGTTTCCAACATTAATTGTTTTTATTTCAGACCATGCATTTAATTTGCATAAAGAGACAAAATAATTTGTTTCTAGAGCAAAGAATTAAGGATTGTGATGATTCTTATAATTGGAGAACATGGAGGAGGCGAACTCCAAAGGTACGCCATTGCAGATCAGCACCATTTATTGTGTGCAACTATATATTTTCCAGTTTCCAATCCATGAAAAGCTGATGTGTGCTGAAAAAGTCAAATGCCCTGTAATCATCCTTGCACCAAAACCATCTCCATCATTGGAACCGGTGTTGCCCCGTATCATTCGCTGCAAATAAACAACAATAAGTCTGACTTCATGCCTTGCATTGAAAACAGTGACTTTAATTTCTGAGGTTGTCACAAATCAGAAACAATAAAATTAATTAAAATTTATGAGCAGTCGCAATTAATGCAAACAATCTCTCAGTGTCTTTGATGTTAACATTTGTCGACTAAATTAGTACCAACTGTGTGGATCCAAGAATAACTACATGTTTAGCAAACTTCATTAAAATCACAATTAGTATTAACAATGTGGTTCATTATCTCCTTTGTTGCTGGAATCATTGCATGAAGTTTAGGAAAGAAGTATTGTTATAATAACAGTATCTCAGAGGGGTGTGTATTTCTAATTATGAAGAAGATTAGGTGTCCATACACATTTAGTTTATACGATGAATCTCTGACATCCAGGGAATTTTCTAGTTTTAAATTATTGGCAATTGATTTGTGTTATCCAGTCCCTGATATGTCTTGTCTCTTATTTAACTGATATCCATGTAATAATAATGAAACAGAAATGTAAAGTAGTTCAGATCAGACTAACTTGAATTTTCTCTTTAACACCACATTTGACTTAATTTCAGTGAATTCAGAAATAGCGACACATGGGAGAGAGATTATTTTGCAATGTAAACTCTGGTAGCGGATTAGTGAACCAACTGTTATGCTCAAAGGAAGTGTTCTATAGTTTTATTGTAAGTGGAGCATCCAGAATATTTATGCCATTGATTGGGGGTGCAATGGTTTAGGGGCAGGTTCTGTGTTTCTCTTCCAACATATGCAACCTGACCTGCTGGGTATTTTTTGTTTTAGTTTTTAATTTTTCTGTGATTCTTAACTAGTAAAGCTGCTGCCTCACAGTTCTAGGGACCCTGTTTGGATCCTGACCAATGCTCTCCGTGCAGGTTGTATGTTCTTCTCGTGACTCCCTTTAGTGGTGATCCAGTTTCCCTCCCGAGATCCCAAAGAGTTGTGGATTGCTAGGTTAATTGGCTACTGAAAATTGCCCCTTGTGTGTAGGTAAATGATAGAATTGAAGGAGTGTTATTGGAAAATAGGGAGAGTGAAATGAATGGGGCTATTAATGTAAAGGGTTGGTTGATGGTTGGTGTAGGCTCAGTGGACCAAAAGATCTATTTCCATTCTGTTTCTTGCTAGTACTCCACAAAAGGCTTCAATACGGCTGAAAGTTGAGTCCAAGGATGGACTTCTAAGTCACATGTTGTCACATTGTACCGAGGTATAGTGAAAAGCTTTTTGTTGCATGCTATCCAGTCAATGGAAAGACAATATATGACTACAATCCAGAACCAAAGTGTACAAGGATGTCTTTGCCCAGAGAGTAAAGGCAAGCATGACATCTTGCTCACTCTTTTTCTCGGTATGCGATTTCTCTCTCTCCCTCATCTTCAGAAATTCCTTCTCTCAATTTTTCTGGGCTTTACATTACTCTCTTAAAATGGAGCCATATAAATGTTTTATAGAGACATTTCTATATTTCTTCCCTTTTAATTTTTCCCTTACCAATGTAAATCTCAATATCACTGACTATTCTATGACATTTTGCCTCCCTTCCACCCCACCCCTTGCCATTCCCCACTCCTCGACCTTCTTCTTCACACTCTCCAATGGATCATCATTATCCCACCAAACTTTATTGAAGAAAACATTTCAGTCCTCGCAATGGGCGATTAGATGTTGCTTTAACGAGCTAAGCCTTAAATTTGGCCAGCCAAGATCTCAAAATCAAACATGACATAAAGCAACAGAAGTTCAGGAAAATAGCTTGAGGTTCCTATCCAGCCTTACCTTATAAGCCTGACATTTGATTAAAAACATAAATTGCCGGAGGGACTCAACGGGTCAGTGTGGGTAATGGGCAGACCTGCTGAGTGCCTCCAGCAGTTTGCTTTTTTACTCAGGAATTCAGCAACTGCAGACTCTTGTTTCTAACCTTATACTAATAGGCATTCAATTTTATATTGGCAAAACTAACGGGGCGTGGCGGGTTGGCAACCCAAACTGCATCCTCTGAGAGGAAGAGACCCAAATCACACTACAGAAAAACACATGGAAAAATACCCCCAGGGGGGCCCGAGAGAGGGGGAGGATGGCACCCCAATTTGACGGATCAAAGGCTAACGGCTAATGGCAATGGACAACCGACTATGTATCAAATGCAGATGTGGAACGGTCTGCAAGAACAGCTGAGGCTTGAAGATTCACCAGATATAACCATATAACCATATAACCATATAACAATTACAGCACGGAAACAGGCCATCTCGACCCTTCTAGTCCGTGCCGAACACATAATCTCCCCTAGTCCCATAAACCTGCGCTCAGACCATAACCCTCCATTCCCTTCCCATCCAGATGCGGATTAAGTGTTTGGAGGGAGAGGTAGTGTCACATCGCACAGGTATTTTCCCTGGTGAGATGCAGGAGGAGTCGGGCCCGGAAGCACCCCATAGAGCCCAAAGCCTCCAAGTGGCACAACTAGTCCATCAGAACAGACCACCAGAGAAGCTTCAAGTCAAATGGCAACAGGCCTGCAAGACGGCAGTCTGGCATCAGTGCGATAAGGATGTTGACAAGGTGCTAGAAGCAACTGATGACCAAGTACGAAGAGCTAGTCATAGACTGCCGAAGGCAGGGCAGGAAAGCAAGGTGTATGCCCATTGAGGTTGGCTGCAGAGGTTTTGCTCTACAAAGCCTTGAGTGCACTCTGCATCCAAGGAATGGAGAGGAGACGAGCCATCAAGAACACCACAGAGGCACCGGAGAAGGCCTCGAGATGGCTCTCGATCAGGAGAGGAGGTCCATGGGGAGGAGCGAATGTCACCTGAACACGTCGTGGTCTGATCAACCAGGGCTGGGTCACCTGGGTGAGGGTGTCTGATGTTGAAAGGCCCAAAACACCCAATGACCCCAGGTTGCATCACTGATGATGTGTTCAGGAGCATCAATAGATGTATTTTTATCCACAAATTATTATTATCTTATTATAATGGTTGGAAAATGAATAATTACTATCTTAAGATGCATGAAATTGGTATTTGTTTTCTGCCATAACAAGCTTGTCCAGTGTGCAGATGACATAAGACCAGGTTGTTGATCAATTCAATTGTTAAAAACTGCTGATGTATGAGATTGGGCATTAATTCTTAAGTGCTAGAGAAACACATAATCCAATCGACTTATGTGGATACAAGATAAAAATGGAGTTTAGGTTGAAGGACATAAAATAATTTATCTGTGATAAAGTAACAAATGCCTAACCACATATATCTTGAAGAGAATTGGGAGGAAGGGTGAAGTGGTGAGAGAACACAAAATGTTGGAGTAACTCAGTGGGACAGGCAGCATCTCTGGAGAGAAGGAATGGGTGACGTTCCGGATCAAGACCCTTCTTCAGATTTCTGAAGAAAGGTCTCGACCTGAAACATCACTCATTCCTTCTCTCCATAGATCAACGTTTTGCATCTATCTTTGTTTTAAACCAGCATTTGCAGTTCCTTCCAACACAAGTGATGAGAGAAATCAGCGGAATCAATTATCCTTTTCTCTCTTTGGGAGCTAGATTCAAAGACTTTATAGGTGGCTTTTCTGGGAGTTTTGGATAGGCACATGGACATGCAGAGAATGGAGGGTTATGGTTCATGTGCAGGCATCTGTGATCCACACACCCTAACACCCTAGTAAAATAAATATCAGGTTATTTCAGTCATGAAAAGACCAATTGACACGATGCCCATAGCGTTTTGAAGTACAGAAGAAAGCATTTCAATTGCAGATTGGATGGTAAATGAATTCAATAGTTTAACCCTAGTTTAATTATAATTTTTAAAGGCCGTGCCTCCCCATTAGAACATAAAACAGTACAGCACAAGAACAGACCACTTGGCACAAAATATCTTTGCTGAACACGATGGCAAGACTAACTCTTATCTGCCTACACATAATCCATATCCCACCATACCTGCACCACGTGCCAATCCAAACGTCTCTTAAATCCCACTATCCACCCTCAATGTAAACATTTCTATTCCAGTCACTAACCACCCTCAATGTAAAAATACTTGCCCCGTGAACCTCCTTTAAACTTTGCCCCTCTCACCTTAAAGCTATGGCCACTAGTATTTGATTTTACTGTCCTGGGAAAAATGTTCATATTATCTATGCCTTTCTTAATTTGATATACTTATATCAGGCCCCCCATGCAATCTCTGGCATTCCAGAGAAAATTATATCCTTGCGTCTACGCTTTGAAAACCTGATGTAATTTTAAACAATGTAATGTATTGTGGATCCAGTGCTGGGAATCTGTTGCGTACTCCCAGACACATGGCATGAGTGTGCACGCTGAAGATTTGCTTTGTTCTAAGTGGCTGAACATCAAGCCCACAGTCAACAGTCCTGTTGAGGGTTTAGTTTGTAGCTGTTTATCGGCTTTTTTTTTTTAATGTGTATGTGTGGGGGGTGGGGGGTGGGTGGGGGAAACTTTTAATCTCTTCCCTGCATGGAGACCCGACCTTTTCCCTGTCGGAGCTCCGTTGCCGTTGGGGCCTAGCGCCGTGGGGCGGCCTCCACCGGAACGACCTGGAGGCTCAAGTCGCGGAGCCTGTGGAGCTGGGGAGCTGCCGTGGAGCCTGCCGTGGAGCCTGCCGTGGAGCCTGCCGTGGAGCCTGCCGTGGAGCCTGCCGTGGAGCTGCTGAGGAGCTGCTGGGGAGCTGCTGTGGAGCCTGCCGTGGAGCTGCTGAGGAGCTGCTGCAGACTTACCTCCGTGGAGCTGGCCGGCTTCGGAGCGTGGAGAGCGGCGGTGGCGCGTTGATGCGGCCCGGCTCTGGTGGAGGGTGACACCGGGAGCTCGCGGATCTCCGGTGGGAGACCGCTTTGTGGGGCACCGGCAGCGGCGACTTCTCACGCCCGAATTGCGGGGTTGAGAGTGACCTGGAGGGGGGCCCTACAACGCCCGGCGCGGCCTTAATTTGCCGCGGACTAGCGCCCGCCGGGGGCTTTGACCTCGACTTCGGGAGGGAAATGGAGTGCAGGGGAGAGACAAGAACTTTGCCTTCCATCACAGTGAGGAGGAGAGCCACTGTGATGGATGTTTATGTGAATAGTGTTGGTGTGTGTTTTGGTTCTTTTATTGTATTGTATGGCTGCAGAAACTACATTTCGTTTGAACCTCATGTGAGGTTCAAATGACAAATAAAGGTATTGTATTGTATTGTATTGTATTATGTCCCGAGACTCACCAACAGCCACAGCCTATGGTCTGCTCTTCCCTGTTAGTGAGAACTTTGACCCAGATGTAACTTGATAGGATCCTTGAGACACACAGGTCCTGTTCTGGTGTCAGCTCACTGAACAAGGTTGTGCATTACTATCAAGTACAAAAACAAAAAATACACCTGGGTAAGTGTACTGTGTGATATTTGATAACATAGCTATTTAGCTTAGCAATACAGCATGGAAATAAGCCCTCCGGCCCACCAACCATCTAAGCTATCCCACTTTTGCATCCGCTCCCTTGTTCAGTTTATTTTAGTTTATTATAAAGCTTTTTGTTTCATGCTATCCAGTCAATGGAAAGACTATACATGACTACAATCCAGCGCCAAAGTGTACAGATACAGGATAGAGGGTAGAACATTTAGTGCAAGTCCAATTAAAGATAATTTGAAGGTCTCCAATGGGGTAGATGGGAAGTCAGGACTGCATTCTCGCTGGTGAGAGGATGGTTCAGTTGCTTAACAACAGCTGGGAAGAAACTGTCCCTAAATCTGGAGGTAAACGTTTTCAAACTTGCCTGATGTGACTCCAGGGGAATACTGATTGGGACATACTTGGGGGAATTTACAGCGGCAAATTAATCTACAAATCAGCATGTCTTTGAGACACAGTTATAATGAAATACAAACCAATCATTTATTCTGCCATGGCAATTTTGTCTCATGTAACCTTTTCCGGCAATGAATTAATATATTAGGAACTATGCTCTGTGCTCTGTTCATTAAGTTATATACAATAGCTGCCCGCTACCTGCACACAAAGTATCTCTCTCTTTCTCTGTCTCGCTGTCTCTCTCTATGGCTTCCTCTTCCTTTCTGTATGTCTCACAGCTTCTATCATATATTGAGTCCGAAGAAGGATCTTGGCCCAGAGATGCTGCCTGACCTGCTAAGTTACCTCACCAATTTGTGCCCTTTTGTGTATTAATCAGCATCTGCAGTTCTTTGTTTCAATGTCAGTTTTCGTGCAATTTTGAATGGGCTTTCGAATCTCAGCCCACCTTTCCTTTAAGCCTGCCAGATCCTTTAAATAGCATTGTGGACTGTTGATATCAGTTCTCCTCCGAGGCTGTGCCATCAATGAACAGTGTGAGTGAAACTAGTTGCTTGCAGCAAACAATTCCCAGTGGTGTGACAAACCACTGGAAGTCCAATTCAATTCAAATGCTCTCATGCATCTTTGAATAGCTACCAAACCACCTAGCAACAAAGTAAATCTCAGAACCACCGGACCTAAACAAAGGGGGAAATGACATTGTTGCAATGCCTAATTAAATTAACATTTTTGTTAAAATGACTCAATTTTTGTCCAGGATATGTTTAGGCATATAAACCATTAGCTTTGAAGAATGAACTCTGACATTTAACATAATGATGGCTGGATTAGAAGATATTAGCTACATGGAGAGGTTGGACAGTCTTGGATTATTTTCTCTGGAATGCCAGAATTGCAGGAAGACTTGGTAGAAGTGTATACAATTAAGAGAGACATAGATAGGATTGACAGTCAGAATCTTTTTTCCCAGGATGGAAAAATCAAATACTCAAGGGCATAGCTTTAAGGTAAGAGGAGCAATTGTTATAGTCATAGTCATACAGCATGGAAACAGGCCCTTCAGCCCAGCATGCACACTCTGACCAACATGCCCCATCTACACTAGTCCCATCTGCCTGCGTTTGGTGCATATTGCTCTAACCCTGTCTTTTCCATGCTTCTGTCCAAATATTTTTTTAAATGTTGTGATAGTACCCCCTTCAACTTCCTCCTCTGGCAGGTCATTCCATATAACTCCCACCCTTTGAGTAAAAAAATTGCCACTCAGTTTGATATTATATCTTCCCCCACAGCTTTAACCTCTGTCCTATAGTTCTTGATTTTCTTACTCTGGGTAAAAAACTCTGTGCATTTACCCTATCTATTCCTCTCAAGATAACTCAAGGAATAACGTCCTAGCCTGCTCAACCTCTCCCAATTGGCCCTTGAGTTCTGGCAACATCCTCGCAAATCTTCTCTGCACCCTTTCAAGCTTAACATCTTTCCTATAACAGGGTGACCAAAACTGAACACAATACTCTAAATGTGTTATACAACTGCAACAAGGTCTCCCAACTTCCATGCTCATTACTCTGATTGATGAATGCGCCGGAAGTCTTCTTGACCGCCCTATCTACCTGTGACATCACTCTCAAGAAATTATGTACAGAGGGTAGGGAGTGCCTGCAACGCACTGCCAGGGGTGGTTATTGAAGCAGATACCAGAGTAAGAGAATCAAGAACCAGAGGACAAAGTTTGAAGATGAGGGGTAAAACATTTAACTAGGAACCTGAGGGTCAACTTCTTCGATAGGCATATGGATATGCAGGCAATGGAAAGATATGGGTTATGTGCTTGCAGTTAAGTGATGGTCTTTGCATCATGTTCAGCAGAGACACTGTGGGTCAAAGGGCCTGTTCTTCTGCGGTACTTTTCTATGGTGTATAATGACTTATTAGTTGATGAAAAGAGTCAAAACTATTTACACATATCTCCCTGGGTTTGAAACTGATTTTCCACGGTAGATCAGGAACTCATACGGATTTTTTACATGAAATGATATGAATAGTGTCCTTTGTAAAATATTTCATCCCTTCTCTCCAGTGCCTGTTGAAAGTAATCCCTGTTAATACATGTACTTTGATGAAACATTGTTCAGTCTGCAGTTGGTCATTTTCCCTATGGTCTTTTTCACAGGTACAGACTTCTTCATTTCAGACAGTCTAGGCATTTTCACAGCCTTTAATATTGATATCCAGAAAAACATGGAACATTTTAATTGAAGGTGACTTTAATTAATTGTCATTTCAGCTGGATTATTTCTTTCCTCGTTGTATACAAATTATGTCAAGACTACTAAATAAAAAACCTGTTACAGGTGCACAACCTTTTATCCGAAGTTCCAAATAACGAAAACCTCCGAATAGCGACATTTTTTCAGTCCTTGAAGAAAGGTCCTTGAAAACGTTCACCGAGGGCGGCCCGCAGAGGTGACAGCGGAACCTCCGACGGTCCTCGAAGAAAGGGGAACTAAATCCCCATTCATAAAAGAGAAGGTGAGGGTATATTGCGCGAGAGGGTTAATAATTGACAGTCTTCTGCTGCCTGCCCGCTGAGTTACTCAGGGGGCAGGCAGCAGCAAATTGTCGCTCCCTTCAGTTTCACCCCACCTACACCCCTCTGCTTCCCGGCCATGTGTGTGACCCCTTCCCTCCCCTCTCCAGCTCCCCGCCCATTGCACCGGCGCGGGGGTTTTGCACTGTCTTCACGTCGGAGCTAGTGCCAGTCACCGGAGACGTCAGGACCAACAGGACACCAGCCCCCAGGCCCACTGCAAGCACGGAGATCCCAGAGACCCACAGCCAGCAGCAGCCCAGCCCCGCTCCAATTCCAGAGGAGCACGCTCCCCGTAGGGACCGAAGCTGATGGTGTGCAAGGTGCGTCTTGGTCTTGAGGTTGCGGATGAGGGGGCGTAGCTCGGGCTGTGACGTCTCCGGCCACCCCCCTGTACAGAAGCTGAGACTGGGAACTGTGGAGTTGTTTGCAGTTGCAGAGGGAGGGGGTAAGGGCGGTACAGTTCCCAGTCTCAGCTCCATTCCAGGGGGGTGACCGGAGACGTCAGGACCAACAGGACACCGACTGCAAGCACGGAGATCCCAGAGACTCACAGCCAGCAGCAACTCTAGCCCAGCCCCGCTCCAACTCCAGAGGAACCCGGGTTGCGGATGAGGGGGCGCAGCTCGGGCTGTGGGCGAACTGCCACTTGTCGCTGTAGCGGCGCATCGGGGAGCGGGTTCCTGTTGGTCCTGACGTCTCCGGCCATCCCCCTGGACAGGAGCTGAGAGACGTCAGGACCACCAGAAGCCGCTCCCCGATGCGCCGCTACAGCGACAAGTGGCAGTTCGCCCACAGCCCGAGCTGCGCCCCCTCATCGGGACACCGACCCCCAGGCCCACTGCAAGCACGGAGATCCCAGAGACTCACAGCCAGCAACAACTCTAGCCCAGCCCCGATCCAACTCCAGAGGAACCCGGGTTGCGGATGAGGGGGCGCAGCTCGGGCTGTGGGCGAACTGCCACTTGTCGCCGTAGCGGCCCATCGGGGAGCGGATTCCTCTGGAGTTGGAGGGACAGGGAGATACAGCGGCTTTTGAGAATGGTGGGCAATCACTTCCAAAGTTCTGCCCACACAGTCAGTACACCTCTCCTACACTTGTCTCCCGCACTAAGATTATCTCGCAGAGAATGATCCCAGCCTAACCCTCCCTATTCTCTCCTATTCTGCAAGAAAAAACTACATTGAAGACTCAAACTCGCGATCGAGTAACTGCCGGGATCGAGGCGCAAACTCGCGACCTTGCGGATATGAACCGAGCACTCTACCACTGAGCCAGCCGTTAAAATCTACGCTAAAAATCTTCCATTCCGAAAGCCGTAAAATTCTGAATTACGAAAAGTGTCTGGTCCCAAGGCTTTCGGATAAAAGGTTGTGCACCTGTACTTTAATGAGAAAGTAGTAATGTCTATTCTCATATTTTTAGGAATTAAGCTGTATCTCTCTTTCTCATTGTATTAAAGTAAATACATTTATCCTGAGTTCTCCTGTAATTTCTTATGTTTGAAAAACAAAGTAAGATTCAATAGACTAAAATATAAATGAAGTGGGTATATAATTACATTTTAATCAGTTGAGAATTATATACACTTATAACTGAGATCATATTATTAATGAGTCTTTCAAGAATGGATGTTGCGTTTAACACAATGTCTGCTGTATAATTACACATAAAGGAACAAAGGATCATCACAGTAAGGAAAGGTTTGTCAACGATTACCTTTATATTCAAACTTGCTTAATCATGTTGTTATCTTCTGAGACGTGCTGCCCATATCAATTAGCCAGATTTGAATGGACAAATATTGAAAGTAAATTTTCCTATTCCAGCCAAATGTTCTGTCATTTATTTACGCCTTTCAGAGATAAGAGCAGGATTTATGCAAACTATTTCTGGTGTTCAACAATACAATTAAAAGATTATAATAACTGAGAAAAGCAATTTACTTCATTGGGTCCTAGACTAACAAAGGATTGTGCTCGGGTTGGGATCTGCTCAGGGATTGCCAATGTTGAAATTATGGTAGCGGGTTCTTGCACAATGTAATTTTTGCTTCAGGGCAATGGGAATAAAGAATGGGAGAATGGTTGGGTGCAATGAATTTGAACTTTCAATTTATCAAACCTGCAGTGGAGTTTGCTCCACCCATAACTAAAATTATTCCTCTGTATCTATTATTGATTATGTTGATGAATTCCTTTCTCCCACTTGCAGCTCTTGCTCAAATTTTGTGTACGTCATTCAGTGTGCTTTCAATTTCCATTATAGTATCTCCTTTACTTGACTGGTCACCAACTCTTTCCTCTCTAGGGCTCACCTTCTCAGGTGAAGTCTAATGATCCATGCCAAAGCTTGCGTTATATATTTAGCCTGAGCCAACTTCCTGTACAATTTATTCATTCATCATCGTTGAAAACATTAGCGCGCAGTGGTGCTGGTTTCCGACGGGAATGGTGACGGACGCACCACACATCTCTGTCCTCCACTTCCTGCGGACTTCCACCGCTGGAAGTATAGGATTTTGGTGTGTGTGCTTTATCATCATTCCTTACAATGCTATGTATGATAGTGATCGCAACTTTGACTGAAGTGTGGATGGCCGTTGGCTCGCTATAAGCTCATCTGCCCTTTGACACATTTTGTTTTTGGGGATCCACAGCCCCCTCCTGACCTGACAAACCAGGTGGGGGAGACGGTTTAGTCGCCGACTTTCCAACCATGGAGCAGGTAGCACGGGTTTACATGGGACCCGTGGTAGGGGGGAGCTCCCCTCGACCTGACCTTAATCCTTCTAACAAGCTCAATCCTTTCTCTTAGTTTATCATCTGCACGTCTACCCTGAAGGTGTTATCTTCTGCAACAGTCACAGAATTATATCCTCTTCTAATTCAGATGCGGATTCCCCATACTGAGGAAATCTACACTGGGACCAGACCTTTTCTGTACTATTCTGCTGATGTAGTGGGTCACAAATATTTCTCAACTGTGATCCACAACCTTGCACATAGCGCTACATTACAGCCTTCATATTACCGGTCTGAAGAAGAATCCTGACCTGAAATGTCACCCGTCCATTCCCTCCACAGATGCTACCTGGGATACTCCAGTACGTTGTGTTTTGCTTCATATTGTCCAGTTCATTTTCTACCATTTGTGCCATGTGTAATTTCACTAAACAGCCATATGGTTCATTTTATGCCCTCTATTTCTGGAAGTTATCCTCTTTATAATCTTCCTCAGTGATCAGCTGTTCTTTCTTCATCCTTTCTGTTGAGTACTGGAAATATATATCCTATTTCTAATAATATCGCCCAGGATCCCAAACAACCTACCATCCATGCACAGCAGCAACTTGCATGTATTGCATCCATTTACTACTTGAGGAAAATGTTGTCCATCTTCTGCATACTTATGTCCATTTTTTCCCCTTTATTTAGGGCAGCACGGTGGTGCAGCAGTAGAGCTGCTGTCTTACTGTGCTTACAGTGCCAGAAACCCGGGTTCGATCCTGACTACTGTATGTTCTTCCCGTGACAGCATGGGTTTTCTCCGAGATCATCGGTTTCCTTCCACACACCAAAGGCGTACAGGTTTGTAGGCTAATTGTCTTGGTATGAATGGAACATTGTCCCTGGAATGTGTAGGATTTTGTTAGTGTGTGGGGATCATTGGTCGGTGCGGACTTGGTGGGCCGGCTTGCCTGTTTCCGTTTTGTATCTCTAAAATTAAAAAAATAAATTTAAAGGACTGAGCTGGGCACCGGTCAGAGTGTAAGGTGGAATCCTCCAAACCAGCCATTGATACGAGGATACAATGGACCACAGTCTGCAGGGGGGAAGCTGTTGAACTGACCCCTGCTTGTCCCCCGAAGGCCAGGAGGATGGAGCCGGTGTTGACAACGACGGGCACAATGGGCAAGGAGCAAGGCCGGTAGGAGAGGGAACCGGGGTCTGGGAATTAGAAGAATGCTGTGTCAAGGAACACGATGGTTGGAGGCCTGCAGCAGCCTGGGGTTTGCCTGGATTTGGGGACCACTCATAAGCACTGGAGCATGGACTGGACTTTGAAAATGGCCTATTTCCATGCACTTGCTGATCGACGATGTACTTAGGTATGACAATACTGTGCTGGACTGTATGTTAGAAAATAATTTCACTGTGTGTTGCTGCACATATATGACAATAAAAGCTTCATTGAACCATTGAGTTCTCCTCAGCAGCTCTTTTAATAGGCTCTAGTATAAGGCTGAATACTTATGATGTTGAGGTCATGTTAAATGACCACAGATCTTGAGTGCAATCCATCAACCACATTCTCCCCTACTCTCAGTTGACTTCTGTTAAACTCCTCTGGAGCTCCCCAGGCAGATGAACAGCTATTTCAGTTCCTTCACTACTCTCTGCAACCACATCATTTGAAACAGAATGCCTTGCAACCCACATAATAATGGGTGGTGAACGAGACCCATGGCATCAGTGAATTGTTCCTGTTCCCCTCAGTTTGTTCAGGAGACAGCCAGCAAATGGACTATCACACAGATGGGAAAACTGGAAGATACTTGACCTGTTTGATTAGATGTCCACAGCTGCTTCTCAACAGTCAATAACGGATATAACCTCCTCCTCCTCAGCTTTTTGCCCCCTGCCGCTTATTTCATTTCCAGTGGAATGTCCTGCTCTATGTCATCTCTGTTAATTCTCCTGTATTCCAAGGAATGCTCAAAAATGCACCATCACTGGTCCCAACTACTGCATTGTGGAGAAGTTTTGAAGTGAACACACATCCTGCTGAATTTTTAAACTGCTGTATCGAATTGTTGTATAAACTGCTGTATCGAAGCACAGCCAGGAGGCCAAGAGGTCCATTCCTGCTCCTAAATTATATGTGGAATTGTGGCAACATTAATCCTGCGGTATGAACCTGTAAGTATCTCATGAAGCCAAAGAGACTTTGGCCCACCATGTCCATTCTGACCATCAAGCGATAGAGCTGCTGCCTTACAGCATCAGAGACCCAGTATGGGTGCTGTCTGTATAATGTTTGTACATTCTCCCTGTGACTGCAAGGGTTTTCCCTGGGTGTGCCAGTATTCCCCCATATTCCAAAGATGTACATGTTTGTAGGTTAATTAGCTTCGGTAAAAATTTTAATTGTCCCTGGTGTGTAGGGTAGTGTTAGTGTACGGGGATCGCTGGTCGACGCGGAGGGTGGGCCGATGGGCTAGTTTCCACTCTGCATCTCCATAGTCTAAAGTCTTAAATGTTGTAAGAATACATCCTCCAGCACTCCCTCATGCAGATATTTCATGATTCCAGACAACCTCTTGATGATTTTCTTTTTCTCAGATCATCTTTAAACCTCATTCCTCTTCCCGTAAATTAATAACTTCAGGCTTTAGACACTACAGCAACGGGGAAGTATTTGTTACTATCAACCCAATCTATACGCCAGTTAACTAACATTGATTGCAGCTGGTTCTGGGTACTGAACAGATGCCCAGTCATATTATGTTGAAAGTGGTAATTTGTGAGAAAATGGCATCTGGGCTTCGAATCAATATTGAAAGTTCATTTATATCATTATTAAACTATTTATCAGAAATGTGGGTGCAGCAGAGCCATGATGAATCCCTATTGAAACATCTTGTAGCCAAGGAACAGTCCTGGTCAAGTTCAGTATTTCTCCACAGTACTTTGCAAACATTTTAGTTAGTTCCAATCCCAATCTAAGTCTTTGTTTATTTTCAATTTATTTTATCTGGTTAATTTATTTTGTGCCTTAGACAAGTATATATATTGCAGTGGCACCAAGCGGTGGTTTGGGGAAGTTAGAACATTAGCCATTGGTTGGCTCGATCACCTGACCGCAAGGGTTCGTTCGCGGGCTTTCCAGTCAGTCGTTAGCGCTCCTCCCAGCAACGGAGCTATTCTAGTGTTAGCTAGTCAGGCACCTGTGTTACCCAGGTTAATTACTGATTTTACTTCGGAGTCACGTGAGTGACTACGTGAAGAACCCCGCCAGGACGCGTGCGTGCCATATCGCTACACGTATTGCAATGAGTCACAGCAGGGGGAACAACGTTCCCTTGGCGGCAAAATTTGAAAGCCGGGAACAGCAGGTAAGAAGACTGTGTTCCAGAATTTGAAAGTCGGGAACAGCAGGTAAGAAGACTCTGTGTTCCTTCCACTTACCTTTTAGGTGGAGACATGGACCGGATCCACAAAGGCTGCGGGAAAGCTGGCGGGGGAGAACCGCGGAGTTGCGGGCAGCCGACAGCAGCAGCCAAAGGCACGCTAATCTCCCGTAATGGGAACAGCTGTGCCCGACTTCGCTCCCGACTTCGCTCCCGCGCCGGCCCCAGCCGGTCGGGAGAAGTAAGCAACTAACAGAGTCGTTGACTCCGAGGAGTCTGACTCTGAATAGCCGCGAGCGACCAGTGCCCGTGTGCATGGGGGTCGGTTTGAGCGGCTTTAGGAGCAGTCGCGAGCGGCCGGTGCCCGTGCGCACAGGAGCCGGTTTCAGCGGCTGGGAGCGGGGAATAAAGCAGCCGCGAGCGGCCAGTGCCCGTGAGCACGGGAGCCGGTTGGAGCGGCTGCAGGATTGGTCAACAGCAGCAGGGAGTGGCATATGCCCGAGAGCATAAGAGCCAGTTGGAAAGGCTGCTGGAGGAAATACCCCAAAGTGGCAGGCTCCGGGAGATGGAGGCTAGCCACAGTGGGCAGCTAGTAAGCCCCACAGCAGTACCTCTTGTAGGGCTGCACAGTGTTTCTCCCTCATCAGAGGGGAACACCGAGGGTCAATCCTGGGCTGACTGCAGGAGCTGGAGCAGGAGAGGCTTCAGGAGCAGCCGCGACGGCCAGTGCCTGTGAGCATTGGAGCCGGGTGGAGTGGCTGCAGGAACTGGAGCAGGAGCAGCCTCAGGAGTAGCGGCTTCAGGAGCAGCCGCGATGGCCAGTGACCATGTGCATTGGAGCCGGTTGGGTGCCCGAGAGCATCGGAGCCAGCTGGAGCGGCTGTTGGAGCAGGTAAGTGGCAGGCTCTGGGAGATGGAGACTAGTCACAGGGGGCAGCTAGTAAGTCCTACAGCAGTACCTCTTGTAGGGCTGCACAGTGTTCTCCCACATCAGAGGGGAGTATAGGGGGTAAATTCTGCGCTGAACCTGAACAGGGGTGCAGAACATACCTCTAGTGCACATGGGGTGCAGAAAACCTATTGGAAGACACTCATTCCGCCAGTGTTCTGCCGGCCCGTCCCTTCGCGACCTGTACCGCGGATCTGTGATGGATATGGGCGGGGCACATGCTCCCATAATGGCTGAATTCCCAGAGCTCCTGACCCCTCTCTTTCACGTGGCCACCCCAAAGCACGGAGTGGTCCATCATATTCTTACTGACTGCCCCCCACTGCATGCATGGGCACGCAGACTCCCGCCCGACAAGCTGCATCTTGCCAAGGAGGTGTTCCGGCAAATGGAGGACATGGGGATTGTACGGCACCCCAACAGACTGTGGGCTTCGCCATTACACATGGTCCCCAAATCATCTGGGGAGTGGAGACTGTGTGGGGATTACCGCCACCTGAACGCTGTCACGACCGCTGATCGCTACCCAGTCCCGCACATTCAGGAGTTCACGGCCCACTTGGATGGTGCTACCACCTTTTCCAAGATGCGCGGCTACCACCAGATTCCCGTCCACCCCGATGATGTGCCCAAGACCACCATCATCACCCTGTTCGGCCTATTTTAATGGCTGTGGATGCCGTTCGGGTTTAAGAACGACGCGCAGGCTTTCCAGCGGTTGATGGGTATTGTAGGTCGGAGGTTGGAGTTCGTGGTTGTGTACCTGGATGACATTCTGGATGACGCCAGCCGCTCCCACCAGGAACACTGCGCGCACCTACGGGTGCTGTTCCAGCGGCTTCAGGACCACGGGCTGGTTATCAACCCCGACAAATGCCAGTTTCGGCTCAGCTATATTGATTCCCTGGGACACCATGACACCTCAGGCCGCTGCACCTCTTCCCGCTAGTGTGGAGGTGATTTGGCAGTTTCCTCGGCCACTCACCGTCAAGGGGCTGCTGGAGTTCGTAGGCATGGTGAATTTCTATCATCGCTTCGTGCCAGCGGCGGTCCGCATCTTGCGGCCATTGTTCCAGTGCCTAGCCAGTAAGCCATGGGACCTAGTGTGGGATGCTGAGACCACGCTTTCGACAGTGCTAAGGAGGTTCTGGGCAAGGCTACCATGCTGGTGAACCCATGGGCTACTGCTTCGACCGCACTCACCGTGGACACCTTGGATACTGCTGTTGGAGGAGTCCTGGAGCAATTTATTGACAGACACCGGCAACCACTTGCCTTTTTCAGCCTGGACCTGATTCCTCCTGCGCGGAACTACAGCGTGTTTGAATGAGAGCTCCTGTCCCTTTATTTGGCAGTCCATCATTTCTGCTATTTAAAGAGGGCAGGCCCTTCATGGCATTCACAGACCTCAAGCCCCTAACGTTTGCGTTTGCAAAGGTGTCCGACCCCTGGTCAGCTCGGCAACAGTGGCACCTGGCGTTTGTCTTGGAGTACACCACCGATATCCAACACATGACGGGCAAGCTGAACCTGGTCATGGATGCTTTATCTCGCCCTGCAGTCCCAGCTGTGTTGTTCATGGGCCTGGGCATGGACTATTCTGGGCTGGATGCTGCGCAACACGAGGGCGGTGAGATGGATGCCTATCGGACTACAGCGTCGGGATTGGTGTTGGCCAATGTTCCATTCGGTCCTGTAGGTGTGATGGTCCTCTGCGACGTTTCCACCGGGAGGCCACGCCCCATCGTCCCTGTGGGTTGGCGGCGATGTGAGTTTGACGCTGCCCAGAGTCTGGCCCCCCTTCCATCCGGGCGGTATTTCTGTGTTGTAGGTATGTTACAAAACGTACCTGAATCGTGGCTGAGCATCTGCCCCTCCCCTTGTGTGTGATTTTGGAGCTGTTTGGAGGGGGCGGGTTTAAAACCCGATTTTTACTAGGCTGTTCCAATCGCAGATGTTCAGCCTAGTAAATCATTAACGGAGAATCGCTGCAAGACCCGGTCCCAAAAGCTATTATTAGTTTTATAGGCCTCGAAGAGTAGATATAATAAATTTAAAAGCTCTCGTTCATTCCGCAAGCTCTGGCAACCCCAGGGTTTTATAAAGCAAACAATTAAAGGTATGTACCTTATTTTTGCATTAAATGGGGCATGTATATAACCCTATAATTATAATTTTCTATAGCGAGTAGCTCATTTTGGGCTTTTTATATCCCCCAGTATTTTTCTCGGCATTTGAGGGCACTAATCCAGCGCGCTGTCAACATTCTAAACCTGCGCGTTCCACATGAACCCACTAGAAAACCGATTTAAATGGTCATTTATTTACAGCAATTGAACACTAAATTCCTTCCATTTGGCCTATAAATTAATGTAAATTAGATATAAAAATCATGTTATATTGTGAATTATTTGTGAATAATCTTTGGACACTTAGGCTATTTAAAAATGTTAATCTTTCCTTAAGAAATGTGCTTTTGACTATCTAAGATCACAGCTTTTTTGTAATGCCCATTGAAAATCAATAGGGAACAAGATGCTAATTTCCGAGTATGAAAATGGTCATAACTTTTTTAATACTTGAGATATGAAAGTGAATTTGGTGTCAAATTAAACTTATTGTTATGCTTTATCTGATGGGATAAATTGCAGACTTGATTTTTTAAATCTCAAAATTTTGTAACATTGCTATGTGTTGGTGGCGGACAAGTTTGTCTGGCAGGGGCTTCGTAAACAAGTTGCGGCCTGGACTAGAGCCTGCATTCCCTGCCAGATGTCAAGGGTCCAGCGGCATGTACGAGTGCCGCTTCAGTATTTCGTGGTTCCCCCTCATAGATTTGAGCACATCCATGTCGATTTGGTGGGTCCGCTACCAACATTTCACGGTGCCCACACCCGCTCACCATTGTGAATCGCTTCACGAGATGGCCAGAGGCCGCATCTTGTGCGCGGGCCTTCGTGGCCGACAGGGTGGCCCGTTTTGGTGTGCCTGCGGACATCTCCACCGACTGTGGTGCCCAGTTTACTTCTGTCTCGTGGTCGGCTATGGCACACCTGCATCACACCACCGCATATCACCCTCAGGCCAACTGTTTGGTGAAGCGTTTCCATTCGCATTTAAAATCAGTGCTGAAGGCGTGGCTTACGGGCCGGGTCTGGGTGGACCAACAGCCACGGACCTGGACTGGGTGGGTGGGGGCGCTGTGAGACGGTCAATGGGAGCGGTCTGTGGGGGCGTTGTGAGACGGCTGCCCTGCCAGCAGCGTGTTAGTTACTTTTTTTGTTTTTTTTAGTATGTCGAAATGTTCGTTTTAGTGTCTGCCAGTGTGTCTTGTGTGGGGGTGGTGAGGAGGGGTAAACCGGTGAAGAGCACGACTTTTTCCATGTCGCCTCCCTCGCGGCCTAACACCAAGGATTGGTGTGGCCTTTCCAGGAGTCGGGCTCGGAGCTTCAGCAGCCGGCGCAGCGTGGACCTTTTCCGATCGATGGCCAGACTGTTCAGCCTGAAGCCGAGGTCTGCGGAGCTTCTAGCCGCGGGCACGGCATTCGGACCCTGGGATCCCTCGGTGGGGATCCCCGGAGAAGAGCCCCGACCCGTCAGCCCGTGGCCTACAACATCTTGAAGCCGCGGTCTCCAGTAGGGAAGCACCGATTCAGGACTTATCTTCCGGAAGAGAGGGCCTGTACATCCGGCCGCCTGAGCGGCGACTGCGGAGGTATATGGCTCCGACCACGGGGGAACAATGGAGGAGGACTGACTGTACTTTGTGCCTTTCACCACAGTGAAGAATGCTGTGGCGGATGTTTGTGTTAAATTTTATTGTGTATTGTGTGTTCTTTTTTATTGTACTGCTGCTGGCAAATTCATTTCACTGCACTTTATTGTGTATGTGATGAATAAATCTGATAGATTGATTGATTGATGATTGGGTGGACCAACAGCCTTGGGTGTTGCTGGGGATCCGCACGGCCCCGAAGGCGGATTTGGACATGTCGTCCGGCGAGCTCGTGTACGGCTCCCCGCTGCGGGTACCTGGGGATTTCCTCCCTGCAGGTCGGGGGCTGCAAGAGCCCGCTTCATCTATGTTGGCGAACCTGTGGGAGAAAGTGGGTGGCCTAGCTCCTATTCTGACCTCTCGCCATGGGGTTGCTCTTGTCTATGCTCCGCCAGAGCTTAAGGACTGCCTGTTTGTTTTTATTTGCAGAGACTCGCACCAGACTCCACTGCAGAGGACTTATGAGGGTCCTTTCATGGGTGTTGCGGCCCGGCATCGCGACTTTTCTGTTGGATGTCGGGGGTTGGGAGGAGATAGTTTCAGTGGCTCGTCTCAAGCCCGCCCACCTGGATGTCGATAGCCCGATGGTGGTGGCTCAGCCCCGGCGTAGAGATCGTTTGCTGGCTGTACCCCTTGCACCTGTTGCACCTATTGTGCCTGTTTCACCTATGAATTTGCTGCCTGCTAGCTCTGTTCCATCAGTTTCTCCTGTCCCACCAGTTGTGCCTGTTCCTCAGGTCTCCACTTGGTCTGGTCGCCTCATTTGACCTCCCGCTTGGTTCCTTTTCTCGGGTTCTGGGGGGGTCCTGTAGCGGCACCTAGTGGTGGTTTGGGGAAGTTGGCTCGATCACGTAACCGTGGGGGTTCGTTCGCCATATTGGAATATATATATTCCTACATCAATATGCTATCTTCTATGTTGTGAGGTGATATTGATGCCAAGTACAATTCGCTAGAAATTCATGCATGATCAGTGGCACTCTATACACACTATGCGGCAGATAGACACAAAATGCTGGAATAACTCAGCAGCAACTGGCAGCATCTCTGGAGAAAAGTAAAGGGTGATGTTTCAAGTTGAGACCATTCTTGAGACTGATGTCAGGGGAGCAGGAGATACATAAATAAGGAAGAATGAGGTATGAAAACAGGACAAAGGGAATGGAGATCAATGAAAATGTAGAGTAGATCATTGTTAGCTGGGAAGGTGACAACATAGCAAACAGATAAAATGTAGTCGGAGACATTAAGCAGTTGAAGAACTGGGGAGGGATGGAGAGAGAGGGAGAGCAAGGGTTACTTGAAGTTTGAGAAGTCAATGTTCATACCACTGGGGTGTATGCTGCCCAAGCGAATTATGAGGTGCTGTTCCTCCAATTTACACTGGGCCTCCCTCTGACAATGGAGGAGGTCCAGGACAGAAAGGTCAATGTGGGAATGGGAGGTGGAGTAAAGTGTTTAGCAACCGGGAGATCAGATAGGTTTAGGCGGACTGAACGGATGTGTTCAGCATCTCCAGCATCTGCAGTTCCTTCCTGCACTATATGGCAGCATCAGTTCCTAGTCTCTTCATTCAAAATTTTTAGAGATACAGTATGGAAACAGGCCGTCAGCCCACCGTGTCCACACTGATCAGCGATCATCCTGTACACTAGTACTATTCTACGCACTAGAGACAACTTACAATTTCATTTTACTGAAGTCAATTCACCTATAAATCTGTACTTCTTTGGACAATAGACAATAGGTGCAGGAGTAGGCCATTTGGCCCTTCGAGCCAGCACCGCCATTTAATGTGATCATGGCTGATCATCTCAAATCAGTACCCCATTCCTGCCATCTCCCCATATCCCCTTTGGAGTGTGGGAAGAAATCGAAGTTCTGGGATAAAACCCATGTGGTCACAGGGAGAACGTACAAACTTTGTACAGACAGAACCCAGGTCTCTGGTGCTGTAAAGCAACAATTCTACCGCTGTGCCACCATTCTGCCCTCATTGTACTAGGCAAGTACTAGGCAGGAAATTCATACCTGATCTGTGGAACTAGACATGCTATGGCAGCATCAGTCCCTAGTCTCTGCATTCAAAATGTACTTCTTGATATCAAAGGAATGAGTTTCAAAGTGAGATGCACCAATGTCACTATGTAGTAAAAATGGTGTTACCAATTGAGGATGTATTTCAAGATGTATATTGATATCTGCTTTTTATAGGATACGGCTCTATTAAAATTGAACAAATCCATGCCGTCAATTGGTTCAACAAAGCTGTAGAAACAGAAACAAAGAAGCAGAAGCAGAAAGGAAGCAGAAACACATTTCTGCCTCTTATTACTCAGTTGACATTAATTTCAGTTTTTAATCTGCATTTTGGAACCTTACTTCCAGTGTTTTCAGTTGCTGCAAGCTTCTATTTTTGTTTCCTCTCCAGCTCCACGCAATTTTGTTTTGTCTGCAATTTCCTCTCAATTCATCTATATCTTCTGTCCTCGGAAATCCCCTGAAATGCTTCATTAATTACTTGTCACAAAAGAAACATTGGTTCTCCACTGTGAAATGGAAAAGGATACAAAAATATAACTGGCTCGATGTTTGAATGGCTCAATAATTCACACTTGATGTTTCAATGTTTTGATCCACTGCACTCAATTTGCATCCTTATTATCGAAATCTGCCAAGAATAAAGGCATTGAGGATAGTCAGGGCCATTACTGCCCTCACAGATTCCTTCCAGTAGTTTTACACAGGAAAAATGATGCAAAACTTGCTTGCATAGTGTCAACTTCCATTTAGAAACAGAAAATAGGTCCAGGAGTAGCCTATTTGGCCCTTCGAGCCAGCACCGCCATTCATTGTGATCATGGCGGATCATCTACAATCAGTAACCCATGCCTGCCTTCTCCCAATATCCCTTCATTCCACTCGGCCCTAGAGCTCTATCTAATGCCCCTGTCCCACATAGGAAACCTCAACGGAAACCTCTGGAGACTTTGCACCCCACCCAAGGTTTCCATGCGGTTCCGAGGTTTTTGGCAGTCTCCCTCATGGTCGAAAGTGGTTTCCGCTTCTTCTATGTTCTGGCGATTATTTCAAAAAATTCAAAACCGGCCGCGACTAAAAATAGGTTGCAGTTTTAAAAATCGGTAATTTTTTAGTCGAAGCCGGTTGCGATGCTAGTTGAAGGTGGTTGCCGGAGGTTGCAGGTGGTTGCCGGAGGTTGCAGGTAGGACCTTCCACTACCTGCAAGCCAAAACCACGTTCGACCATTAGAGAGATTGACAAAAACCTCCGGGAACCGCATGGAAACCTTGGGTGGGGCACAAAGTCTCCAGAGGTTTCCGTTCAGGTTTCCTAAGTGGGACAGAGGCATAAATCTCTTTTAAATCTCATCTCAGTTTTAAATGGCCTCCTCCTCTTAGACCGTGGCCCCTGGTTCTGGACTCCCCCAACATTGGGATCATTTTTGCTGCATCTAGCTTGTCTAGTCCTTCTATAATTTTATATTTATTTATTTGCATAGTTATATTATGTTCACAATGTTGGTTGATCTTGCAACAAGTACAAGTATTTCCAATGTTTTACATTCCTGGCTGGAATGTCAATAGACATTAGAGAGGGGATCTTATAAAATGTCATAGCATGCTCACCATTGATTTATTGAGTTGCCCTGCCTCTGAACATTATTCCCCACTGGAAGCATTACATTACATTACATTACATTACAGAATCAATTTGCATTGCATCAATTCATGATCAGTAAAGCATCACACTGACAAATGGAAAGTGGAAGCTCCAAAACGGTTCATTTTTTAGTAATACAGTACCATAATTTCAAAATATTCTTTTTTGAATTGGTTGCATTTAGCTTTTAGTTCAAATCAAATTATTTCCACATCTAACTATTAATCCACATGATAGTGATGCATTAACCCATTAAACCAACAAAGGATCATTTTGTGCATGAAAAATAAATGCTCTAGAACAAAGACCTCCATTAATAATGGTGATGATTAGATCACTCAGAGGCACTAACGTCACCTGGGAGTAAATGTTTAGGTGCCCCCAAATCTGGTTGCAAGTCTGTGGTTATTTACTGATGCGGGTGGTTGTTGACATTTGGTTTGAAAGTGCAATATCTTTTGAGTAATGGCCCTGTCCCACTGTACAAGTTCATTCAAGTGCTCTCCCGAGTTAAAAAAAAAATCGAACTCATGGTAAGCATGCAGAATGAACGTAGCAATGTACGTCGGAGCTAGGGGATGTCTCTAAGCGGTTCGTAACGCTAACGGCAGGTACTAGGGAAACGCGGTAAGCTCGGGAAGACTCGTGAAGATTTTTCAACATGTTGAAAAATGTCCACGAGAGCCCGGAGTACCGACAAGCGGCCATTACCGTAAATCTCCGAGTTCGAATCAGGGCAAACTCAGGAGAACTCTTTGACTGACCTCGTACAGTGGGACAGGGCTTTAAGGTATTTCAGGTGATATTATGATATATTCCAAAACATGCAAGTTTATAGAAACATAGAAACATAGAAACATAGAAATTAGGTGCAGGAGTAGGCCATTCGGCCCTTCGAGCCTGCACCGCCATTCAATATGATCATGGCTGATCATCCAACTCAATATCCCGTACCTGCCTTCTCTCCATACCCCCTAATCCCCTTAGCCACAAGGGCCACATCTAACTCCCTCTTAAATATAGCCAATGAACTGGCCTCAACTACCCTCTGTGGCAGAGAGTTCCAGAGAGGTTATAATTTTGCTGTGCTAATAATAATGATTAGAGAAGGTTCTGCCACTGTGTTTCCAATGATGTCTATTTATTTGAATCTGTTTTCTTATTTATGTGCTGTTTTTCCCTGCACTTTCGTGCTGTAGAAGTCATCTGGTGATTTAATGATTTTAATGGAAATAATATTTTCTGATCTATGCTGGCTGTCCAAAGCTAAAAGGCCTATATATCTGTTGTGTGAGCGTTTCTTCCTATTTGACACAAGGGCGATCTCTAGGGACAGCACAAGGACACATATTATACAACTGCTGCCTCATAGCTCCAGTGTCTTGGAATCAATACTGACCTCCACTGCTGTCTGTCTGCAGTTTTCCTCCTGTATCCCAAGGATGTGCAAATTGACAAGATAACTGGCAACAGTAATTACTCCCAGTGTGTGTGTGGTAGAATCTGGGTGGAGTTGATGGGAAGCTGTAGTTATAGTTTAGTTTATTGTCACGTACCGAGGAACAGTGAAAAGTTGTTGTTGCAGGCAAACCAGTCAGCAGAAAGACAATACATTATTACAATCAAGCCATCCACAGTGTTAAGGGCCTGTCCCACTTACGCAACTAAAGGCGACTGCCAGCACCCGTGATAGGTCTTCAAAATTTTCAACATGTTGAAAATTCAACGGCGACCAGAAGACGCTACGACTCTTTGGAGACCTTTCACGACAAGAGGAGACCCCTCACGACCATACAGGCGACCCCTGACGACATGTCGTGGGTGACCTCTCACGACCATAGGAGACCTCTCATGACCATACAGCCTGTATGGTCGTGAGAGGTTTCCAAAGAATCGTAGCGTCTTTCTGGTCGCCGCTGAATTTTGAACATGTTCAAAATTTTGGCGACCTATCTCGGGTGCCGGCAGTCATCTGTAAAGGTCGCATAAGTGGGACAGGACATTAAATGTGCATGTTAAAGGGAATAACGTTTGGTGTGCAAGATAAACCATTTCATCGTACCCATTCCAGTGAAGTTCGATTAAAGATAGTCCGAGTGTTTTCTTTTTTAAAAAATATTTTTTATTTATTAGAAGCAAATGTACAAAAATAAAACCAACGGCATATAAAATAATACAGTTATTGTACAGCTTCAATTTTAACTTTTAGCTACAGTCGGAAGAAAAGAAAGGAGAAAAAGCAAGAAAGAGAAAAAGTGAAATGTGCAAAGATAGAGCCCCTAGACTACCAAAGTAGTGTAACCAAAGAGTGAATAAATGAAAGAAAGAAGAGATGAATAGAATAAATAAGAAAAATAAAAGGACAAGAAGAGAAGGAAGAAAAAAAAGTGGTGATATACCCGCCTCACATCCCTCCCCACCCACCTCACCCAAGCCGTATTTCGATTTAAATCCATTGGTGTGTTGTGCCATACTATCCTTGTAATAAATCGCTGAATGGTGTCCATGTCTTTGAAAAGTGATCTGGTTTTTCTGCTAAGACAAGTCTAATATTTTCAAGATGTAGCGTCTCGGACATGTTTATAATCCACATTTTAAGAGAAGGGACAGATGTATGTTTCCAAAATTTGAGTATTCATTTTTTTGCTGTTATCAGGCCATAATTAAGGAAACGTCTTTGAAATAATGATGGTTCAATAAGGTAGATAGTAGCTCAGGACTGCTTTCTGGTTGTTGGTAGGATGGTTCAGTTGCTTGATAAGAGCTGGGAAGAAATTGTCCCTGAATTTGAAGGATTGCTTTTTCACACTTCTCTACCTGATGGGAGAGGGGAGAAGATGGAGTAACTGGGGTGAGATCGGTCCTTGAATATGCTGGTGGCCTTGCCAAGGCAGCGTGGTGTAAACTGAGTCATTGGAAGGGAGGTTGGCTTGTGTCATGGTCTGGGCTGCGTCCACAAGGTGATGGGAATAGGATTATTGTAAATAGGTGTGTGATGTGTGGAATTAGTGTGAGACTGATGGAATAAACTATCCAGAATGCCTAACACCCATCTGTTTTGATAACCTACTAACAAGTACATCAAGTAATTGGGAATATTGACAGAAAGTTACCTTGCATTTCAAAAGAAATGGGCAGTGGCACGGTAGCGCAGTGGTAGAATCGCTGCCTTACAGTACCAGAGACTCAGTTTTGATCCTGATAATTGACGCTTTTCTGTATGGAGCTTGTACGTTCTCCCCTTGGCCTGCATGGGTTTTCTCTGGGTGCTCCGGTTTCCTCCCACACCTCAAAGATGTACAGGTCTGTAGGCAAATTGGCTTGGTATAATTGTAAATTGTCCCTAGTGTGATTAGGATAATGTAGTGTACAGTATACGGGATCGCTGGTTGGTGTGGGCACAGTGGGCCGAAGGGCCTGTTTCCGCACTGCATCCCTAAAAAAGAAAGAGGTTTGAAGCATATAAAATCCCGAGTGGTCGTAACAGGGTGGGTGGTTCCTCTTGTAGCTAGGCCTGTAGACAGGCACGTGGATATACAAAGAATAGTAGGCTATGGATCATGTGCAGGACGAAAGGGTGGGTCGACTGGGCTTGTATTCACTGGAATTTAGGATGAGTGGGAATCTTATAGAAACATATAACATCCTTAAAGGATTGGACAGGCTAGATGCAGGAAAAATGCTCCCATTGTTGGGGCAGTCCACAACCAATGGTCACATTTTAAGAATAAGTGATATGCCATTTAGGACTGGGATGAGGAAAAACTTCTTCACTCAGAGAGTTGTGAATTTGTCGAATTCTCTGTCAAAGAAGACAATGGAGAACTATTCGCTGGATGTTTTCAAGAGAGAGTTAGATTTAGCTCTTAGGGCTAAAGGAATCAAGGGATATGAGAAAAAGCAGGAACATGGTACTGATATTAGATGATCAGCCATGATAACATTGAATGGCAGTGCTGGCTCGAAGGGCCAAATGGCCTACTCCTGCACCTATTTTTTTAAATTTCTAAGTAAGATGAGATTGGTTTATCTTGGCATTATGTAGTGTGCAGACATATTGAATCAAAGGGCCTATTCATGTACTGTACTTTTCAATCATCCATTCTCGTGTGGGAGTATCCAAAGCAGTTTAAAAATAATGGGTAATTTAAGACAAGGGCTAGGCAGTGTTTGTTCTTCAAGAGGGTCGTTATTCCTTGGAACTCTCTTATTTGAAGAGCATTGGAAGCAAAGTCTTTGGAGGTTTTAAGGAAGGGCTGAATAGATTCTTTATAAGCGAGGGGGTGAAAGGTTACTGCAGGGAGACAGGAACACAACACTAGGATTCCGTGTACAGTGTGTTCTGAAAGTATTCAGATCCATTCACTTTTTCCACATTTTGTTACGTTACAGCCTTATTATAAAATAGATTAAATTAATTTATTTATCATCAATCTACACACAATATCCCATAATAAAAAATCTAGAACAGGCGTTTAGAAATTTTTGCAAAGTAATTAAAAATAAATAACTGAAATATCATATTTACATAAGTATTCAGACCCTTTACTCAGTACTTTATTGAGGCACCTTTGGTAGCAATTACAGCCTCAAGTCCTTTTGGGTATGGCTCTACAAGCTTGGCACCTGTATCTGGGTAATTTTTCCCATTCTTTTCTTCAGATCCTCTCAAGATCGGTCAGGTTGGATGGGGATGTCAATGCACAGCTATTTTCAGGTTCCTCCAGAGATGTTCGATCAGTCTCAAGTCTGGGCTCTGGCTGGGCCACTCAAGGACATTCACAGACTTGTCACAAAGCCACTCCTGCGTTGTCTTGGCTGTGTGCTTAGGGTTGTTGTCCTGTTGGAAGGCAAACCCAGGCCCGTATGAAGCTTTTCAAAAAGGGGGGTGGCATGACAGGATTACAAAAAACTTAATGTGAAATAATGTGTGCACTGCGCACATCACGAGCACGAAGCGTGAAGTCCCTCGATGCCAGGGTCCAGGAAGCTCAGGGGTTTTAGATATATTCTCTTGCATTCTGAGCCTTATTTTGGAGCATTTTTGCACCAAATTTAAGACCAATATTTCAGAAATTAACAGGATCTGAGAGGTAGCTTTTTCACACAAAGGGTGCTGGGTGTATGTAACGAGATGCCAGAGGAGGTAGTTAAGGCTGGGACTGTCCTAATGTTTAAGAGACATTTGGACACGTACATGGATAGGACAGATTTAGATGGATATGGGCCAAACGTTTGTGAGTGGGACTAGTTTAGATGGGACATGTTGGTCGGTGTGGGCAAGTTGGGCTGAAGGGCCTGTTTCCACACTGCATCATTCTATGACTAAAAAGTGAAGAAGAAAAATGTATGTAGATAAGTAGAGCATATTTGAACGAGGAGTGAAATGTTATTGCAGATAGAGGTTTATGAGTGGGAAGGAACATAGGAAAGGAGGGGGGAGAGTGGGCTTGGGCAGATGGGTGAAGGGAAAATAGTCGCAAAGTGCTGGAGTAACTCAGTGAGTCAGGCAGCAACTGCGGAGAATATGAATAGGCGACGTTTCACAGAGTGCTGGAGTAACTCAGCGGGTCATGCGGCATCTCTGGAGAACATGGATAGATTATATTTCGGGCCAAGACCATTCTTCAGTAATATTCATGGAGTGACATGCATAGACATTCCTGAATGTTACCCAAACCATCGTGAGCTACTTTGTTACGGTGCTTGCCCTCTCCTATAATGTCTCTGCTGCCTTGGGTGATGCAGGACAGGACCCAGGCTTTGGGGCATGTAGCGAAGCTGTTGCCGTCTGTCCCAGCCTGGTAAAAACCTTGATGGAGTGAATGTGGAGAGGATGTTTCCACTAGTGGGAGAGTCTAGGACCAGTGGCCACAGCCTCAGAATTAAAATACATTACTTTAGGAAGGAGATGAGCAGGAATTTCTTGTCAGAGGGGGGTGAACTGTGGAATTCATTGCCACATACAGCTGTGGAGGTCATCAATGGACATTTTTCATGAGGAGATTGATAGATTCTTGATTGATACGGGTGTCAGAGGTAATGGGGAGAAGGCAGGAGAATGGGTTTGAGAGGGAAAGATAGATAGAGTCATAGAGTGATACAGTGTGGAAACAGGCCCTTCGGCCCAGCATGTCCCATCTGCACTAGTCCCACCTGCCCACGTTTGATCCATATCCCTCCGAACCTGTCCTATCCATGTACCTGTCTAACTGTTTCTTAAATGTTGCGATAGTCCCTGCCTCAACTACCTCCTCTGGCAGTTTTTCCATACACCTACCACCCTTTGTGTGAAAAACATACCCCACAGATTCCTATTAAATCCTTTGCCCTTCACCTTAAACTTATGTCCTCTGCTCCTCGATTCACTTACTCTGGGCAAAAGACTCAACCATATCTATTTAAATCATGATTTTATACACCTCTATTAGATCATCCCTCATCCTCCTGTGCTCCATGAAATAGAGTCCCAGTCTACTAAACCTCTCCATATAGCCCAGACCCTCTAGTCCTGGCAACATCCTCGTAAATCTTCACTGTACCCTTTCCAGTTTGATGACCTCTTTCCTATAACATAGTGCCCAGAACTGAATACAATACTCTGAATGCGGCCTCACCAACTTCTTATGCACCTGCAACATGACCTCCCAACTTCTATACTCAGCCTGTCCTGCTGAGTTACTCCAGCACTCTGTGAAACGCCACAGAACAGGGCAAGATTAGCAAGTTTGCTGATGATACAGAAGTGAGTGGATTTTGCAGATAGTGAAGATGGTTGTGAAAGATTGCAGCAGGAGCTGGATCAATTAGCCAGGTGGGCAGAGAAATGGTTGATGGTTGCATGGTTCCTTGAAGGTCATGTCACAGGTATATCAGGTGGTCAAAAAGTATTTTGGCACTTTGGCCTTCATCAGTCAGAGTATTGAGTATAGAAGTTGGGAGTTCGATAAGACGTTGGTGAGACCGCATTTTGAATATTGTGTTCAGTTCTGGGCACCATGTTATAGGAAAGATGTCAAACTGAAAAGAGTACAGAGATCCCCATCCTGGATTATTCCAATCGGGGTTGTGTAGTCTGCAAACTTGAGAAGCTTGACAGAGGTGTCTGTGGAGATGCAGTCATTGGTGTGGCGAGAGTAGAGAGGAGGGGAGAGTATGCAACTTGCGGTGCTCCAATGCTGAGCGTTTGCGGGTCCGAGATATGCTTTCCTGCCTCACGTGCTGCTTCCTGTCGGTCAGAAAGCTGGTGATCCACCCACAGAGGGGTTCAGGCACAATCAACTCAAAAAGTTTGGAGCCTAGCAGCTCTGGCACAATGGTGTTGAATGCAGAGCTAAAATCAACAAGCAAAATCCTCGCATGGGTCCCCTGGCGGTCTAGGTGCTGGAGGATGAAGTGCAGGCCCAGATAGCCTGCGTCATCCACAGATCTATTGGTCTAATATGCATAATGCAGAGGGTCCAGCAGAGGGATTGTGATATTTTTCAGCTTGGCCAGCACAAGCCTTTCAACGGTCTTCATGACTACAGAGGTCAGTGCGACAAGCCTGTAGTCATTAAGACCAGTAATCCTTACCTTTTTGGGTACAGTGACAATAGTGGAGACTTTGAAGCAGGCAGGGTCAGTACATCTTTGTAGGGACTGGTTAAAAATGAGTATTTTGGTGTGAAGTGGTGATTGGAGTGGGATGGATGTAGAAGGGCTCAGTCTTTGCCGACTGAGGTCAGGCTGTGAGTGGGTGTGAAGTGTTGATTGGGGTGGGAAAGGGTCCACTCTTTTCTTACTGGAGTATTACCTTAAGTAGGTGTGAAGTGGTGAATGGGAAGGAGAGGGTGCAGGGTCCATTTTTTGCAGACTGGGGTCTGGCTGTGTTTGTTGGGGAGGGGGTACCAGGGTTACGTTTCTGATTTTCAAACCTGCAGTAAAACTCATTCAGGTAGTTAATCAGCTGACGATTGTCCAAAGAGCGGGGGGCTTTCCTCTTATAGCTGATGATTTCTTGCATGCCCTTCCAAACTGAAGAAGAGTCACTAGCTGAGAACTTGCTCCTCAACTTCTCAGAGTATCTTTCCTATGATTATGATTATGATCATTATGAGTATGATTCCTCTTCTCAGCTCTTTATGGATTAGGCTATCTTTTAACTCTTTAACAATTAGGCTATCGGCTTGACGCATATTTTCCCCCACCCCCCCCGATCTCGAAATGGAAATGTTACATCTGTATATAATGATCCCATTAAAATGGATATTTATGTCACAAACTATGGAATCCATATTTTTCAGTATTGTTATCAAGGAAAAGAAAGCAGTTCCAATTGTTTGATACTATTTGATATTGTTTAATATTATTCATATGGAGGAGAAATATAATAGCTCTAAAACCTAAATTAATGTTGCAATCTCACTAAAGATAATCCCCCTTTCCCTCTCCCCTCCCCAATTTCTCTCTCCCCTCCCTTACCCTCTCTCTCTCCCCCTCCCCCTCTCACATCCCCCTCCTCTTTCTGCCCGGGGGGGGCAAAGATGAAGGTGGCACGGGCCCAGTAAGGGCCCAGCGGGCGGGGGGGATGAAGGTGGCGTGGGCCCAGGAGGGGTGACGTGGGCCCAGTGGGGGTCAGCAGGGGTGGCGTGGGACCAGCAGGGGTGGCGTGGGACCAGTGGCGGTGGCGTGGGCAGGAGATGGCTTGGGCCCCGGCGGCGGGGGATGCGAGGGGAGCGGGCCTTGCCGCAGCGGTGTCTGGTGTTGGGGTTACAGCCGCTGGGTTCAGATTCAGCCACTCCCGCCCGACGACGGGAGAACGGAGAACTGGTCATTTCCAAAGTGGAAACACAGATTTATTTTATTTTATTTTTTTTTATTTTTTCTTACTCTGGGGTGAAAAAGGGGGGGGGGGTGTGATCGCACCCAACGCACCTCCCCTTTGGACAGCCATGGAACCTCCACCCCAGTCTAAGGTCCAGAATGCTCTGGAGCAGGTTTCCATCAAGGATCTCTCTGTACTTTACTCCGTTCATCTTTCCCTCGATCCTGACTAGTCTCCCAGTTCCTGCCGCTGAAAAACATCCCCACAACATGATGCTGCTACCACCATGCTTCACAGTAGGTATGGTATTGGCCAGGTGATGAGCGGTGCCTGGTTTCCTCCAGACGTGACGCTTGGCATTCAGGTCAAAGAGTTCAATCTTGGATTCATCAGACCAGAGAATCTTGTTTCTCATGCCTTTTGGCAAACTCGAAGCGGACTGTCATGTGCCTTTTACTGAGGAGTGGCTTCCATCTGGCCACTCTACGATAAAGGTCTGATTGGTGGAGTGCTGCAGATATAGTTGTCCTTCTGGAAGGTTCTCCCATCTCCACAGAAGAACTCTGGAACTCTGTCAGTGACCATCGGGTTCTTGGTCACCTCCCTGACCAAGGCCCTTTCCCCCAATTGCTCAGTTTGGCCAGGCGGCCAGCTCTATGAAGAGTCCGGGTGGTTCCAAAGTTCTTCTATTTAAGAATGACGGAAGCCACTGTGCTCTTCGGGACCTGCAATGCTGCAGAAATTGTTTTATACCCTTCTCCAGATCTGTGTCTCGAAACAATCCTGTCTTGGAGGTAAACGGAAAATTCCTTTGTCTTCATGGCTTGGTTTTTGCTCTGACATGCACTGTCAACTGTTGGACCTTATATAGACAGATGTATGCCTTTCCAAATCATGTCTAAACAATTTAATTATAGGCGACAGATAGCACAATGGGCTAAGAGTTCGGCTGGCGACCGGAAGGTAGCCGGTTCAAATCCCGCTTGGAGTGCATACTGTCGTTGTGTCCTTGGGCAAGACACTTCACCCACCTTTGCCTGTAATGGAATGTAATTACGGCGGCAGGCGCGGGCACACCGCGACGCCCTGTGTCTCCCTTTCAAGGGAGATGCTAAAAATGCATTTCGTTGTCTCTGTACTGTACACTGACAATGACAATAAATTGAATCATTTCATTTCATTTTTCATTTTTTTAATTTACAACTGGTGCACTCCAATCAAGTTGTAGAAACATCTCAAAGATAATCAATGGAAACAGGTTGAACCCAAGCTCAATTTTGAGTGTCATAGCAAAGGGTTCGAATACTTATGTAAATGTGATATTTCAATTATTTATTTGTAATTTCTTTGCAAATTTTTCTAAACATCTGTTTTCGCTTCTTTATTCTGGGGTATTTTGTGTAGATTGATGATTAAAAAAAAATGTTTTAATCCATTTTAAAATAAGGCTGTAATGTAACAAAATGTGGAAAAAGTGAATGGGTCTGAATACTTTCTGAGTGCACTGCAGCTTGAACTGGAGATTATTTAGTTTGCTCAAGGCAGGTTTGATGCTGACCTTATTTCTTCCAGGGGAGAGTAGAATTATCTGATGCCATTGCTGCTCTAATAATACTCCACTAGTTATGTTGCCATGGATCCTGGTGCAGAGTGAAGAAGATTATGGCTCAGATTGTGTCTTGTTGACTTGATGGATTGATGCATCAGTCATAGGTAGGCCGATAATCAGATAAGCATTTAGGGTGGTACTGTGGCACAGTGTAGAGTTGCTGGCTTATAGCATCAGACACCCGGGTTTCAACCTGACTAAGGGTTCTGTGTGTACGGAGTTTGTACGTTCTCCTTGTGACCGCGTGGGTTTTCTCCAGGTACTCTGGTTTTCACCCGCACTCCAAAGACATGCAGGTTTGTAGGTTAAATGGCTTTGGTAAAAATTGTAAATTGTCCCTACTGTGTAGGATAGTGTTAGTGTACAGGGTGATCTATGGTCAGAGTGGACTCGGTTAGCCAAAGGGCCTGTTTCTGTGCTGTATCTCAAAAGTTTGGTCTAAAATGTCAAGTAAATTAAATTTAAACTAAAAGCTAAATACGAATTATTTAAAGATGAAAGTTTTGTGATTCTATTGTTATTTTGCCAAAGGAAATTCTGTTTTAGAGCTTTGGATAATTTATTTTTCATTATCGCTTAGTGATCTTGAAGTGATGTGGCAGGAGTTTATTTTACTTCGGAGTCACGTGAGTGACTACGTGAAGAACCCCACCAGGACGCATGCGTGACATATCGCTACACGCATTGCAATGAGTCACAGCAGGGGGAACAACATTCCCCTTAGCGGCAGAATTTGAAAGCCGGGAACAGCAGGTAAGGAGACTCTGTGTTCTTTCCACTTACCTTACAGGTGGAGACATGGACCAGATCCACGACGGCTGCGAAAAGCTGGCGGGGAGAACCGTGGAGTTGCGGGCAGCCGGCAGCAGCAGCCAATGGCATGCCAATCTCCCGTAATGGGAACAGCTGTGCTCGACTTCGCTCCCGCACCGGCAAAAAACTAACAGAGTCGTTGACTCCGATGAGTCCGACTCTGAATAGCTGCGAGCGGCCAGTGCCCATGAGCATTGGGGCCGGTTGGAGCGGCTTCAGGAGCAGCCGCGAGCGGCCAGTGCCCATGCGCATTGGAGCCGGTTGGAGCGGCTGGGAGCGGGGAACAAGAGCAGAAGCGACGGCCAGTGCCCGTGAGCATTGGAGCTGGTTGGAGCGGCTGCTGGAGGAAATACTCCAAAGTGGCAGGCTCCGGGAGATGGAGGCTAGCCACAGTGGGCAGTTAGTAAGCCCCACAGCAGTACCTCTTGTGGGGCTGCACAGTGTTTCTCCCTCATCAGAGGGGAGCACGGAAGGTCAATTCTGGGCTGACCCTGAAGCGGGGAGTGATCAACATACCCCTAGTATGCCTGGGGTGAAAGAAAACATGTTGGATATGGTGTCCCAGTTTATCCAACCCGACCAAACTGGCCTAAACCTGGAACCGAAAATAGCGGCAAGCATTGACTACATGTCTTTTAACCAACTACAGGGACAGGCATTATCGGACACCACGGCACGGCACTTACCACCAGGGAACTGCAAGTCGCTAAATGTTCCCAGTGTCAACCAGTGCATCTGGAAACATGTCGGGGCATCAATTAGAACCAGGGGACTTAAAAATACAGAAAGTCCTAAAAGTCCTAACAGCAGGAATTACGGCTTTTGGTCGCACATTGAATGAGCAAAACATGACCCTAGACCACCAAGCTGCACTGGCTTTACTCTGCAACTCACAATACGAGTTAAACAATATTAGGAAAAGTGCTATCCAACTGGCTTTAGACCCCAAATTTACAGGCATCTGCAAACCTGGAACCTCCAAACCATCAATGCTACTATTTGGAGGGGATTTATCAAAACAAGTCAAAGAACTTGACGAAGAGGCGAAAACCCTGGGGCTCATAAAAGCAGCATCCAAAAGCTACTACGGCCATAAACATCACCCGTACACACCCACCAGTCGGCCAAGGCCAACTGGAGAAAGCGCAAAAACCAGGAACACCCAACATCGGTCTCTTTTAGGCCATGGCCCAGACCGACCTTCCTGGAAAATGCGCAAGCCCTCAACACCAACCCAACTACAGACCCAGACAACGGCGCCTCAACGTCCACGGAGGAAGCCGAAGAAGTAACACACCTACCACTAGTAACCATGGAGGTAGGTGGGTCTGGTTCCTTAAGAATTAAAGGGAGCATGGAAGTTGGTGGGAGATTACGATATTATTTGGATGCATGGAATAAGTTAACTATCGACACTTATATTCTAAGCAGCATCCAGGGTTATACCATAGAATTTATACAAAAACATAACCCTCCAGTTCAGCATGTACCGAACCGAATGTTCGTGCTCACAGGCATAGAAAAATCTAAAGCACATGCTGAATTACAGTGCCTATATAAAAAAGGAGTAATTGAGAAAACCCAACACGAATCACAGGAATTTGTGTCCAACATCTTTATAAAAAACAAGAAAGATGGTGGTTGCCGCATCATCATCGATTTGACTACTTTGAATACCTTTGTACAATATATTCATTTCAAGATGGAAACCTTTGTTACTGCTAAGCAATTTATTTCCGACGGCTACTACATGGCAAGCATCGATTTAAAAAGATGCTTACTATACAGTACCCACAAGAGGTGACCACAGATGTTATTTAAAATTCAACTGGATGGGTCACCCATGGCAATACAGGGCACTACCTAATGATCTAACATCAGTTCCCAGGCTGTTCACAAAAATTTTGAAACCAGCCCTAACGTTACTGCAGAAACAAAAACACATGGTATTGGCATATCTGGATGACATACTTATTGTTGGCAAAACTTTGGAATTGGCTAAACAAGCGGTAACAGCCACAAAACAATTGTTTGAAAAACTGGGGTTTATCATCCATCCAGTTAAGTCTAAATTAACGCCTTCAACAAAAATAGATTATGTGGGGTTCACCATTAACTCAGTTCTCATGTCAGTGACTTTGCCGAAAGAAAAGGTTACAGCCTTAATAGAGGCTTGTAGCGAAATCATTGACATCATCAAACCATCCATTAGACTGGTAGCTAGAATAATTGGGAATAGTGGCTGCATTTCCAGCCACACAATTCGAACCTTTACACTATCGAAATTTACAGAGAGCAAAAATAAGAGCACTCAAAATTAATGGTGGCCATTTTGATAGACCAATAAAGCTACCAACAGAGGCCACAATGGAACTAAAATGGTGGGAACATAACATCAGGTATTGTTCAAATCCAATAATTATCAGCAACCCGTCTATAGTACTACAAACTGATGCCAATGCACTTGGGGTTGGGGTGCTACCAATTCCATCTCCAGCTGTGGAGGGAGATGGAATGCATAGGAGGCATCATTATTACAAACACTGGGCATAAACTACCTGGAAATGTTAAGTGCATTCCATGGCCTTAAGTCATATTGTTCTGGGTTAAATCACCAGCATGTTAGACTACAAATTGACATAGCATATATCAACCATATGGGTGGAAACAAATCGACATCATGTGACAATCTGGTCAACACAATGGTGCATCCAGAGAGATATTTGGATATCATCTACCTACTTACCAGGTAAACTAAATTTAGTGGCAGACACCAGGTCACGCAAATTCAATGAAAACACTGAATGGATGTTGGATAAAAATGTATTTGCATGGTATGGAACACCAGATATCGATCATTTCACATCCAGGCTCAATCACCAGTTATCAAATTATGTTTCATGGGAACCAGATCCTGGGGCAATGGCAACAGATGCATTTTCGCTACATTGGGGGAAATTGTTTATTTATGCATTCCCTCCTTTCTGCCTCATCAGTCGGGTATTAAGGAAAATACAGCAAGACTCTGCGTCTGGTATTTTGATAGTACCCGATTGGCCTACTCAACCATGGTTCCACGTGATACTAGACATGGTATTAGAACCATGCATCACCATCCATCATAGACCTAATTTACTGGTCCATCCAGTAACAAAGGAAAGATCACCCACAGATCTATGAACATCCCGTCTGTTCTGGAATTCCTGGCAAGCCTCCATTACAATGAGAGGCTCAGTCATAGTGCCATCAACTGCACCAGAAGTGCTCTGTCAACATACCTGTGGCAAGGAACAGAGCGGCATTCTGTTGGGACACACCCTGGTAACCAAACTCATCAGGGGTATTTTAATGTTAATCCCCCAAGAACCAGGTACTCCCAAATACAAGTTTGATCGTTATTTTATGAGGATTAACGTTGAGGGATTACGTGCCCTCTGCTCCCACCCTTGATCATATACTCAACTGGTATCTCTTCTCTAATCTTACTATGTTTAGTCATTACAGTTATCTGTGATTTCACACGGCTGCTTTGAAGAATGATACGCATGCGTCCTGGCGGGGTTCTTCTCGTAATCCCTCAACGTTACTCCTCATAAAATAACGATCAAACTTCAAACTGGTAAGTTCTCGTTTAATCTTACTATTCTACTCTGCAAAACTTCCAGTGGGGAATATAGCTCCAAGGGAATGTAATGGGCTTGTCCCACAGGCGCGATTTTTCAGCGGACTGCTGACTGTCAAGTTGCCGGCAGTCGCCTGAAAAACCGGCAACTGTAATGGCGACTATCAGAGTGGAACACACACACACACACAAACACATTGCTTCCTTCACCAGCCATTATGCAGGGCAAATGGGGGGAGCGCTGTCTAAAAAATTCACATGGTGCAAAGCCAAGGTGATACAGACACACGCCGCGATGAACAGGAAGGTTGGCGCTGTAATTAAGATGGCTAGCACAGTGTACGGTAAATCCTTTAAAAGAGAGGGGGAAGAGGGGAGGAAGAAAGGGGGAGGAGGAGGGGAGGAGGAGAAGGGGGAGAAGGGGGGAGGAGAAGGGGGGGGAGGGGGGAGAGAAGGGGGGAGAGAAGGGGGGAGAGAAGGGGTGGAGACAACTTTTAATAAGCTTGAGATACATGGCTGTGAAGCTTGGTGGAAATTTAACATTACCGGTCGGTTATCCTAGGTTCTGAAAACTATTGCTAATTTTTTTTTCTGAATGAGTCAATGAAATTCATCAGTCAACACCGGCTACAACCTACGAGAACCTCCGAGAAACTTCGATCTCCTGGCAACCCACTAGGACCTCCTGGCGACCAACACTTGGTACACCAGTCATTGAAAGTAGGCATGCAGGTGCAGCAGGCAGTGAAGAAAGCGAATAGAAACATAGAAACATAGAAATTAGGTGCAGGAGTAGGCCATTCGGCCCTTCGAGCCTGCACCGCCATTCAATATGATCATGGCTGATCATCCAACTCAGTATCCCGTACCTGCCTTCTCTCCATACCCCCTGATCCCCTTAGCCACAAGGGCCACATCTAACTCCCTCTTAAATATAGCCAATGAACTGGCCTCAACTACCCTCTGTGGCAGAGAATTCCAGAGATTCACCACTCTCTGTGTGAAAAAAGTTCTTCTCATCTCGGTTTTAAAGGATTTCCCCATTATCCTTAAGCTGTGACCCCTTGTCCTGGACTTCCCTAACATCGGGAACAATCTTCCTGCATCTAGCCTGTCCAACCCCTTAAGAATTTTGTAAGTTTCTATAAGATCCCCTCTCAATCTTCTAAATTCTAGAGAGTATAAACCAAGTCTATCCAGTCTTTCTTCATAAGACAGTCCTGACATCCCATGGTATGTTAGCATTCATAGCAAAAGGATTTGAGTATAGGAGCAGGAAGGTTCTACTGCAGTTGTACAGGGTCTTGGATGGGACCACACCTGGAGTATTGTATACAGGTTTGGTCTCCTAATCTGAGGAAATACATTCTCGCCATAGAGGGAGTACAGAGAAGGTTCACCAGACTGATTCCTGGAATGTCAGGACTTTTTATATGAAGAAAGACTGGATAGACTCGGCTTGCACTCGCTAGAATTTAGAAGATTGAGGGGGGATCTTATAGAAACTTACAAAATTCTTAAGGGGTTGGACAGGCTAGAAGCAGGAAGATTGTTCCTGATGTTGGGGAAGTCCAGAACAAGGGGTCACAGTTTAAGGATAAGGGGGAAGTCATTTAGTACCAGAATGAGAAAAAAAAAATTCACACAGAGAGTGGTGAATCTGTGGAATTCTCTGCCACAGAAGATAGTTGAGGCCAGTTCATTGGCTATATTTAAGAGGGAGTTAGATGTGGCCCTTGTGGCTAAAGGGATCAGGGGGTATGGAGAGAAGCCAGGTACAGGATTCTGAGCTGCATGATCAGCCATGATCATATTGAATGGCGGTGCAGGGTCGAAGGACCGAATGGCCTACTCCTGCACCTATTTTCTATGTTTCTATGTTTCTATGTTTTCATGAAGGAATTTTGGAACAACATTTGATCATCTGGGTACAGTGTAAGATTTGTTTCTTTCGACTGGGAGATTCATTCCCAAATCCTATTACAATGTTCCAAGTTGCATAATTCTATCCAGGCTACCTTGGTAATTTTGCTACAAATGAAGGTGATTATTCCAACAGAATGTACATATAATGAGAACTTAGTTCCCATTCCGGTCTCAGTAAAATGAACTAAGATAATAAGGAATAAAATAATCATGGGTTTGCATTACCGTGAAAGAACAATTCCGATATTCAGGAGTGAAATATTCAAACATTGCTGCAGACCATTACACTCAGCCCAATCCAAGCCTCCAGAGATGTTCTTTAGAGCTGCAGAGAAGGATTTTGAGATTAGTTTGCACCACAGGCTGGCCTGCTAAAAGCACAAGTTTCTGTTGCAATGATTGAAATAACTCTGTTCATGGTCGATGTGACAGGATCAACAGCAGGTCTAAAAGACAGACACTGCTCATGCGGCAGTCTGATTCTCCCTCAGATTTATGCAGTCATAGAGTGATACAGCAAAGAAATAGGTCATTCAGCCCCCATCCGTCCCTGCAACCAAGATGCCTATCTAAGCGAGATGTGTAGGACAGAACTGCAGATGCTGATTTAAACCGAAGATAGACACAGAAAGCTGGAGTAGGTGACGTTTCGGTCGAGACCCTTCTTCAGACTGAAGAAGTCTGAAATCCTCTTGTTTACCATTTCCAAAAACTGTAAAGTGTTTGGGAGCATGATTTCCCATCCAAAAATCTGTTCTGACTATTCCTAATTAGTCCCTGTCTATTCAAATACTGGTAAATCCTTTCCCCATAGAATCACTCCAGTATCTTAACCAGCATTCATGTCAGGCTCGCTGGCCTGTAGTTCCCTTGGTTCTACTTGCTTCTCTTCTTAAAAAACAGTATAACATTAGCTTCCCTCCAGTCTTCTGGAACTGCACTTGTTTTCTAATGATGAAGAAAATATATGGGCAAAGGTCTCTGCAACTTCTTCCATAGCTTCCCACAAAGTCCAACGATGCACTTTGTCAGGCCATGGGGATGTATCCTCCATAATATGCTTTTAGTCTGCCAATACCTTTTTTTCGGTAATTTGTATATGGTCCAAACCATCATACCTCTTTTGCTTCAATACCTGAGCTTTTGTGAGTCTCCACAGTGAAAATGATGAGATATTAATTAAAAATGCAGGTTAATTTACTTTCAGGATACAGCGTGGAAACAGACTCTTCGTCCCACCAAGATTACAATGACCTGCGATCACCACGACATTAGTTCTATATTGCACACCCGGGACAATTTATAGAAGTGAAGTAACCAACAAACCTGCATGTCTGTGCAATGTGGGATGAAATCAGAACACCTGGAGGAAACCCACATGGTCACATGGAAAATGTCCAAACTCCGCATGGACAGCATCAAACCCAGGTCTCTAGTACTGTATGGGAGCAACTCTACCACTGCACCACTGTGCCACTCTGAATCTCACCTATCTCCTGTGTTACAGGCCCTGTCCCACCTACTTGACCTTGGCACGCAAATTACGCAACCTCGTCATCGCGTTGTGGCACACGGGCATCGTATGGCCACGCGGGGCCGGTCCCACTGAGAAACGCGGCCCCTCCGGAGTTGTGGAGTTGTGGAGTTGTGCGCAGTATCGCCGAAATTTTGTAGCAAACTAAATCTTCACGCGCCACCGGCCTGTCGCGTAACCGAAGGCCAAAGTGGAACAGGCCCAAGACCCTGGCGCGACGCAATGTCTCACCTCCAACAGCAGCAGCAGCAGGAAAACGATCGCCGAACTCGGCCTGGGGCTCACGGTCGTTGCGGATCCGGTCCGCCCCCACTTCTAATCCCAGAGCAGGGCCAACGAAAATTGAAGATATACACAAAATGCAGGAGTAACTCAGTGGGACCGGCAGCATCTCTGGAGAGAAGGAATGGATGACGTTTCGGGTCAAGTCCTTACTTTCAGACTAAAGAAGGGTCTCGACCCGAAACATCACCCATTGCTTCTCTCCAGAGAGCTGCCGGTCCCGCTGAGTTACTCCTGCATTTTGTGTCCATCTTCAAATGACGTCACACGCTCCAGTCGGCTATGTGGGCGCATGAAGTCGCGAGTGACCTTCGCGGGACCGTCGCGCCTCAACGCGACCACAAGGTCGCGTAATTAGCGTGTCATGGACACGTAAGTGGGACAGGGGCTTAACTCTTAACATATCAGTAGAAACTCAAGATTTTCTTTTACCTCACCTGCCAGTTCACATTTCATGCCATTTTGTCCTTCTGCTTTCTCTCTTCTTGTTACACAAACACTTATACCCGTCGTTGGATTTGCTTTGGCCCGCCTGCATAAATGTGGCCAGAGTCCATGTTTTTTGAATGCAGTGTTTAAGGTCCTCTTTATAAATCTATTAAAGTCTTTTCCAGCATACATAAATTGTTCATTGAGGAAGCCTCAAGGGCCCACTGTTTCCTTGCCTTCTCTTCCAGCCTTGATATTTGTCATTCTTTTGTGTTCAGCGAAGCGATTCTACTAGCTTTGAAATTTTTGTTACATGATGCCTTAAACCGTTAAACACTTTGTATGAGAAAAACAATTCAATTTAGTTGAGGGGGAAGACAATCATCAAGGTTATTGACTGAAGCTGGGTGAAAAGGATACTACATTTTTTTCTGAACTCTCATTACATCAAGAGTAGTTACCACTAAATTACTTTTTAATTGCATTATTGCACAATGGCTAAAACAGCAATTAAGCTATTTATTAGGGATGGACTCAATTAAAATAACCTAAGGTACTATTCTCCACAATTTTATGAACCATAATTAAAAGTGCTTTACTGTTCTTGAAACAGCTTTCAATTTTTCCTGCATTGAATGCTTTACTCTAACTATATTTTCAGCTCAGTGTGCAATGGTTGTATTCAATGCAACTTTAAGGAGTCACAAACATTTAATGTGGCTTCAATGGAAAGATGATTTGAACCCATTTTACAGGGGAAAGATGATATGAGCCCATTTCAAAAAGAGTATAGAAACAGGCTCACTGAGCCCACGCAATTACACTAATCCTACAATAACCCCAATTTACTCTCTTTGAATTTGCATCTATTCGCCCAACATTTTACTACTCACCTTTCCAAATTAAAAAATCTAAATGTTGTAATATCTTATTCATAAGATAAAGCAATTTTTAAAATAGTTTTTCATGGCAATTCAACATTTGTTGTCCATGTCTCACTGCTCTTGAGAAGGTTATGGTGAACCACTGCAGCTTTTCCAACAGTGTCAATGGGAAAGGAGTTCCAAGATTTAAATGCAGTCATAAAACTGAAGAACTTAAAACTAGTCTTCTTATTAAATTGAATGATAGAAAGTAAAAAGGGTATTGCATGTATCCAAATGTGGATGTTTTCTACTGGGAAACCTTAATTTCTTGTTTGAACCTCTCCAAATAGTTTTCCATCCCTATTAAGTCATTTTGACCCCAAAGGATATTTCTCAACCACTTGCTTCTCTTATTCAGATCATCCAGACACAAAGCCTCACTCATTTCAAAAATAGACACACAATCCTGGCATAACTCAATGGGTCAGGCAACATCCCTGGAGAAAATGGATAGGTGACGTTTTGGGTCAGGACTCTTCTTCAATTTTCTACAGAGGTGCTGCCAGACCCGCTGGTTTAAACCAGCATCTGCCATTCCTTTTTTATCATTACATTTTATCACATATTCTATATGTATTGTGTTAGTATTCAGTTTTCACCCTGTACCATCTTTTTGATTAATTCCTCGACAGTTCACTGCTCAGTTTATCACAGTGGCACAGCTGGTAGAGCTGCTGCCTCACAGCGCCAGGGACCTAGGTTCAAATCTGACTTCAGGTGCTGTGTGTGTAGAGTTTACACGTTCTCTCTGTAACCATGTGGGCTGCCTCCGGGTAATTGCCCTGAGCGTGCAGGGAGTGGGTGCGAAAGTTGGATAACATGGAACAAGTGGGAATGGGTGATCGATGGTCGGAGTGGATTTGATGGGCCAAAGGGCCTGTTTCCATGTATCTCTAAGAATAACCTCAGCACCAAATCCCTAATACTTTGGGAAGATCAAAGTCACTCTCTTTGGGCCTTGCACTATATCTTCATTTCCACTATCTGACTCTGAACTGGACTATTAGTCATAGAGTCATATAGTCATAGAGTGATACAGCGTGGAAACAGGCCCTTTGGCCCAATATGTCCACACCAACCAACATGTCCCCACTGCACTAGTCCCACCTGCCTGTGTTTGGTTTATATCCCTCCAAACCTGTCCTATCCATGTACCTGTTTAACTGTTCCTTAAATGTTGGGATTGTCCCTGCCTCAACTACCTCCTCTAGCAGTTTGTTCCATACACTCACCACCCTTTGTGTGAAAATGTTACCTCTCCGATTCCTATTAAATCTTTTCACCTTAAACCTATGTCCTCTGGTCCTCGATTCCAGCTTGACAGCATCTTTCCTATAACATGGTGCATGGTAACATATTGACAAGCTTCTTTAACCCTGAACTGTCATTCTGATAGCAATGTTGCTCAATGAGCTTCCATTGTAATCCCAATTGTCTCTATCTGCCACTGGAATAAAAACATAAGAAATAAGAGCGAGTGGTGGTGGTTTGTTCCTAATGCCTGCTCAGCAATTCAACAAGATCATGATTGATCATTTACTTCCATTCCACCTCCCTAAATCGGTTGCATCTCCATATCCCTCTAATATCCAGAAATGTATCCATCTCAGTTTTAAAGAAAATCAATGACTGAGCCTCCAGAGCTCTTTGGGCTGGAGAAATCCAAAGATTCATTCCCCTCTGAGTGATTGCATTTCTATACATTTCAATCCTAAATGACATCACTTTTATTTTGAAACTGTGACCCTCGAGTTCCTCCTTGTATCTACCCTGTTAAGCCCTCTAAGAATTTTGTATGTTTCATGAGATCTCCGCTCATTCTGCTCAAAACTCTTTACCAGGCTTTTATCATCAGAAGTGATCTTCAGAATCATTTATCATCTTCCCCCTCACAAGACGGCTTCATTTAACGTAACTCGCACCAAGTTCTAAAATGATGCTACCAGTTTAATCAAGGGCGAGCCTCACCCAGACACTCCCTCGTCTCCTCACTCCCATCAGGCAAGAGGTACAGAAGTGTGAAAACGCACACCTCCAGATTCAGGGACAGTTTCTTCCTAGCTGATATCAGGCAACTGAACCATCCTATCACCAACTAGAGAGCGGTCCTGAGCTACTAACCACTTCATTGGAGACTCTCGGACTATCTTTAATTGAACTTTACTGTCTTTACCCTGCACTAAACGTCATTCCCTTATCATGTATCTGTAAACTGTGGACGGCTTGATTGTAATCATGCAACATAAGCTTTTCATTGTACATTGGTACATATTACAATAAACTAAACTAAAACATAATTCAACTGGAGGCTTCACCTCTGGGTAGCATGGTGGCATAGCACTGGAGCTACTGCCTTACAGCGCCAGAGACCCAGGTTCAATCCTGACTACGAGTGCTTGTGTGCACGGAGTTTGTACGTTCTCCCTGTGACCTATGTGGGCTTTCCCCAGGAGCTCCAATTTCCTCTCACACTTCAAAGGCATACAGGTTTGTAGGCTGATTGACTTGGTATAATTGTTTATTTGCAATTTGCAAGTGTTTATTGGATAATGCTAGTGTATGGTTGATCGCTGGTGAGCGAGGGCTCGGTGTGCCGAAACATCTGTCTCCGTGCAGTATCTCTAAACTCAAAAAACTAAACTAAACAAACTCTGTGCTTGCGAACTATAAAATGTTTGCAAGCACATGTTTGGCTCGCTGCCAAAAAGGTGGAATAAATTCAGTACTTGTCACCAGTTATCACTCTAAAACGGACCTGCAGTCCATCGCCACCAGTCAGTTTAAAGGGAGATATATGCAGCCTCTCTGCAGCTGGTCAACAGCAGTCAGCATCTAAACTCTAAGCTCCATACATGGGAACTGGTCCACAGAATGCCTACAACAGTAACTCACATTATAAAGAGACATGTACAGACATGCTTATATATTTTGTGTATACTGAAATCTGAAGGTAGAAAACAAAGTGCTGGAGGAACTGTGCATCTGTGGAGTGAAGTGAACCCTTTCAGGGTCAGGACCTTCTTCAGGCTGAAACATCATCTGACCATTGCATCTCCTCAGATGCTGTTTGATCCTCTGAATACCTTGCAGTCTCTTGTGTCTCATTCTTTGAAGCAGGCATGATAATTTGAGAAGGTGGCTGATATCATCCACTATAATACACAGGTTGAAGTATTGATCCAATTCAAGGCATGACACTTTAGAACAGATATTGAAGTCTTGGTGAAACTGCAATTGAAATTTACCAAAAGGTAGTGCGCACACTAATAACAGAAAGAAAAAATAATTTTGCTGATGACTCCACAATCCTGTTTTTTATCTTGGGTTTTGAAATAGTAGCTGGGTAAATGCCAACAAAAAGTGGGAATAAATCCGTTTCAAAGTGTCCAAGACTTCTATTAGATTCTTCAATGTGAACAGCAAATATCAGAAATTCAGGTAAAAACACAATATTGAATTTGTTGGCACTGCTGAGCTGCCCGTATTCATCCTTCACCCACCCAATTGTGTCTGCACTTTCCTCCAAAAATTCCCTTGACGTAAATGTTCTTGCAGAATCCATCCTGTTCCTTCTATTCAATGGCACAACATAAACCCATCGGCTGGTGAAGCCAAAACAAGCTACAAAAACGCTAATATTAACATGTTGCGAAGCTGTACCCACGATTTCATCCAGCTACTGAAACTCAATCTTGCTGTCTGTCTTGATGTCTGTTGTTGTTTCACACATTCAGAAATATTTGAAGGATTTGGACGCACATAGTCTCTTGCACAGAGTGGGGCAACTCTGCTAGAAGGGGGAAAGATTTTATAACAGTCTGAGGGGTAACTTTTTCACGCAAAGAGTTTTGGTTGTATGGAATGAGCTGCTGGAGGTAGTTGAGGCACAGAAAATCGCAATGTTTAAAGAGCAATAAGGTGCAAGGATAGGACAGGTTTAGATGGATATGGGCCAAATGCAGGCAAGCATAGAAGGGACATATGGGTTGGTGTTGACAAGTTGGGCAGCAAAGCCTATTTCGACACGTTATGACTGTATGACTCTAAAACATTTTAAAAATAAAAATTTGGTGTCTTGGAAGCAGATTCATCAGCACATGCTGGGGAATTGTAAGGAGTTCCTGATTCACAGCTGGACTCCAAAGAGGGAGCACAGTCAGCAAAGGCCAAGTAAACATCTGTCAGGAAGTTCAGAACTGAGTTTGGATGGGAATCCTGCAATTTCTGACACCTATGCAGCTTCATGCGGAACGGTGCAAAATTTTCAAATATCGTAGGAATTGCGGAATTTGGCTTGAGGAGTACATAATGGAATGGTGGAAATAACATGGGAGAGGAAGGCATGGTCATACAGTAGGCTTGTCTTGGTACAAGTCTTCAACTGGGGAGCTGAATCAATGAGCTTCTGGCTTCATTCCCTTTGAATAGTTTAGTTCAGTTTAGTATAGTTTAAAAACCACTCGGGGCAATGTGTGATGGCAGCGTCTGCCTACAGTCTGTCTGTTTTTTCATCTTTTTGTTATTTTTAGTCTGTTTAAATAATTATGTTTTGGATGTTTCTTAGTATTTTTATGTGGGGGAGGGGGGGAAGGTTAAAGGGAGACCGTTTCTCAGTAACTTCCTGGCGAGGATGCTTCTTTTTTCCAAGTCGCATTTTGCCCCCCCCCCACGACCTACCAACTGGATTGGCGCGGCCTTTCCTGCTGGAGACCGACCAGAGATTCAGCAGCGACGCAGCGCTAGATTCATAGCGGAGCGGGCGATGCCTTACCTGGGATCGCCGTTTGAAGTCCCGGAGGGTTGAGCCTGTTGCTTCAATATCGTGGAACTGTGGTTTGTGGAGCTTCCAGCCACGGGTGGTGCTGACTTCAATGTCGCGGAGTCCTGGGATCCCTTTGCCGAGGGCGGCTAGTGTGAATCTCTGCCCAGCTCGACCTGTGGACTTCAGGAGCCACGGTCTCTGGTAAGAAATGGCCGATTTGGAAGTCCAAGCTGCTGAGAGTGTTCTTCCGTTCCGACGTTGGAGCTCCATCATCTCGGCGAGAGGGCCTGAACATCGGGCCGCCATTGCGGTGACTGCGGAGGGCTCGGGAGGCCCCGACCACAGGTGAACAACAAAGAGGAGGATGACTGAACTTTGGTGCCTTCCCTCACAGTGGGAAACTTTTATTCCGCTGTGTGAGGATGTTTATGTTAAAGTCTATCGTGTGTTGTGTTCTTTTTTATTCGTATGGCTGTATCGTAACCCCAAATTTCACTGCATGTGACAATAAATGTAAACTTGAACTTGGACTTGTAGAGTTTAGTTTAGTTCAGTTTAGTGATACACATGTGGAAACAGGCCGTTTGGCCTACTGGTTCGCACCAAATAGCGATCAATTTACAGAAGCCAGTTAACCTACATACCTGCACATCTTTAGAGTATGGGATGAAACCAGAGCACCCGGAGAAAACCCACTGGATCACAGGGAGAATGTACAAACTTCATACAGACAGCACCCGTAGTCAGGTTCGAACCCGGGTCTCAGGTGCTGTAAGGAATTAATTCCACTGCGGTTATGGTGAGAAGACAGGAGAATCCGGTTAGGATGGAGAGATAGATCAGCCATGATTGAAGGGCGGAGTAGACTTGATGGGCCAAATGGCCTCATTCTGCTCCTGTCACTGTGCTGCCCTAAACTCTCCAACAAGTTAGCTGATTCACTCCTCTAGTCTGGAACAGTTTTAGCTGGTACACTGACATGAAAACAATCTTCTGTTCAATTTCGCCAAACACAGCCTGACATATTGTCCAGCACCTTTAGATTTTATCTCAAAACATTTGCAGTTGCACTGAGCGAGGACAACCCTTGAAGAATTGTTTTTTCCTTGTATTTCTAAGCTCTCTAAGTAAGAAAACACAACATTGTTTGTAACGTCTGATTAGAATTAGCGTTTATATTCCAGTCTTCACTTTAAACCATGTACTCCTGTAATTAGAGGTTTAGACTAATTAAAGCTCTTAAGGGGAAATTCACTGATCTGTACTCTCAGCAGGAATGCTTTCAAAACGAATCCTTCTTGGACAGAGATCTGAAATATTGCAGCACCAATTTCAATCCCTTTAAGCACAGTCCCTTGTTAAGAGTGCAGATACATGCCTAAAGTATTGAACATTTTGAGTAATCAATAAACAATTCACAACATCCTTGCCTCATTAAATGAAAAAAAAACGATTTTTTGGCCCATTATCAATTGGTGCCTGATTGATCTGAATGAGCAAAAGGACTCTCTCATATTTTCAATATTACTATACGTAAAGGAAAAGTATTTAAAGAATTGAAGTAAAGAAATGAAGTAAAAACTTGAAGAAAGAAGTAGTGAAAGATGGTGGTATGAGGAGAGGAAAGGGACGTTGGGTTACGCGAACTACTCCGGTACATCAAGCGAGCGTGTGTTCCAATACACCAAGCAAGCGGGCTGACTAGACTTTGAACTTTGAATAGCTGTGCCAAAAAGGGCAGGATCCAGTAGGTATAAAATATACAAAAAGAATTTCACTGTGCAGCTGCATCTATGATAAATAAGGCACTATTGATCATTGATCACAAGGTATTGAAAACTTGTATATAAATACACGGCTGGTTTCTTTGTCTTGCTAGTGTCATGCTTGCTATCCTCATCATTCTGTCTGATATTTTAGTCCAATGCAGCCTTATATTCTAACTGCATGAAACTGGTAGAGGTGCTGTTTCACAGCACCAGATATCTGTGTTCGATCCTGACCTCAGGTGTTGTTTCTGTGGTGTTTGTGCATTCTCCCGTGACCACATAGGTCTCCTCCGGGTACTCTGTGGGGTTCCATGTGGGTTTTCTCTGGTTTTGAAGGTTAACTGGCATCTGTAAATTGTCCCTAGTGTGTAGGGAGTGGATGGGAAAGAGGGGTAACATATAACTAGTGTGAATGAGTGATAGACAGCATGGACTCAGTGGGCTGAATGGCCTGTTCCCATGCTGTATATTTCAAACAATCAATCAATCAAACATTTATCACAAGACACTGGTAACAAATCAAAACTTTGCCCCCTAGCAAATTAATGAAATTTCAACACTTTTAATTAATATATTTCTCAACAGTGTTTTGGTTCAGGGAATAACTTTTGTTTTTTTTTTGCCAAACTAAGAAAAATAGAAGCGCTTTCCCTTTGGTGCCCACATGGACCTTTAATAGATAGTTTGCAGAATCAAGAGGATCCTCAAACCTGAGGACATCTATTGTCATACAGAAAGGGCCTTGCTCGTGGCTACCATGGCGGCCAATGAACCTGGACATTTATCAAGCCTGAAGGTAGATCCATGAAATGAATGGAATTTGTCCTTATTTTCTTGATTTTTGCTGGGAATCTGAAGCCTCCATGGCTCCACAGGCTTTGAAATTCTTGACTTTAATAGGAACTCTCCCTCTTTGACATCATCACTGACCAGCCAATACTGCGACAAACAGTAGCTCCTGATAAAGACGAGCTAATTTTCTTTTTGGAAGTCTCTCCAAGTCAAAAGGAGATATGCTTCCCACCATCTGTGCGATGTCCAGATCTCATAAACATCCCCATAAATCACTGCAGGCAATTGGAAACAAAACTGGGTATTCAATCAGTAAATGATGTGTTGTCTTCCACAGTGATACACACTAACTCAATAGCTTAGGAGTCTGAAGAAGGGTCTCGATCTGAAACATTACCCAATTCTTTTCTCCAGAGATGCTGCCTGACCTGTTGAATTACTTCAGCATTCTGTGTCTATCTTCAGCATAATTTTAATAATGGGTGGAGTTGTCAAAGGCCTACTGCGAATAAAGAGGGACCTGCATAAGTTTATGAAGAACAGTGCACACAGAATGCAGCTTCCTGCTGAAAGCAGGACATTGCCATGAAGGTTTTTGTGAGGGCGTGAGTGCTTTCTGTGAATGAATGCCAGATGTGAATGTCCCCTTGAACTATTCTTGACGTGTACAATGCAACAATGAGCAACCTACGTGGAGCTCTCTGTGTATAAGAGAACAGGCAGACATTTGTGAGCAGGCACACATCTGCGTTTAGTTGCTACCTGTGTTTGACGTCCGATTATACATGTCAGCACTGTTCTCAAAGTCAGTGTCACTTTTCCTGACAATGTCCTGCCAATCCTCAGCTATATTTCACCAATCTTTTTTTACTAATTTCTGCTCAGATGTACATGGAAACACTTTGCTATTTGCAATATTTTCTTCCTGTTGTGGATGTGGGCACACCTGGCAGATAAATTCCCAGGGCCTGATGGTCTGCATCCCAGAGTACTCAAGGATGTGGCCCTAGAAATCGTGGATACATTAGCGATCATTTTCCAATGTTCTCTTGACTGGATCAGTTCCTGTGGACTGGAGGGTAACCAATGTAACCCCACTTTTTAAGAAAGGATGGAGAGAGAAAGCAGGATTGTTTAAGATGTTTTAGAAGCACATTTGGAAAGCAGTGACAGGATCAGACAAAGTCAGCATGCATTTATGAAGGTAAATCATGCTTGGCTAATCTTCTCGAATTTTTTGAGGATATAACAAGTAGATTGTATAAGGGAGTCAGTGGATGTGGTGTACTTGGACTTTCAAAACGGTTACCAGGACCGAAACGCCAAATAACCGAACGGAAACTATGCCGAAAAGCCAAATAACGGACATCTCCGGGGATGCGTTTTGTCCGAGACATTGTCACTTCCGGTAGTATTGTACTTCCGGTGGCGCTGGTGCCAGCAGCCTCCACCTACAGCCCGGTATCTTTTTGTTTTTTTGTTTATTTAGTTATGTAAAAGTGTATTTTTTTGTGTTTTTTTGGTGTTTTGATGTGGGGGAAGAGGGCACGGTGCGGGGGATACCGTACTTCAGCCGCTTCCTGGTGAGGACGCGACTATTATTCGAGTCGCGTCCTCGCCCCCCCCCCCTCCCCCCACAGCGGCCTACCTGCCTGGATTGGCGCGGCCTTTCCTGCCGGGATCGACCGGAGCTCCAGCAGCGGCGGGACAGCGCTGAAACATCGCGGGGCTGGCGATGCCTTACCGGGGGTCGCCGTCTGGAGCCCGGAGTGCCGGACCTGCTGCACCGACATCATGGAGCTGCGGTTTGCAGAGCTCCCAACGCGGGCGGCGCTGACTACAACGCGGGGTCCTGCGACTCTGCCCAGCTCGGCCAGTGGACTCAGGAGCTGCAGACTCCGGCTGCGGGAGGCGGCTGATAAGAAGGTCCGGGCCGCTGAGGAGGAGGATGCTCACCGTCGGGGTTCGGCGTCGGCGTTCTACCAGCCCGGCGTGAGGGCCTGAACATCGGGCCACCCGGGGCGGCGACTGCGGGTGCTCGGAAGGCCCCGACCACGGATGAACACGGAGGGGAGGCTGGCTGGACTATGGTGCCTTCCTCACCTGGGTGCCATTTATGTTTTGTTGTGGACTTTATGTGTTTGTGCTTTTAAAAAAAATTTTAATTCAATTTCAATTTTATTTTTAATATGTTTTATTATTTATTTATTATTTATTTTTATTATTTTTCTTGTGATTTGTTTTTAACGATACTGCCTGTAAGGGAAATTCATTTTGTTGTCTCAATTGAGACAATGACAATAAATTTGAATACAATACAAAAGAATACGATTGGTCCAGACCCCGTGTCCATCACTTCACTGGGAGGGGCAAATAGGAGGGTGGGGGGATTTTTAATTTTCTTTCGCCGCTTTTGGACTGCCAAAGATCATAGAGCGGATTGGCATTCTCTCTATCTTGGCATTCCCGGAATCAATTGGCGTTATGCAAAGGCAACTGCATCTGCAGTTCCTTCCAATTGAAGAAGACCCCTGGCCCGAAACAACTCCTAATCCATTCCCTCCACAGATGCTGCCTAGCCCACTGAGTTCCTCCAGCACTGTGTTTTTTATTTAACCCTGAAATTGAAGAGAGACACAAAAAGCTGGAGTAACTTAGCAGGACAGGCAGCATTTAGGTTACACAAAAAAGCTGGAGAAACTCAGCGGGTGCAGCAGCATCTATGGAGCGAAGGAAATAGGCAACTTTTCGGGACGAAACCCTTCTTCAGACTGATGGGGGGCGGGGGTGGGCGGGGACAAGAAAGGAAAAAGGAGGAGGAGCCCGAAGATTGGGGGATGGGAGGAGACAGCAGGGGGGCTGAGGAAGGGGAGGAGACAGCAAGGACTAACAAAATTGGGAGAATTCGATGTTCATGCCCCCAGGATGCAGACTCCCCAAACGGAATATGAGGTGCTGTTCCTCCAATTTCCGGTGCTGCTCGCTGTGGCCATGGAGGAGACCCAGGACATAGAGGTCGGAGATGGAGTGGGAGGGGGAGTTGAAGTGCTGAGCCACCAGGAGGTCAGCTTGGTTATTGCGGACCGAGCGGAGGTGTTCGGCGAAACGATCGCCCAACCTCCGCTTGGTCTCACCGATATAGATCTGCTGACATCTAGAGCAGTGGACGCAATAGATGAGGTTGGAAGAGATGCAGGTAAACCTCTGTCGCACCTGGAACGATTGCTTGAGTCCTTGAACGGAGTCGAGGGGGGAGGTAAAGGGACAAGTGTTGCATCTCTTGCGGTTGCAAGGGAAAGTGCCCGGGGAGGGGGTGGTACGAGAGGGAAGGGAAGAATTGACAAGGGAGTTATGGAGGGAGCGGTCTTTGCGGAAGGCAGATATAGGGGGAGATGGGAAGATGTGGCGAGTGGTGGGGTCATGTTGGAGGTGGCGAAACTGGCGGAGGATTACTTTTTGTATGTGACGGCTGGTGGGGTGAAAGGTGAGGACTAGGGGGACTCGGCCCTTGTTGCGAGTGGGGGGATGGGGAGAGAGAGCAGTGTTGCGGGGTATGGAAGAGACCCTGGTGCGAGCCTCATTTATGGTGGAGGACAGGCAGCATCTCTCTGGTTAGAAGGAATGGGTGACGTTACGGATATGCAAGTGTATTGAGGTGCCGGAACAGTGAAAAATCTGCTTGCAGCAGCATAACAAGCACATACTAGTCAATACAAATAGACAATAGGTGCAGGAGTAGGCCATTTGGCCCTTCGAGCCAGCACTGCCATTCAATGTGATCATGACTTATCTCCCCATATCCCCTGACTCTGCTATCTTTAAGAGCCCCATCTAGCCACTTTCATTTCACTGTACATCTCGTATGTGACAAATAAACTTCACTTGACGTTTCCTGCCTCTAGTGTGTCCAAATCCTTAATAATCTTTTGAGAGAGAGAGAGAGAGAGAGAGAGATTGAGAGAAGAGAGAGGGAGAGAGAGAGAGAGAGAGAGAGAAAGAGAGAGACAGAGTGAGACAGAGCGAGAGAGAGAGAGAGAGAGAGAGAGAGAGAGAGAGAGAGAGAGAGAGAGAGAGAGAGAGAGCCTTTGACAAGTCCCTCACAAGAGATTAGTGTGTAAAATTAGAGCACATGATATTGGGGGTAGAGTATTGACATGGATAGAGAACTGGTTGGCAGATAAGAAGCAAAGAGTAGGAATTAAAGTCCTTTTCAGAATGGCTTTAATCTCTCCCCGTTGGATTGCAACCTTGTCGTGGTCGGGGAGCTTGTGTGTCTCAGTGACCCCAAGCGCTATGCCAGTGGGAGATTTGTCTCTTGTTAGGGTCTCCCATGCTGGACAGGTCAAAGGGTAGAGGCGAGGCAAAGAACAATCCACTGGTCCTCCAGGTTGGAGGTTGAGCACAGGGCTAACAATCGTGTCTCGTAAAACAAATATGTTACGGAAAGAGCAACTGAAGGAATCAATACTACTGGGAGTGATGGACTTCCAGGACTATCGGCAGATGCTAGGATGAATGTCAATGGTGAAAGCCGAAGAGAACCAGACAACATTCCAAGAATAGCCCTGCACTGGACACCGGAAGGGAAAAGGAAAAGAGGAAGACCAATAACCACCTGGCGTCGAACTGTAGAGGAGGAAATGAAAACAATGGACCTGACCTGGCTTAGTGTCCAGAAGCTAGCCCTGAACACACAGGAGTGGAGGACCTTTGTTGCTGCCCTACATGCCAGGAGGCATAATAGGGAGTAAGTAAGTAAGCAAGTAAGTTAATGGCAGGCAGCGACTAGTGGGGTGCTGCAAGGCTTGGAGCTAGATTCCCAGTTATTTACAACATAAATTACCAATTTAGGCAAGGGAATTAAAGATGGCATCTCCAAGTTTGCGGATGACACAAAGCTGGGTGGCAGTGTGAGCTGTGATGAGGATGCTATGAGGCTACAGGGTGACTTGGATAGGTTGGGTGAGTGGGCAGATGCAGTATAATGTGGATAAATGTGAGGTTATCCACTTTGGTGGCAAGAACAGGAAGGCAGATTATTATCTAAATGGTGTCAGATTAGGAAAAAGGAAGCGCAACAGGACTTGGGTGTACTTGTGCATCAGTCACTGAAAGTAGGCATGCAGGTACAGCAGGCAGTGAAGAAAGCTAATGGCATGTTGGCCTTCATTGCAAGAGGATTTGAGTTTAGGAGCAAGGAGGTCCTACTGCAGTTGTACAGGGCCTTGGTGAGTCTGCACCTGGAGTATTGTGTGCAAATATGGTCATCTAATTTGAAGAAGGTCATTATTGCTATTGAGGGAGAGCAGCTTAGGTTCACCAGGTTAATCCCGGGATGGCTTGACTGACATATGATGAAGGAATGGGTCGACTGGGCTTGTATTCACATGAATTTAGAAGGATGAGAGAGGATCTTATAGAAATATATAACATTCTTAGAGGATTGGATGGGTTAATTGCAGGAACAATGACCTACTCCTCCACCTATTTTTCTATGTTTCCATGATCTGTGAACTGCCAAATATTTTACAGTCATCTTGGGTAAACCATTCAAGAAGGACACAATGGAACTGGTGGACCCATAATTCTCATTAAACACATTTATCCCACACATCAGCTTAATGGCTTTGGCAAGGCATCATCTCCCTTCGTAAACAACCCTGGTTTATTAACTCCGCCTTCACAGGTTGGAATTGTTTCTTGTGTCACAGTACAAGAAGTTTGCTTAAAAAAGTCAATGCGAGTTGCTCTTTAATAATCTCTGCGTTAATCACCTGCCATTCATATATTAAACATTCCCATGTTTAAACTATAATGTTTTTTTCTTAATGTTTTAATGTTTTATGTTTTATTCTTAATTGTACTGTATTTCGTGTTGTTACTTGCGAGTGGAGCACCAAGGCAAATTCCTTGTATGTGTACATACTTGGCCAATAAACTTATTCATTCATTCATCCATTCATTCATTCATGCCCCATTATCCCTGCCCCTTTCATCACTGCTACCTCACAAATACTTTTTCTGCACTTCCTTGGCAATGTGTCATACTTTGACATTCATGGGATGATTTGATATTGTTTTTTGTGAGGACTTGGGTCTGGCTTATTTAAGTTTGCCCTAACATTAAAAAAACAGCTTCAGCTTCAGCTTGAGCACCAACTCTCAATTTACACTATGCCTCAGTTACAACTTTAGCTTTAAAAACAACCCTTGAGTATATGTGCAATGACTACAGCATATTTATGGTAACAGTCGGAAACAATTGCAAGAAATTTAACCACCAACAAAAGTAATTTCAAATTTAGTTTTCTTAGAACCTCACTGACTCCATCAATCAAATAAAGGATTAAAAACTCCAGAGCATTTGTTCTGATCTGATCCAACTTAAAATGGCATTTGTTTGTACATCATATGCACATCCCTAAAGAGGCACAGCTGGACTTTGGTTTAGTTTCATTTAGTTTAGAGATGCAGCGTGAAAACATGCCCTTCGGCCCACCGGGTCCACACCGACCAGTGATCCCCCCACATTAACACAATACTATACACAATTTACACATATACCAAGCCAATTAACCTACAAACCTATACATCTTTGAAATGTGGGAGGAAACCGAAGATCTCGGAGAAATCTCATGCAGGTCACGGGGTGAACGTACAAACTCCAACACCCATAGTCAGGATCGAACCCAGGTCTCTGGTACTGTAAGGTTGCAACTCTACCGCTGTACCACCATGCAGGTTGCTCAGTGTTTTAACCTGGCTTTAACCTGGGGACAAAGCTGGGGTCACTGCTCACTACACAGCAGTGCCACCAGCCTCATATTGCAGTAATATTGGTTCCATTCATATCTTGCGTAAATTGACCCTATAAATCCAGGTGATGAAAAGTGAGGAATAATGATAGGCGTGGATATAAGATAGAGTGGATGTCGAGAGGATGCTTCCAGTAATGGGAGTGTCTTGGATCAGAGGGAAGACTAAAGGATGTAACATTAGAAAGGGGATGAGAAGGAATTTATTTTGTCAGTGGGTGGTGAATCTGTGGAATTCACTGCCACAGACTGCTGTGGAGGCCAAGTCAATGGATATTTTTAAAGTGGAGATTGGCAGTTTTTTGATTAGTAAGAATGTCAGGGGTTATGGGGATAAGACAGGAGAATGGAGTTGAGAGGGAAAGATAGATCAACCATGATTGAATAGCAGAGTAGACTTGATAGACCAAATGGCCTAATTCTATTCCTAGAACTTATGATCTTATGAACCTCTGACATCTGTACTAATCAAGAGTCTGTCAATCTCTGCCTTATAAATATCCATTGACTTGATCTCCAAAGCCTGCTGTGGCAATGAATTCCACTGATTCACCACCCTCTGACTAAAGAAATTCTTCCTCCTTTCTGAAGGTACGTCCTTTTATTCTGAGGCTATGGCCTCAGGTCCCAGACTCTCCCACTAGTGGAAACATCCTGGGTAAAGTCATAGAGCCATAGAGTGATACAGTGCGGAAACAGGCCCTTTGGCCCAAGTTGCCCACACCGGACAATAGCTACACTAGTCCCACCCGCATGCTTTTGGTACATATCATCCAAACTTCTCCTATCCATGTACCTGTCTAACTGTTTCTCAAACTGTTTCTTAAACTATTTCTTAAGATAGCAATGCATCAAAATTGTCCCAACAATACAAATGGAGGTGGCACCCTTTGATGTACGTGACAATACTCTGAACTGCATGTTGTATTAATCAACATGCTCATTGTGTAATGATAAAATACTCTTGAGGCTTTGCTCAAATTTTCTCTCAGTTTATGATTTTATCTGAACCTTTTTGTTTGGTTAACAACCTTGTAACTCCCTCTTCCATGAACAACTTTATAAATGCATCCCAATGACATCTCAGAAAATGATAAGAAAATGCACTACAGCACATTTAACAAGAGGCAGTGAAGTGTCAGATTGGACCTGGTATTTTAAGGGTCACGTCCTCTGTTTTTCTGAATGTTCACTGCATTCAATGTCTTTCTAAACATCAGTGGAACTAGTTTTGCAACCTATTTTCATCATATTCATGAATGTTTTCTTTCCTTTTATGCAATTACTTCAGAAGTTTGCTTCAGCATTATCTACTGAAGCACATTTTATAAATGCTCCATATTGATAGTGATAATGATTGCCATATATTTCTGAGAGGATCGTTTTTTAAATAAAATGAAAAGGACTTCAAAAAGGAGAATTATCTAAATCATGCCTTCTTTGTTTCTTGTAATTTTGTCCTTTTGTCAATCCTGACTTTCCTTCTTGGATGTCCTCTCACTCCTCTTAAAACTATGCTTACAGCCCCCATATTGTAATCTCTGTCCTTGCCTCTGCATTGGTACAACCTGAGCCATTGTCGTTCAATACATCAGCTATGATAGTGCCCATCTTGCAATTTTCTGTCCCATTTTCTTTACCTCACAACATTAAGAACATCAAAACAATGGGTCTCAGGGATTATGGGGAGAAGGCAGGAGAATGGAGTTAGAAAGATAGATCAGCCATGATTGAATGGCGGAGTAGACTTGATGGGCCAAATAACCTAATTCTACTCCTATCACTTCTGACCTTATGACTTTATTTCTTGTCACACTCAAAATGGATATGCTCCTCCAGTGCAGTTCAGCAATTATTTTACATATCTGTTTGTTGTTGGAGAAACTCTACAATTGCTCCTTTCTCTTCCCTATTTATATTCAGTTCTCCGCTGTCGAATCCACATGTGTATGCAGTAATACCCAGACTGACCTTTTCATCACTTCTGGACATCTCCACCAGCTCTGTTGGAGCATTGCTTGTCCCGTGCTGTGACGTGGAAGAGACAGCTTCTTCCATTGAAACAGAGCTTATGACTCTTAACTTCTCCATTAACGGGTCCAGCCATTTTTTATGCCTGTATCATTGTCTGTGCTACAACTGAAACATTTGTCTTATCCAGATCCTCCTTACTTATCATCCTTTTGTGCTGACATGTGCTATATTTCACTTTTTATTACATCTTCAATTTACAATTCATGGTTAAACTCTTCCATTGAAATATCATTCCGGAGTCTCTCTAGTGGCAGCATGTAGTAAGGTTGCAGTATTATAAAAGTAAGGAAAAATCTTTACAGTTTTTCGTAGACTAAATGCTCAGATTATCTTTGTTCAGGAAACTCATGTGAGGAAGGAAGATAATCAACGTTTTTTTAAGTTTTGGAGAGGACAGTAGTCCCATTCAAATTCACAGGCGAAAGTGAAAGGAGTTTCTATTTTTATTGACTCCCGTTTATTGTTGAATCTCGTTTGTTCATTATGAAACAATTTCTGATCCATATGGTAGATTTTTGATGATTACTGGTTTACTTCATAACCAAAAGGTTGTTATGGTGAAAATTTATGCACCTAATAATGATTACCCTGAGTTTTTTAAACAGCTAGTTTCATCCTTTCCTAATCTAAACAAACATCTTTTGATAATGGGTGGAGATTTGAACTGTTGTTTGAATCCCCCGATGGACAGATCTGCATCTAATCAAGCACTCCCAAATAAATTTGCTAGTTTTATTAATTATTTTTTACTTGATTCTGGAATGTTAGAAGTTTGGAGATTCTTACACCCAAATGATAAAGAATGTTCTTTTTTCTCTCATGTATATCATAGTTACTCCAGGATTGTCTACTTTATAATATACTTCCGATTAGTCTCATCGGTTACTGCGTGTGAGTATGATGCAGTATCTGATATATCATACACCTCAGGCTTCTGTACTTGCCACCTCTGATCATGCACCATTGAAACTGTCAATCAAACTATCTGATTCAATTCTAGTGCTAAACAATGGTGATTTAATACTACTTTGCTTCAAGATTTGAATTTTGTTAATTTTATTAAACCACAGATTGCCTTTTCTCTTTTCAACTAGCTCTACTGAAGAAATATCCAATGGGGTAGTCTGGGATGCTTTTAAGGCATATATTCATCGACAAATTATTTCATACTCCTCGGGATTAAAAATACAAATTCAAAATGAAATATATATATTGTCTGATGAGATTAAAGAAATTGATAAAAAAAATATTTTAAAGCTCCTAGTTTAGAGTTTTATAAGAATAGAGTTGAACTTCAAATGAGATGATTTGTTATTAGTATCACCGATTGAGAATCAACTACTTAAAACCAAAAGTCAATTTTATATACATGGTGATAAATCTGGCAAATATAACCATATAACAATTATAACACGGAAAACAGGACATCTCGGCCCTTCAAGTCCATGCCGAACATTTATTTTCCCTTAGTCCCATCAAATTACTTGGCAATCAATTGAAAGCTGTCAGATTATTAAAGTTTGTAAACGAGATGGTACTCTGACAGTAGATCATGATGAAATTAATTAATCCTTTCAAGAATTTTATACCTTACTATATCAATCAGAATTTCGTACTGATTCCAATATAATGCATGTTTTTAAAGAAATTGAATTTGCCAAATTTATCACATAATGAGTCTTTGTTGTTAGATGAACCCATCACGGAGGACGAAATACAGTAAGCAAACCTTTCGATGCACTCTTGTAAAGCTCCTGGCTTAGACAGGTATACAGTGGAATTCTTTAAGTATTTTTCAAGTTACTGTCCCCTGGCTATGCGAAGTTTTTGAAGAAGCCCTTTTAATGAATAAATTACCACAATCCTTTTATGAAGCATCTATCTCTTTAATTCTTTAAAAAAGATAAAGATCCTACTGAAGTGGCATCATATAGACGTATATTATTGTTAAATAAAGATTATAAAATTCTTTCAAAAATATTAGCTATGAGATTGGAAAACATTTTACTGCAAATTATTTCTGAATTTCTGAAAAAAATAAGGTTTTATTAAAAATCGTTATTCATATATTAATGTTAGGAGATTAATGAATATTTTATATACTGCTTCAAATAAAATTCCAGAATGTATCATCTCACGATGCTGAGAAGGCATTTGACAGAGTAGATTGGGAATATTTATTCAATACACTTGAAAAATTTAAGATTGGTCCAAAATGTATCTCTTGGATCAAGCTTATATCATATACCTCAGGCTTCTGTACTTACCAATAATCAGAGATCCCCTTTCTTTAGGCTCTTTCGAGGTACTAGACAGGGCTGTCCTTTAAGCCCTTTATTGTTTGATATTGCTTTGAAACCTTTGGCGACTGCTCATAGGGAATCCCCCAATATTTTTGGTATTGTCTATGGGAATAAGACATATAAGCTATCTATCTATACAGATGATTTGTTATTATATATTTCTAATCCAAGGAAATCTATTCCTGCAATAATAGCTTTACTTAAGCAATTTAGTAGTTTTTCTGGTTATAAATTAAATCTTAGTAAGAGTGAGCTTTTTCCACTAAACAATTAAATTTCGAATTATGGACAGTTTCCATTTAGATTGACTATTGATTGTTTTACTTATTCAGGTATTAAGATTACCAAGAAACACAAGGACCTATTTAAAGCCAATTTTACGCCCTTAATTGACCATGTTAGACAACAGTTTGTGGTCACCAATGGTGAATTGAATGGATTAAAGGCCAATAAACCCCCAGGGCCAGATAGGCTGCACCCCAGAGTGCTTCAGGAAGTAGCCCCAGAAATAGTGGATGCATTAATGATAATTTTTCAAAACTCTTTAGATTCTGGAGTAGTTCCTGAGGATTGGAGGGTAGCTAATGTCATCCCACTTTTAAAAAAAGGGGGGGGGGGGGGGAGAGAGAAAATGGGGAATTACAGACCAGTTAGTCTAACATCGGTAGTGGGGAAAATGCTGGAGTCAGTTATTAAAGATGGGATAGCAGCACATTTGGAAAGTGGTGAATTAATTGGACAAAGTCAACATGGATATATGAAAGGTAAATCATGTCTGACGAATCTTATAGAATTTTTCAAGGATGTAACTAGTAGAGTGGATAAGGTAGAACCAGTGGATGTGATATATCTGGACTTTCAGAAGGCTTTTGACAAGGTCCCACATAAGAGATTAGTATGCAAACTTAAAGCACACAGTATTGGGGATTCAGTATTGATGTGGATAGAGAACTGGCTGGCTGACAGGAAGCAAAGAGTAGGAGTGAATGGGTCCCTTTCAGAATGGCAGGAAGTGACTAGTGGGGAACCACATGGCTTGGTGCTGGGGTCCCAGCTATTTACAATATATATTAATAATAAACTTTATTACGGACTCAATGTCCAGACAAGGGGCAACATTACATAAAAAATGCATTGCATATTAAATATTATAAAATACAAATAAAATCTTAGTATATTTTACTGGAATGTTGCCTGGGTTTCAACAACTAAGTTACAGAGATAGGTTGAATAAGTTAGGTCTTTATTCTCTGGAGCGCAGAAGGTTTAGGGGGGACTTGATAGAGGTCTTTAAAATGATGAGAGGGATAGACAGAGTTGATGTGGACTTGCTTTTCTCTTTGAGAATAGGGACGATTCAAACAAGAGGACATGACTTCAGAATTAAGGGACAGAAGTTTAGGGGTAACATGAGGGGGAACTTGTTTACTCAGAGAGTGGTAGCGGTGTGGAATGAGCTTCCAGTGGAAGTGGTGGAGGCAGGTTCGTTGGGATCATTTAAAAATAAATTGGATAGGCATATGGATGAGAAGGGAATGGAGGGTTATGGTATGAGTGCAGGCAGGTGGGACTAAGGGAAAAAAAATTGTTTGGCATGGACTTGTAGGGCCGAGATGGCCTGTTTCCGTGCTGTAATTGTTATATGGTTATATGGTTATATGGTTATATCACTTATAAAAACTTCATAATTTATATATTTTTTTATACACAATACATAAATTAAAAATCCAGATTAAAAGAATGATCAATGTCCTACAACGAGACAACGATACCAGTGTCTCCACAGCTGGGATTCGTAGCGTGTAGTGCTAACCCTTATGTTTGACAAGGCCACAATAAGCACATTTTTAGAGTTATTTATCCTGAAAATGAATTTATACATGTGATGTCTTAGGATAATAAAGTACTGACTCCTGCAACCACAATCCTGTTACTGGCACTACACCATCTAGGTTTCCTTAGCAGTGTTCTCATGGCATCGTTATATGCCACCTTTAGTCTCTGCATACTTGTCTTTCCATAGTTCGACCACATATTAATGATCTGGATGAGGGAATTAAAAGCAACATCTCCAAGTTTGCGGATGACACAAAGCTGGGGGGCAGTGTTAGCTGTTAGGAGGATGCTAGGAGGCTGCAAGGTGACTTGGATAGGTTGGGTGAGTGGGCAAATACATGGCAGATGCAGTATAATGTGGATAAATAATAATAATAATAATAATAATAATAAAAATAATAATAATAATAATAATAATAATAATAATAAATAACAAATACTTTAATGATCCCCTCAGGGAAATTCAGATGTCCAGAAGCCCCCAACCAACAAACCCACAGATTCAAAATGAACGCAGACAGAAAATACATAGAATACACTGTGGACACTACCTGAGAGCAATAAATACTTAAAAAGATCAATAATTAACTATTCAAAATTAAAAATAGCAAGAATGCATCCCCCTACAGCATAGCGGTCCGAATTATAAAATCTAATGGCTGCAGGGGTGAAGGATCTCCTGAACCGCTCCGTTCTACAGGGCAGGGAGAGGAGCCGGTTGTTGTTCCTAGTGCTCTTTTGACTCTCCAGAATTACATGGAGGGGATGCCCGGGGTTTTTCAGGATGACCTGCACCTTGTGCCTCATACGCCTCTCAAGTACATCCATCCCAGAGTCTACTCTCCCCTCCAGCACTGAGCTAGCTCGTTTAACCAGTTCGACCAGCTTCTTGTTGTTTTTTGCACTAATGCTGTTGCCCCAGCAGACAACAGCATAGAAAATAACACTTGCAACCACAATGTTGTAAAACATGTGCAACATGCCTTACAACACTGTGGTTGCAAGTGTTATCTTCTACTCTGTTGTCTGCTGGGGCAAAAGCATTAGTGCAAAAAAAGAAGAAATGTGAGGTTATCCACTTTGGTGGCAAAAACAGGAAAGTAGACTATTATCTGAATGGTGGCCGATTAGGAAAAGGGGAAATGCAACGAGACCTGGGTGTCATGGTACACCAGTCATTGAAAGTAGGCATGCAGGTGCAGCAGGCAGTGAAGAAAGCAAATGGTATGTTAGCATTCATAGCAAAAGGATTTGAGTATAAGAGCAGGGAGGTTCTACTGCAGTTGCACAGGGTCTTGGTGAGACCACACCTAGAGTATTGCGTACAGTATTGGTCTCCTAATCTGAGGAAAGACATTCTTGCCATAGAGGTAGTACAGAGAAGGTTCACCAGACTGATTCCTGGGATGGCGGGACTTTTATATGAAGAAAGACTGGATAGACTCGGCTTGTACACGCTAGAATTTAGAAGATTGAGGGGGAATCTTATAGAAACTTACAAAATCCTTAAGTGGTGGGACTGGCTAGATGCAGGAAGGTTATTCTCGATGTTGGGGAAGTCCAGAACAAGGGGCAACAGTTTAAGGATAAGAGGGAATTCTTTTTGGACCGAGATGAGAAAATCATTTTTTACACAGAGAGTGGTGAATCTGAGGAATTCTCTGCCACAGAAGGTAGTTGAGGCCAGTTCATTGGCCATATTTAAGAGGGAGTTAGATGTGGCCCTTGTAGCTAAAGGGATCAGGGGGGTATGGAGAGAAGGCAGGTACAGGATACTGTTGGATGATCAGCCATGATCATATTGAATGGCGGTGCAAGCTCGAAGGGCTGAATGGCCTACTCCTGCACCTATCTTCTATGTTTTCTATGGTGGAATTCTGCATTGGGATGGAGAATGACACAGTTAATTATGAGAGCAGGGTCCTAACTTGAATAAAGGAGACTTTGAAGGTATGAGACGAGGATTGGCTAGGATAGACTGGCAAATCATACTTAAAGTGTTGACATTGGAGATGCAATGGCAAAGATTTAAACACCGCATGGATGAACTCCAGAAATAAAACTGGGAGTGCGGCTCAACCGTGGCTGACGAAAGAAGTCAAAAATGGTGTGAAAGCCAAGGAAGAGGCATATAAATTGGCCAGAAGAAGTGGCAAACCAGAGGACTGGGAGAAATTTAGAACTCAACAGAGGAGGACAAAGGGGTTAATTAACAAGTGGAAAAAAGAGCATGAAAGAAAGCTTGCGGCAAATTAAAAAACTGACTGTGAAACTTCCTGTAGGTATGTAAAAAGGAAAAGATTAGTGAAGACTAATGTAGGTCCCTTATGGGCCTGTCCCACTTAGGTGATTTTTCAGGCATGTGCTGGCAACAGTCAAGTTGTGGCAGTCGCCTGAAAAACCGGCAACTGGAACGGCGACTGTCAGAGTGACACACGCACACAAACACATCGCAAAGGCGGGGGCCAGGGAAACGGTGGGAGCGCAATCTGAAATTCACATGGTGCAAAGCCAAGGTGAGACAGACACACACCATGATAAACAGGAAGGTTGGCGCTGTAATTTAGATGGCTAGCACAGTATGAGTCCTTTAAATGGGGGGGGGGGGGGGGGGGGAGAAGGGGGGGGATAAAGGGGAGAAGGGGGGAGAAGGGGGGAGAAGGAAGAAGAAGGAGTGGAGATAACTATTAAGAAGCCAGACAACATTTAAGAAGCCAGAGTTACACGGCTGTTATGTTCGGCGGACATTAACATTACCGATCAGCTATCCTTGGTTTTGAAAACTACAGCTTATGTTTCTTTCCCCAATGAGCCAATGAAATTCATCGATCAGCACCGGCTACAGCCTATGAGAACCTAAGAGAACCTTCGACCTCCTGGCAACCCACTAGGACCTCCTTGCCACCCACCTACGACATGAGAATTATCGCTACCCTCCATGGCGATTACATTCTAGTCGCCGCTAATTTTTCAACATGTGGAAAAATTCTCGGCGACCATAATGAGGCCGTGACTAGTTCCCAGAATGTGGGAGCTAATCACCACCATGAAGGCAACTCTCCGGCAACCACCCGTGAACATGAGGTGAGCATGTGGCGACTGTAATCGCCTAAAAAGTCACCTAAATGGAACAGGCTCACAACAGTCAGAGACAGGTGAATTTATAATGGGGAACAAGGAAATGGCAAAAAAGTTAAACGAATGCTTTGGTTCTACCTTCACTAAGGAAGACACAAACAATCTCCCGGAAATACTTCAGACATTAGCCCCATTTAAGAGGCACTTATACAGACTCATGAACTGGTTTAGATATGAAATGCTGGAGTAACTCAGCGGGACAGGCAGCATCTCTGGAGAGAAGTTTGGGTCGAGATCCGGGTTGCCTGTTGCCTGTTTTGTTTTTTCAAGATTCTCCTGTAGGACCTTCAAACCTTTATGGACATACATAGGCCTGATATTATCATCTTCTCAGAACAAGTAGCAAAATTTATCAGCCCTGCACCAAGTCCCAATATTATTGTGCTCTGGTTTCTGAAGTAGGAGTTGAACCAAGATTTCTCAGCATGTTCGTTATTGACAGAGTTTTCAGTAATCGGGAGCCAGGAAGTACAGAAGTTATGATCTCGTACACATTGGCGTTACTCCAGTGGCTAAGCTGAGTGCGTAAGGGGCGGCACAGTGGCACAGCTGTTGAGCGGCTGCCAGGTTCGATCCTGACTACGGATGCTGTCTGTATGGAGTTTGTATGTTCTCCCTGTGACCACATGGGTTTACACTCCGGTTTCCTCCCACACTCCAAAGACATACATGTTTGTAGGCTAATTGGCTTGGTTAAAATTGAAAATTGTAACCTGTGGGGGTATGGACTAACTGTAAGAGGAATACATCTTAATAAGCTGGAATAACTCAGCGGGACAGGCAACATCTCTGGAGAGAAAGAGGGTGACGTTCCGGGTCGAGATTCTTCTTCAGACATTATCATTTGATGATGCATCTTTAAGTAATTACAGAAAGTTGTACAAATGCAATAAAATTCTATTTGGCACTATAACCATCTACAAGATCTAAGCTTGGAAATCTTGAAGGTGAAAGAAACAAAAAGAAAATCCACCAAACAATTATAACCAAAGCCTTCCACTCAGCCAACAATTATTTAATCAATGCTTCTCAAGTACAATTAAGAACAATTATGAGTTTCTTCATGTAGTGTAGCATTGAATTGAAACTAAACAGTTTGTTTGAAGGAATAGGGCCAAGAAGTTAATTTCTCGTCAACTGACTTCTAATTTCCAGGAGCAGTGCAACTGAGTGGATATTTTTTTAAACACTGATGATTCATCGAGAGGGCTTGTAATAACTAAGGATATGGAATCATATATTATCTTAACAGATTCTCTTCACAAACAGTATCATGCAATCTATTATTGCTGTTGAGCTTAGAAGAGCGATTTACAGTAGTACTGATTGGTGCTCTATTTTTAGCACTCAAGAACGCAATCATCCGCTTTGCTATTATTTTTAATATTGAACAAATAATAAGAATTGTTATATGTAATAATTATTATTAACGCCGTAAATTCTAAATTCAGACAAGGGAATAGCTTTTAAATACGTTCAGCTATTTTGAATATGAGCAGTAGCAATAAAAATGTTGATAATGTGTATTAATGTGTTTCAAAGTGCAAGGATAGGCCGATGCCAATTCAATGGAACAGTCAAACAGTCCAAACCAGTCTTACTTGAATATTTAATGTTATTTATTACCTGGGAAGCCTAAAGCCTAATTTTATGCCTGATTATCAGCATTCAAGTGGAAAATTGGTATTTTACGTGGAAGTGCTTATATTAATCAGAGCTGCATTTGGAAAGTATAAATATCATTGCCTCAAAAATCTGAGGACAGTATCGAAACCTTTGCTAGACGTAAAGTGGATTCTGATATATTTCTTTCCATTTGTGTATTTTACACATACACTCTGTTTTTATAATTTCCATAAATTTAGCAACTTAACAGCCTGCAGGATTTGTGAATTTGAAAAGGTAAACAAATAATATGATATGGGTGTTCAGAAGTCAGTTTACATGTCATGAAAAGGTTTTGAACAGAAAATGCAATGCAGTGCACCTCAATGATGGAGTGGGCCACTGGAGGCCCTGCAGCAGCCTGGAGCTCGGCTGGATCGAGTGCCGCTCCAAGAGGTTGAACGCGCAGACCGAACGCGACCTGCAGCTACACATAGTGGTGGAGCAGAAGTGGAGGACACCAACAGCTACACTTGACCAGGCTAATCCTGCAACACTGCGAGGACAACAGGCATTCATGGTCAGGTTAAGAACTCTGCACTTATGAAAACTGGGACTTGAAAATGGCATCCAACCCGGTGACTCTTGTATGCTTTCTCAGTGTACTGGTTCTATACACTTGTACTATATCTAAAAGGTGCTTATGTATAGTATCACTTGTACTGAACTGTATGTAAAAAAGAAATTTCACTGTACCTCGGTATATGTGATGATAAAGTACCATTGAACCATTGAACCATTGAAAATGAGAACCCAATTCTATATTGGGTGGAATACTTGATCCAATTCACAGTGTCCTCAAGTCCCTTTATCTGCATGCCTCTACAAATCTATGCACCTCAATCATGAATATCTCAATTGATTTAGCAGACATTATTTCAAGAAAGGCACTCTACTTAGGAACATGAGTCATATGATCCTCGACTTCCTCATCCACAGACCACAGTCTGTTTGTATTGGTGGAAATGTGTCAGCCTCGATAACAATCAGCACGGGAGCACCTCAAGGCTGCGTGTTCAGCCCCCTGCTGTACTCACTCTATACCCATGACTGCGTAGCGAACCACAGTGCGAACTCCATCATCAAGTTCGCTGACGACACCACTATTGTGGGGCGTATCACTGATGGGGATGAGTCAGAATATAGAAGAGAGATCGAGCAACTGTCCATATGGTGCCAGCGCAATAACCTTGCCCTCAACACCAGCAAAACCAAGGAACTGATTGTGGACTTTGGAAGGAGTAGGAGGGGGACCCACAGCCCCATTTATATCAACGGGTCGATGGTTGAAAGGGTCAAGAACTTCAAATTCCTGGGCATGCACATCTCTGAAGATCTTTCCTGATCCAAGAACACTAACGCAATTATCGAAAAAGCGCCTCCACTTCCTGAGAAGATTACGGAGAGTCGGATTGTCAAGGAAGACTCTCTCTAACTTCTACAGGTGCACAGTCAAGAGCATACTGACCATCGGTTGCATCGTGGCTTGGTTCGGCAACTTGAGCGCCCTGGAGAGGAAATGTCTACAAAAAGTAGTAAACACTGCCCAGTCCATCATCGGCTCTGACCTTCCTTCCATCGAGGGGATTTATCGCAGTCGCTGCCTCAAAAAGGCTGGCAGTATCATCAAAGACCCACACCATCCTGGCCACACACTCATCTCCCTGCTACCTTCAGGTAGAAGGTACAGGAGCCTGAAGACTGCAACAACCAGGTTCAGGAATAGCTACTTCCCCACAGCCATCAGGCTATTAAACCTGGCTCGGACAAAACTCTGATTATAATAACACTTTCTGTTATTTGCACTTTACCAGTTTATTTATTCATGTGTGTATATATTTATATCATGGTATATGGACACATTTATCTGTTTTGTAGTAAATGCCTTCTATTTTCTGTGTGCTTAAGCAAAGCAAGAATTTCATTGTCCTATACAGGGACACATGACAATAAACTCACTTGAACTTGAACTTGAAGTCAAGAGTGTTTCATTCTCATATAAACTGGCAATAGATTAAAGACATTCTTAATTGCTGCAGCTTTATAGACCCAATACTGTAATGACCCATAAATAAAGACACATCAATAAATAAAACAATAAATTAATCATCAATGAGATTAGGTATCCAATCCACAATAGCACAAAATTGAAGTATGTCGTGCAACCAGAACAAAGTCCATAATGGAACCTAGTTGTCGAGGTAGGTTGAGGTAAGTGTTCTGTTCTTTTGAAGAGCCCAATAATTGATGGGGAAAAGTTGTTCTAGAACCTGAAGGTAACTGTTCACAGGCTCTTGTTTCTTCATCCTGATGGTAGCTGCATGCCAGACTAGCCAATTTTTACAACTATCAGATGTTCCTTTTATTAACATCCCTTTAATTCACTTTCTCAATAAGAATATGTGTACAGCAATATTTCTGTCAACCCATTGAATTTCAAGGCAGCGCCACAAACAGAAAAGGTGAGTTTAAAGGGGACATGGTAGAGGATAGCACAAGACAGGTATAGCTTTCTTAAAGGAGCAAAGTTTAAAAGAGATGTGCAGAGCAAGTTTTTTACACAGAGTGTGGAGAGTGCGTGGAACACTCTGTTGGATGTGGTGGTTGAAGCAAATATATTAGTGGCATTTAAAAGATTTCTAAATAGGCATATGAATCTGCAGGGAAGGGAGAGATATGCGTTATTTCCAGGTAGATAAGTGATGGTCTTAGCATCATGTTCAGCACAAACATTGTGGGCCAAGAGGCCTAATCTTGTACTGTACTGCTCAATGTTCTGTTTTATGTTCAAAGAAAGATGTCAGCAAAAGGGAATTGGGGCACTGGTAAGTGTTTCGGGAACCAGGATCCTGATAAAAAGGAGGGAGAAAGAGGCCAATTTTACTTGGTGAGCCCAATGCCAGATCCGTTGGGATTTTTAAATGGTCGGACAGTGGCTCATTTGAGTTTCGACTGTATAACATACACGACAGAGACTTCAACATGTCAGTAAAAGAGTTTGAATCAATTGGTGATTGAGTAATTGGCAGACATAATTCAGTGTCGTAACTTCTCTGGATGCATTATTATGAAGAAGTAATGAGGATCCATATTCGAAATGTTTTAAGTGTTCATTCAAACTATCAGTTGTTTCAGCATTATGCATTGTAATGGTCGTGTGATATACCTAGTGGGAGATAACATGCCATAATTACACAAACAACACCTTATTTGTTAAATATAAGCTGCAAATTTCTCTTCATAACATGTTGATTCACCACTCTGTCTAACTGTCGCATTGGTAATATAAATTAGCTATTCACTATTGTTCTTGCCATTCATATTACCAGATCAATTGAGAACATTTGCATCGCATGAGAGGACTGAAAAAGTTTGAGGAGACACTAAATGGCATGTTCATGACATTAAAAAGATGAGCTAATCGATTTTCAAACTGAGATACAGGAAACTGCAGATGCTGGAATCTTGAACAGAAAACAAAGTGCTGGGTTCGGTAGCATCTGTGGAGGGAATGGAAAAGTGACACTTCAGGTCAGGACCCTTCTTCCAACTGATGTAGTAGCAGGGTGAAAACTGGAAAAGAGAGGTGGGAGTGGGACTAATACTGGCAAGTGTTTGGTGGATACAGGTGAGGAGAAGTGGGGTGGGTGATGAAAAATGTATGGAGTAAGTGACAAAAGCTAGAGGTGAAAAGGAGGCAAAAGGGTCTCAGATAAGGAAAGAAAAGGAGGAATGAAATGAATGGATATGTATGGAAGAGGGCAGGGGGAATGGAGAAAGAAGGGAGATTAAAAAGAAAATATGTGGCTCGGGGATGGGAGATGAGCATATCAAGTGAAAAGGCGTATGGTTCAAGGGAAGTAGGAGATGGTGGAATAAATGTGATGGGGATAAGGTAGGAGAAACAGAGGGGCTTAACATCGCAATATACAAAGTTAAGAATGGACTGGTAATTCTGTGAACAGTTGACAAGTTTTTAAAGACTGTTTGATAAAGTATTGGTTTGTGGCATCTATTCAAGTTTAATTAATAGAGCTCCTGAAAAATGAGTCTTTAAT